>NW_028317958.1:7085000-7459072 GCF_062004578.1 Staurois parvus | reverse complement strand
GGGGAGAGGGAGAAGAGAGAGGAAGCGAGGTGGCGGGGGAGGGGTCTTCGAGAGGAAGAGGAGGGGGCGGGGGGGGGAGAGCGAGCAGAGGGGGGGAGCCGGAGGGCTGGAGGGGGGAGGGGGAGATATAATAGAATACAATGAAGACCAGTTATATCATCAGTGTCCACTCACAACTGATGTTTTAGTTGCTATTTAAAGTCCAACTACAGAAAGAGTAAACATCCATTTCCCCCTGCAGGGTTAAATGCTTTTAGGCTTGATCTGGGGGTGAACTGTTTCTTGGTGTCCTCATGTCCAATGGAGGGATATAGGCCCTGCATCAGTCTTCATGATGTAAGAGGTATCTGACCGCCACAACATAGGGGAGAAACCGGTCCTGCAGCATACAGAAGCCAACAGGAGTGCAGGATCAGGTAAGCAAAACTGCTTTTCCCTGTCCTCTAGATACAATACATTAACCCCTTGCAGTGCTTGGGCAGTCCCACTGCAAGGGAGGATTTTTGCTATCCCTGTAGTTCAGCCTCTGGACAACCCAGTTTTTTTCACTTTCTCAAAGGGGTTTTCCAACCAAATTAACAGATACAGAATGGTGAGTGGTGCCACTAGATGGGAGATCTGGGACTTAGATAGGTGTCAATCACACTTCATCAATCTAAACAGCCATTTAAAGGCGCCAAATTTTACTTCTCAGATACTGCAACACTACTCAAAAGGGGTTTTTGCCATCTTGTTGAAAGCACACAAACTGTTTAGATTGCAAAATAAACTATTCACTAACTGGCATGCAAGGACTAGAGATTAAACCAGTACAGGGGCAAAACAAGATTTCCCATCACAAAGAATGAACGCCAGTGATGAAATCCCCCAGGAATGCACATTACCGCAAAGGTGCTGGGCACAAAGAAAGGAAGGGAAGGAGCAGGTACAGGGCTCAGGTAACCTCATATTAATGGGGGCTACAAGGGATTTCAAATAAATAACAAGCACAGTCGTAAAAAATAAAAAAAAGAGCACTGAGATAGAGTTGCACTCAATCAAAAGTGAACAAAAGAACCCAATACTTTGAGTAATGCAACCGGATTACTTAATGTACTGACTAGACTTCCTGCGGGGATAAAGAGCTTTGTTGTTTTGAGGGATAACTAAGGTATTTATTTCTCTGTCAACATGTCGAGAAATGGGTTACTTTCCCCTGCTCTACTATGGACACATACACTTCTCTAATGTGGGCATATCATTATATATGTATATATTTGCACAAACACAGTACTTTCACTTTATTAGGTACATTTAACACCAATAAAAGCACGCATGGCAAACACAAATTAAACAATGGGTTAAGTTGGCAGAAATGAAACTTGAAAGGGGCTATATTAGGTCTACTGAGGGTTACTTTTTAAAAGTGTATTTTTAATTATGAGAATGCAGTTGTCAGAGTGGTTGGAGCATCTGTCCAATGGAATACTACAAAGACAACAGTAGTCAATTTGATGGTATGGGTTACAATGAGGGTATCAACACCGGGTCTTGTAGTGACTAGTAAGCAATATGAGCTAGGTAGATGGCGGTCAGTTTGTGATCTTGCTATTGCAGAAGGGCGGGAAGGCCCTGGTCATTAGCATATATTTCATTTAGGCAAGGGGTAAAACATCAATTTGGGGGTAATTCGTAGGCAGACTGGTCTGGAACCATTGAGTATATTGGAAACACTGTGCTGTAGATCAGTAGGCAAGGTTTGGATGAAAGATTCCCAGACATCAAAAAAAACATTTAGGACCTATGTTTCCCTATGTAAGGAGGCCTCCACCAATACCATACAAAACACACAGGACAGGTTACATCTACTGAATTCTAAAAACATTGATTACAAAAATGCAGCTCTCAATACAATACTCACCTGCCATCTGGAGCTGTCCGCCTCAGACTCACCTCTGTGATTTAGCACTTAATAGTACAATGATAGTGATATATATGCTCTCTGCATTATTGAGGACCATCCAGTGTAAAAGAGGTGAATAGGACCCTGCGCTTTATGTGACTCTGCATTACTGAGGACTGCCCATCACCAAGAAAGAGAGCCCTAAAAAGGTTTTAAAAATACATGTGCACCGGGGGGATCCCGAGGTGGAGGTCTGCTGGAGGCAGTGAGTAATTGGATTTAATCACTATAATAACAAACTGAACTTTGTATACCTGCTGCTGTACACTTGCTGGCATCTCCTGAAGGCATTGCCCTGATTCTGTATGGGGAGTAAGGGATATCATCTCCTCCATATTTGACAGCAACCTGATATCGCCCAGTTTTATCTGGAACGTAAGATACTGCGTATGTTCCATCCTTGTTGTCCAAAATCTGAGCCTTCTTTGGCTTGCCTTCTTGGTCCTAACAAGAAGATTAAGAAAAAAAAAAAAACAAAACACTTATTAAAATGCAATCTAGTTGTGTTGTTTGAATAAGGTCAGATCAATGAATCATAATTGATTTACATATTTCACTCTTAAGCTGGATATAGATCAAAATTTGGCCAGTTCGGCCGACTGGCTGACCAAAAGAAAAAAAAAAAAGTCATCTATGGCCAGCTATCCATCTGGGTTCCCAAACCTTAACACCTGTCCACCTGCCACAGCCTATTGAGGAAGCCACACTGTCAGTATCAGGTTTTTCACTTGTTCTGTATTTCACATGAGCAGACTGATCAGGTCCACTATCATCTTTTCAGGTGGACCTGATCAGACTCTCCATTCTCCTCTATGGAGCTGTGGGTGTAACTGGATATGCGTCTGTTTACACCCTCCTACATCTATTCCATTAAAAACAGACAGATGGTGTTCCCCTTCCATCTAGCAGATTAGAATGAATGGCGGTCTGCTGTAAATGGGACAGGTGATCTGTTTACATTCGACCGCTCAGAGGAGAGCGGGCTGTGTCTGTCCGCTCTGCATAAGCGGAGTGGACACAGACCAGTTATCCGCCTGTTTAGTAGAGATCAGCGGACAGATCCCTCGCTGAGCAAGCAGACTGCTGGTGGAGTGTGCCCCATGTGGAAGAGAATACAACTCCAGGAATGAGCTTCCTCTGCAGTAGGAGCAGAACAGCCCTCAAAAGGTGGGATTGGCACAGGATTGGAAATGGGGTGCTCTCACAATTTCACTCAACACATCAGCACCTATCAAAGACTGAAGTTTCAGATTTCAGTAGAGACCTTTAAAAGGCATTCACCTCATTGCATGACAAACAGTTAAGGATACAATCTGAAACAAAACTCAAACTCTTAAAATAAAGCAAACATCAATGAAAATTACAACTCCCTTGGAATCCAGGGAATGATCATCTTCAGTTACACCAGAATGTTTTGAGAATTTGCCCAGAATGTCGCGCGTTGACCATCCTTCCAGTTTTCTGAGCATATCCCCCAGGGCTCAGTTATGCTTCATTTTAATCCCTAAACAAACAGCAATGTTTTTCATGTCCTATGATTTACACTTTGTAACCAACAAGAGGGAATCTAAGTAAATCCCTTGCATCCTGTGTTAGCATCCACTCACAACTAACATCGAGTTATTCGAGACATCTGCTTTATGGGAGAAATATGAAAAATGAAATATTTTTCACACAGTCCAAATACATATAAAAACACACTTTTTTTATTTTCCAAAATAATTATAATTCTGTCCAGCTAGTATTGTGATCAACATCCCAATATAACATGGCTGGGGGGTGAAACCAGTATGCACACCCTGCAGCTTCCTGTGTCATGTCACCTTCTTCAGGTATTTAGATGAGCTATGAAAATGTATCAACACACTGAGGAAGATTACCCAATACTCCACTCCTCCAAGATAGAAAGGCGTGCACCCGACATATGTCCTTGCTATAAACACCTTAGCACAATGGTAAAATGGCAGAAAAACGCAGCTTAAAGGTTTTGGCAAACAGCCTTAATCATGCCAGGATTGAAGGGGTTTACCCAAACACAGGAGCGTCTTTTTGCTGCAATTTTACAGTTTGTGCTAGTAAAAGCTTTGTTTTAGCAAGGACATACAGTATATTCGATGCATGCCTTTCTAACTTGGACTAGTATTGTTTGTTGGGGTTTCAGCCCTCTGGGCTGCAGCAATGATCTCTACACCTGCCTCGTGCTTTGCTTCGGAGGTGGAATGTGACTTTAGGTGAGCTTACAGGAGGAGTAGAGCATAAGCAGTCCCAAAGACTTCTTCTAGCTCCCAGTGCTTGAAACAGGTTAGAATGAAAGCACCATACAATGTCATGAAGCCTGATTGAACTCCCAATTCTCAAACAGATTTCTGAAATGTAGGAAATGACACTACCATTTTTTTTAATGGGATTGATGCAGTGTTTTGCTATAATGCACCACATACTAGCACATTATGGCAGATGCTCCTAACTTTGTTGAGTCTTCCTTCTGAGTTCACACTCTTTGGCTGTTTGAATAGCCAGGTTGCGATGTCATCACTTCCACACATGTGCATGGGAGTCATTACTGTGGCATGGCAGTTTGCATTCAGGGCACACTCAGTGTACAGAGCATCATTGTGCATGCATGGGGATGTCAGCAGCTAGAGTGGGTGTGAATCAGGGGCGGACTGACCATTCGGGCATTGCCCAAGGGCTCGGGGTCAGTAGGGGCCCGGTGAGAGGCTCACTGGACACAATTCGCTAAGTGGTAGCTTACCACATCTGAGTATGCAGCAGGATACCGCATAGCATTTAACAAAAAAAAAAAAAAAAAAAACTTTTGAATTCACAAAAAAATGCTATTAAAATACCACATTAGTTATTTTATCAAGTCATGCAGTATTTTAGTAGTGAAAACCATGAGTTAATGTTTCAGCTGTCAGCGGGGGTTCCCCACTGACAGCTGAATGAAAAAGAAAGAATTGCCGGCAATTAAAAATTTTTTTAAAATCGACGTGGGGTCCCCCCCCATCCATACTAAGCCCTTCAGGTCTGGTATGGATTTTGAGGGGAACCCCATGCCAACAAAAGAACAAAAATATGGTGTAGGGTCCCCCCCAAAATCTTTACCCGACCCTTATTCCAAGCATGCAGCCTGGCAGGTCAGGAAACCATACCAGGCCCTTGTCCCTTGCCGAAAAACCATACCAGACCCTTATTCGTGCATGCAGGAAAGGCCTGGCCTCACCCTCCTGAACCATACCAGGCCCTTGTCCCCCTCAACATGGGGGGGTGCTTTGAGGCAGAGGGGGCTCCCCCCCCTAAAGCACCTTGTCCCCATGTTGACGGGGACAAGGGCCTCTTCCCTCTTCCCCACAACCCTGGCCGGTGGTTGTGGAGGTCTACGGGTGGGGGGGGCTTATCAGAATCTGGCAGCACCCTTTAAACAAGGAGGCCCCCATACCCTCCCCCCCCCCCGTGAATGAGTATGGGGTATATGATGCCGCTACCCAATCGACAAAAAAAAAAAAAAAAAAAGTAGTGTGGGGGAAAGAAAAAAAAAAAAAAAAAAAAAAAGGACAGGAGACAGTCTTTGACAAGTCCTTTATTAAAAGAAGAAAAATAAAAGAAGGTCCGTCGAAGTAGATCCAACGTCAATCATGTCAATCAGGATGCCACCTGCCTGCTCCGCTGTCTGGACAGTTCTTAAATATGTAAGGGGCGGGGCCACCCAGTGACATCACCCGTGTGGCCCCCACCTCCTTGTGGCGTCATCAACCGGGGCATGCTGGGTCAATGATGTCACAAGGAAGTGGGGCCACATGTGTGATGTCACTGGGTGGCCCCGCCCGTTACATATTTAAGAACTGTCAAGCCAGCGGAGAAGGCAGAAAGCTGGGAGCCAGCGACGGGAGCGGAGCCTTTTTTTTTTTTTCTTCTTTTTTCGGGTAGCAGGTGTGGCTGGCATCGTGATTGACGTGGTATCTACTACGGGGGACATTCTTCCAGATTCCGCTAAGCCCCCTGCTTGCAAACCCCCACAACCACAGCCCAGGGTTGTGGGGAAGAGGCCCTTGTCCTCATCAATATGGGGACAAGCTGCTTGGGGGGGGTGGAAAGCTCCCCAAAGCACCCCCCATGTTGAAGGCATGTGGCCTGGTATGATTCAGGAGGGGGGGGGGTGTGCTCGCTCCTTCCCCCCCCCCCCCTTTCCTGACCTGCTGGGCTGTATGCTCGGATAAGGGTCTGGTATGGATCTTGGGGGGACACCGCACGACTTTTTAAAAGATGTTGGCGAGGGGGTTCCCCTCAAAACTCATACCAGACCCGAAGGGCTTAGTATGGATGGAGGAGGGACCCCACAACGTTTTTTTATTATTTTTTTAAATTATTTTTAATGCCCTTTCTATACAGCTGAGCTGTAATACGTAGGTGGGTTGTTGTGTGGGTGTGGCTTTGGCTTGAATGTAGGCAGAGACACAGGGGGCCTCCAATATCTTATTGCCCAGGGGCCCCATGAGTTCTCAGTCAGCCCCTGGTGTGAATATTTCCTTATCAGCACATGTTTAGGAGATATTCACAGTACCTACAGATAAGACTTAGTATAAGCTTACCTGTACGTACAATTGTAAATCAGAACTTACTACTGCTTTATCAAAAATTTCAGGAAGTTATACAAAAGAGATAGATATATATTATTATGGGTTCAATTCTCAACCATGGCGCCTCCTGCATGGAGTTTGCATGTTCTCCCTGTGCCTGCGTGGGTTTCCTCCGGGTACTCCCGTTTCCTCCCACACTCCAAAGACATGCTGGTAGGTTAATTGGCTCCTGTCTAAATGGTCCTAGTTTCATCCCTGGCCATGCAGGATCTCCTGCATGGTGGGGGTTGGGGAAAGACCTGGCAACCTACCCTGTAAAATAATTGCTAAGAGAATTCATGGAAAAAGTTGCTTACAAGTGACAGTCCATGCAATCGCCAAGGGTTGGATACGACTTAATGGAGAGAGAGAGAGAGAGAGAGAGATACACACAACTCAGTTGAGGGGTACTTATAAGAAAGGGCAGTTGTGTAAAATGTTTCCTTTTCCCAACATTTTCATCTATCTAGCATTGAATAATTAGCAAAGTGAAAACCTATTTTTGTATTTTAAGATCTCAATATACTTTGGAGCATATTTATAAAGCAATTAATCTGTCATTCAGCAGGTGAATCTGCCAGGTCAATGTGTTTTAAATGGCAGGGATTGATTCTCCACCAGAGAAGGTTTAGCAAAAGTCACACTCTTCTGATATACAATAACCCTCCACGTAAATCAATATAGCAAACAGGATTAATTAAGTTCGGAAGCAGAGCAAGCCTAGCCAACCCAAAATGGAGACAGTGGGAGAACCTGCAATTACTGTGCACCGTATATGGGATACTGATCTAGACTATCAAAAAATTGATAAACTACACAGCTAGATGTCCGATTTTGGCAAGTAAGGTATACAGGAATAACCAAAGTAGGCAACCAACAAAAATCCATTGAATTTGACTTACAGTAATAAGGACAGAAAGATCTCCTAGCCCTGCATCCTTGGTATTAACTGCAAAATCCACAGGAAGACTGGCCAGGACCCCTTGAGAGCTGAGCCCAGGACCACTTACAGTCACCTTGCTGGGATCGTAGGTTGGAAGAACCTTAACCTTGAAAGGGCTGAAAACATAGGGAAAATTAGTTATTTAAAACACGAATATAATGCTGAAGAAATACTAGTCTTCTCCAGTTGAGACTTTCCCATCAATGCAAAACGAATTTCTCAATGGTGCCTATAAAAGCAGTGAAAGATAAAAGGTTTCTAAAGGGTTGTTATAAATACACCCTCCTACTAATATTTTACCAACATGGTAGCACGAAAATTGCATGATCTAGTTTTTGTAGTGATGCAATTCTGTATACCACCAATCATCCACTAACAATAGTGCCAAGATACACATGTACACTAAGGTGATGGGACAAGGCACCACACCTGGCTTGGTTCTGAACACCGGGAAACTCGAATTATGTTGACTCTGCAAATATAAATTAAAAAACAACAAATATAGTAAAACCAAATCCAATAAATCAGCATTGCTTTTCTTTTGTTTCAACACACGTGTGGTTTATTAGATTTGACTTTATTTTTTTTCTGTTTAAGTACAATAATTGATATGTATATCTGTGTAGTCAACACTATTCGGTATAACTATAACCAAACAGTTTTTCCTTCATTTTGAATACAGTAAGGGTCATAACCCCTCCACTCGGGCAGGACATGAGAATCTCTCCAGCAGGGACTATAACAGCAATAACAAGCAATTTAAAATGGAGAAGGGTTAGGATCTGAAATAGACCAACAAATATCCTAATCTGCTGAGAATCACAAAATGTATAAATTCTGATTGTGCTTCCCTATGAACTGGGCAAATCAGCATGTGTACAGAAAGGGATGGAGAAGCATAAAAATTATATACAGTACGTACATACAGTACACAATTTTTAATACTATAACTGCATCTGTCACAGTATTAAACAGACATGCGGCCTTTTTCAGACTGCAATGGTCAATGCAAGCTAAGGCCACTTCTGAAAGAAGCTTTCAGTTTGCATGAGATCACACATAGCTCACACATGCGATTACCTGATTGGAAACCACTGACTGGTTCCCTATTATTACTGAGGGCTAAAGCCATCTTTGGTAGCCGGGATTGACAGTTAGCAGCTGTGAAATGCGTCAGCTCGTAGCTGTCAATGGGATGATGTTTATTTAGGTATTCTTAACACAGGGCATCCTGATAGGAACTTTGATATATATGTAGCAGGTGCTACCTGCTGATCTGTCTCCTTCTCTACCCACCTGCTATGCAAGGGACTTCTTCCTCCCCACCGGCACATGATAGGAGATGGTCTTAGGAGGAGAGACTGTGTCTCCCCCAGCTCGAGCTGCAGTTAGCAGCAGGAGAGCTGTCAGCTCCTCCCCTGTCCTCACAGTGAGGATCACTGCCTACTATCTCCCTTCCCAGTCATTGGCTGCCCATGGCCATCAGGCAGAGGAGAAGAGAGAGAAGACTGTGTGGAAGGGATGTGAGATCCACAGCTGCAGGAGCAAGAGGCTATTCCCCTCCCCCCTCCTTTGTGTGTGGGCATCTACAGCCATAGGCACCTTAGCAGTGCAGCTACTTGGGCTACCTCCAGATATGCCCACACAGACATCGCCGAGTCCCTGGGACATAAGGTTGCCAAATGGTCATCTTTCATCCGGCTGCAGACCTTCAAGAGCCTCTTCTGGGACACACTTCATCAGAGAGCCTGTAGATCTCCATTATTGGTGAGCAGGCTGAGGCCCACCTTACTCTTACTATACCCCCTCCCCCCCTTTTCCACTTAAAGACTCATTTGCAATGGAAACCAGCAAAGTGAATAGAATAGACAAGGTATTTTCTAGCAAAGTAATACCTTTGGGCTCATTCATAGCTAGCTGAAAACCATGGACATCTTTACCTCAAGGACTCCTCCACTCAAAGAATTCAGCCTGCAAAGTATGTCACTAGGTAGCCGTTTCTCCTCCTAATAGAACTGTTTATCTTAAAGGGGAACTCTTACCCAGGTTTCATATATTGTACTGTCTTTTTTTTTGCCTGCGGCATCAGGGCTTAGAGGGAGCTGACTGAAAAAGGTCTTACTTCCCCCTCTTGCTCCTGGCATCATAGGTTCACCTAGGGTCTGTTGGCCCTACAGTCCGGTCCATTGTTATGGTCATTATTGCATATCTTTGCAACTCTGTTAAATGCTAAACCCTATAAATTGGGGAGTACCCAGTGTTTACATTTCTGTTACCTGTTGACTTTATCGTCTAGTAAAATATTATCCTGTAAATCTACTCCTTTTTGGTGTCTTTAGCACTTGTGTTCACAGTTATCTTATTTAGACAGGTGTGTCAGAGGACTGAGGTTGTTCTTGGAGTCGGGGAACAGAAAACATACAATAAATCAAGTGGCTCTTCAAGGGGTAGGGCTACATACAGATTGTGTACAATAATAGGTTAACATTTTTTATTCAATTCTACTGTAAATGGGCAGTCATGTTTTCCATAAAAGTGAAATAAATGTCCCATTCCTAAGACTAAAAAGAATAGAAATATAGCTTTTTTTTTTTTTACCTCCGAGGAATCTCCTCATCAGCATACTGTACAGACACTGTATAAGGACCTTCAACGCTTGGTGTGTACGCCACCGTGTGTGTCCCATCTCCATTTTCTGTAATGTCAACTGGTTCTGCAACTCCTATGAAGACACAGCAAATTAGTTACAGAATTTCTAAGTCCAGCTGAAAAAAAAAAACTTCTTTAAACTGAAGCTAAAAAAGGTGTGGGCAAATTGGCATAACGGAAGATGAATAGCCATCAAAAGCATCCATATAAGTCCTTGGTTTAAAGTTCTATGCTTTTTTTTATAACATGTAAACCATTTTATTCTTTCAGTAAACTATACTACGATTACTTTTAAAATTAACTATAAAAAACAAACTACAGTATCTGGTATCACAGCTACTGTGAACTACTCAGACTCATTTTTCACAATAAACTCCTTTTTCTTCAGATCATGGAGGAATGCCTGTGTATTTTAAATACCTTAAAATTTAACAAAAATCCACAAAATGTTCCATATAGACAAATACCATAGTCAAATAAAAAAAGCTCATAGTCCCCTTCCTTGAATGTGAATGTTTTCAGATCAATCCATCCGTTTGTGTAAGGAAGTTCTTTATATTCTATTCATTGAATATGGATGCTTTTCTCTGCACTACCCATAATAATTATTGACCTGCATACATGAAATGAGGCCTTACTTATTCCCTGTATGGGGGGCAAAATCATGTCTCCCTCTCAAACTGGATGACTCCATTATAAGAAAACTCTGCTATCTGGAAATGGAAGAATGGTATTGCACGCAGTTTTGATTTTTGTTGTCTCCAGGTACACCCAGATTCTTCTCAGATTGGTAATTTGTTAAAAATTAGCCTTCCCCAAACTGTATATTAAACCCAAAACTTTTAAATTTATCCAAATTGAAAAATTAAATCCATTTTTCTATCCTTCAAAATAGAAAACAGCCCCGCTCAAATGCCGCTGTTCACTTAACTCGCTGGCTCAAACTGCTACACGTCAGGTGTCAATCTCCTAATATCTCGCTCTTTAACAGATCTCTAAGTATAGAAACAGGCCTGCACACTGTTGAATGTTAGCCATGGTTACAACGATCCAAGGACTGGCTTCACCTTAATCTGCCCCCATAAGACTAGCCCCTCTGATGGGTTTTACCTGGATAGGGCTTTATCAAAGAAGTGCTCTACGATTCAGCCTTATCCAAGTGAAGTGCAACATAGGGGCACATCTTATTGGAGGAGATTGAGCTGAAGCAAGTCCTTGCAGCGTTGTTACTTTGGATAACATTCAACAGTGTGCAGGCCTATTTCTACACTTGGACATTTTTCTTTCCTTATCACCTTAATACTGCCATAATATAAGTAAAGGCAGAAAAGGTGGATGCTATTTTCTGAGAGAACGATTAAAAATGGTGCAGCAGAAAACACAAGCAACCAATGCACTCCATGAACAGCTGTTTACAGCTCAGATCACACGCACAATGTATAGAGCCAATCGGACTGGCTCTGTACCTTGTGATAGCTGTGAACCAATCACAGCACTTACAAGTGTAAACACCACTAGTGTTTACAAAACGTCAGCCCATTCACAATGAAGGAAGGGGGGTGTCGAAATCTCACATGCCAATAATACACTGGCAACAAAAAGAAAAGGATGTCGAAATGTGTGCACTGAATACAACTGATGTGATATAAAGAATCCTCTACAATATGTTGTATCCCATCATTACCAGTGACAAAAATAATGAACCTGGCAACTGTAAAACATCTTAAAACTACCATCACACTTTGAAAAGCTTAGTATGTCATTTTTAGGCTTTTCCACACATCTATCTCTGTGTCACACAAGGATGACAAAGTTTATGAATTATTTCTTACAATACTGAGAAGTGCTCCAGGAAATTTTAAAAGGAATAATTCTTTTCCAACCTTTCATAGCAAAAAAAAAAAAAAGAAAAGGCCCATTTATTAATACATGGGCAGAGAAGTGGAGCTGTGGCCAACAACATTCAGATTTCAGTTTCAGACTGCACATTGACAATGAAAAAAGCCAATATACTTAAAGTGACACTAAACGTTGGTTTAAAAAAAAAAAAAAAAAAAAAAGATTCTATTCTTGTATTATCACTGTAAAAAGTTCCCCCTATTGCCTTCACCTTCCTCAAGATCTCCACATTCCCTTTTTTGCTACTGTAATCGGATTTGCTACTGTAATCTGTGAGAGGGTGGCTAAGTTTCTTCTACATGTCCCACCTTCTATTGCTGGCTCCCAAGATTGACTATGGGATGATTAGTGTGCATAAAGCAGTGCTCATGACTGCAACTAACATGCACTAGTTGTTCCAAACCACTGGAAATGAGGAGGGAAAAAGAGGTTTGACATCTCATGGAGGACATGGCAAGGAGGCAGAAAGACAGTAAGAAACAATTTCATATAAAAAAAAAGAAAAAAAAAAAAATAGATTACAGAGCCATTGAAGTAGTGGATACACTGTATATGGATTTTTGGCTTATAACATTTAGTGTCACTTTAATAGCTAAAAGCTAATATGTGAAAATAATTGGCATTTTTCACTGTGCATTTTCCACTGGTAAAAGAGGCCAGTTGAATTTTTGGAAATCCAAAAGTAATAGAGAAATAAATGGACTACGTTTATGAATGGAGAGCATCTTTCAAGAAGAGGTCAGAAAAGAAAATGTTCAGTTTAAAAACTATGAAGTATAAGTTGTAGTAGCAACACTTAGCTGATGTAAGATGACATTTTTGAAGGAAAAAGCATTAACTTTAATAATACTGGGAGAGGCTGCTGCAAAATCCGGAAAGGACTCCTGAACATTGGTTTTAACCCAACTGTTTATAATGCGCAGTCCTCAGTATTATTAGGTGTATCCATTATACATACATTTTAAATTAGCCCAAATAAAATCAAGAGAAAGATGATCATTTGAAAGAAAGCCCTTAAACCAAGTAATCAGCATTTTGCAGGAAGCAGCAAGCTATCCCAAGTTAAAGAAAAAAGCATTTCTAAAGATATAAAGATGAAATATAATGCACTGCAGCAGCATTCTAACTACTTACAGTATGATATGTTCAACTGCTCAGCTTACACAAAAGACAGTCCATCTAATGCCTGTATTTTTTTTTTCCTTTCAGGGTAATAAACTGGCATTTTCAAATCTGTAAAAAAATGTGACTGTAGCTGGGTGGCCTTTCCTAAGCCTCACTCCCCCCTTACCACCCACCAACCCCCCGTTTTTCCTTTCCCCTTACTCCCATCTGCCACCTTGTTTTAGGGTTCTAAGCGCTTTCACCATACAGAATGTCCTGTGGTGGGGCAGATGCCACAACCCTCATGGAACTGTTTTGCGCATTTTTTTCAGCCTTTTTTAAAATATTATATCATAAAATAAATGTAACTATACCCATGCCTGGATATAAATATGATAACAGCTAAACAAGAAATTTGTTGAACACAAATTCAAAACTACATAATATAAAGAGCAGCGCTAATTTACAAAAGTATGAGCAAATAAAGAAAATGAAATAAACAAGAACGTAAAAAGACTAAAAAATATCTGTGCCACTTCCTAAAGTGCTCAAGAATCTAGACTTCGTGATATCCTCCTTCCACCAACAATAGGCAAACAAAGCCTCTTACCACCAGTCCCTGGCGATGTCATTGTGTGACGAAACGCTTAGGGCAGAGTTGCAGGACATGTGATGTCATCACGCTTAGGATCGCGGCCATCTTACCGGAGATCGGTTCATGGGAGTTTTAGAACATGAGCATGTGTTTTTATGAAATGTAAGTGGATACATTTTTTAATAAATGTGGAAGTTCTTTATACTGCACCGTGAGGCTGTTATGCCTTTTTATGAATGCCTACTGATGGGAGCTTAATACTTGCCAAGTGGTGTGTGGAGCAAGCCCCAGGCATCTTGGAAGGTGTCCAGTTGGATATACATGGATAAACCAGATCTGGTGGAGGTGTTGGATCTTGTGAATATCTATTTCAAGCGCGGGGTAGGCCACTCTTTACTTGGGAGGGTCAATACCTTTTGGCAACAGGCTTTGTGTGCTTTTTGTCAGTAGAAGGAGGATATCACAAAGTCTGTGTTCCTGAGCACTTTAGGAAGTGGCACAGATATTTTTTTTGGACCCTTTTGGGACTTATGTTCTTGTTTACTGCATCTTTTAATTTGCTTTTTTGTAAACAGCACTGCACTTTAAATTATCTATGCAATAATATATAATAAATTACCAATAATTGGTTCAAGACACTTTATCAAAGTGGATGAGCTTTTACAGTTGTGTGTCATGTGTACTTCAGCACATTTTTCGCTGTTACTCCCAGGTTAAAACTTATTTGCAATGTTTGTTTTGTTTTTTAATACTTTTGACGCTTTCTGGGCTGTTGTAACTTGTCCCTTGAATTGAAGCAACAGATTTTTCATCATGTAAACTTTATGTATCTGTGTTTTATAAAACTGCAATAAAAACTTAACAAAATAAAAAAAAAAAAAAAACAAATTGCTTTGTGAAGGCCTCAGTATTCCAGCAAAAGTCATGTTTGTAATGTGTAGTCACTTTCCATTTTTTGCCTTTCATTAAATAAATGTAACATTCCCTAATATTGGGTCCTAAGAGAAAATAGTATTGGGAACATTTGACCAGAAGAGTTAAAGAACATTTGATAAATAGAGAAAATAGTCAACACTATAGGACATTTGATCACAGAGACCTCTGTCTGCACAGTGTTCAAAGCATATGGAGATTCCTCTACTCTCTAGGGATGAGCTGCAGGTTCACCCATTGTTCAGGAGATTCAGTGAATGCACAAACTAATGGGTGCTCACCCGAGCATACAATATTACTACAACTACTAAATATGACAGCTTCCTGCTCAGGGGAGCCAGCACCTGCCTTCTGGCACATTAAGTTGGGAATTACAATGAGCGGTAATTGTAAGTCCAGGCTCCATGTATTACACACAAGGTGGACTAAGGAAAGGCCATAACCATCCCAAAGTTGGTCTTATATGCCACCTGATGTCAGGACTTTAAAACCTCGTATTCAGGGAGAAGGGAGATGGGCAGGTGTATCAAGATTTCAGGGCTACAAAGTATACTACATGCTCTGTACTTTACATGATATGTACCCTTCACAGAATTATAGGTAAAATAATGAGTGCATTTCTCTAAAGGGATAACAGACTAAAAAAAAAATACTTGGTGATGATGTAAAACCTTACTGGTTTTGGAAACCCTGACCTAGGATAAAGCACATCTTCACAAAGTTGACTTGCGGACTAGGTCAACTACATTCTGTAGCACTCTACACTACTCATTTCTCCCAACATATCAGAACTTTCTTTTGGCTTCCTAATCTTGTATGGTTGGTAATTCCAGCATACAAGGGTCTGATTGTTCCATGTTCAGAACAGCAATCATCTGTATAGTTCTTGTCAACTGATACCATTCAACAGGATAGCCTGCTGCATCTCAGGTGCGTTCCCACGGGGTCTGTAACACAAGCTAAATTGCCCATCGACAGGAAAGTGTCTATTGATGTAGATCACGGCTTGTATTCAAAGGAGCCAAGGAGCCCAGCATTCAGGGAAAGGATGGGGGAGAGTGTGCTAAGTTCCAGTGCCGATGACAGAAAGGAATTACATGAGCTAGCCAAGTGTGCATTAAGGACTTCATAATCTGTAAAAAGGTTTCTTGTAGCTAATAGCAGGAATGTGATTCTGCTGTGCATCTTTTAAGATACAATGTTTGCATGAAAAGTAAATCTGATTGGATGCTATCGCATCAAGAAGAGCTTTAATTTTAGGTTTTATGGATTATGAAACTTCCAAGTGTCTTATGATGCAGTGAATATCTGACTGCACAAGCACATTGATTGTATGATACAAGGGAATTTGTAGTCCCAATACTCACAAGCTCATATCTATGTCTTTACCATTTTCATCAATTTAATTTATTTTTATTTCAAAGAATCTACCTTCCAGGCTAAGCCATTGGAGCCAGTGTTAATATAATAAGCCTCATCCTACAGGCACATCAATAGTTTCTAGTGAAGTAGGCAGGATACTAGTCCAGCTTACAAATTAGCATCCTCTATTGTTCACTTGACAAGGTACTGTAATGCAACAGAAAGACTTGTACACTGAACTGATGAGATGTGATGTGAACGCTGGATAATACTGCTGCCAAACATTAGGAGAGACTATATAAGCGAATATGTTATAAAAAGTATGTATGTGGTAGATAAGTGTACATTCTGTGAACGCCTAGGGCGTACACAAATACAGTCCTCGTTGCCGACAGTCAGTGCATGATGGTAGCAAATAGGCACATAGCAGTTTAGCTGAATCTATTGTATTCTTTATATCTCATTTCTGTGATGTTTCCAAAGTTGGCTCCTGATGTACAGTAAAAGTAACCATTTTGCAGCACTAAAAAATTTTTTAAACCAGCCAAGTATTACAAAAAAAAATAACTGCAGTGCTGATCACAGCAACCAATCAGATTTTAATTTTTAATTTAATAGTATACTGTAGGTTAGAAACTGGAAGTCAAATTCTGTTGGGCTAATATGAGAATACAGTTCTACCAAACTGAGAGGACAGTTGCCCCCTACATTTTTAGACAGTCTCGGAACAATGGACAAATGTTTGTTACAGGTGTGAGAATGCACCTTTTCATTTGCAAGAAAAATCATTTAACTGTGAAAATTGGAAGATTTAAGGCGGTAAACCTATGATTTAGGTCTAAGGAAAAGCAACCAGAAGCAAGATCAAGCAAGATCAATCAAGACTTGATTGAATCTCCATGTTTTTTCCTGGAGCAGATGACAAAAATTCCAAACCTGGCTCTTTTGCATCTCGCTTGAAGTCACCTTTAAAGAAATTTGAAATGGCTCTCAATGGACTCCGTTTCGATAATGAATCTGTCTCATCAGCTAGAAATAAATAGTGTTATAAGATCCATCTTAAGAAAAAACATTTTTCGTAGTAGTGTGCCGATCTCATACCCGTGGACCAGATGATGTAAAAGCACATTAAGAGGAACAAACAAAATCATCCCCTGCTATCAATGTGTGGCAGAGTGTAGTACTACTTACAGACTGCATTCAGTTTTGGTGCAATGTTTGAAGAAAAAAAAAAAAAAAAAAAAAAAAAAAGAAAGTGGGGGGGGGGCTAACCATTTTCTCCAAGAGAAAAAACAAAAAAAAACAAAAAACACAAAAACAGCTGTTATAAGGCACAACTAAACACAAATGCATTGTTTGCATAGAAGGCATTTTAATGAATTCACGGGTATGACGGTTAAACAAAGATCAAGATAGTATATTTGCAGACTTTACATAACTACAAGCTGTAGTACAGGTTGCAGATTTTCACCAGCTTTTTCGCTGATGTAGAAAAGTCCAGTGTTGACAGCAGACAATGCTTAATTCTCTTCCAACTGCCTTCTGACATTGCCATATGTCAGTCTTACAAGGTCGGCCCATAGCACGTGGTAATGGCAGGTGGGCAGACACTGACAAAATGCACCCATTTTGAACTACAGTAAATTTCCACGGTTTTTCTCCATCAGAAAAAAAAAAAAAAAAAAAAAAAAAGGGTTTTGGTCTATCCCCAAATACAAAAAATGATCTCTAATGTAGCCAATGTAATAGGAAAGCCTTACCTCTTGGTCCAATCACTTCTACAATAAGAGGAGCCACGCCAGCTTTGCTGGTGTCCACCACAAACTGTTGAGGAATTTTGGCTCGAACCGCATTTCCCAATCCAGGGCCTGCAACTTTTACCTTATTGGGATCAACTATATCTTTTACAGGGACCTTGAATGGACTTCCTGCAACATACACAGGGTAATATTTAAAATTAGACAAGGCCATCAACAATCTAATGATTTTAAAACAGAGTAAAGGTATGTAGAAACACAAACTTATATCCTGTAAAGCAACGTTCAAACCAAGCTATAAGCAAAAGCAAATATACCCTTTAAACTATGGACATTCAAGACCACCTAATTCTTTAGCTGCACCCAACTGAAGTACCAGCAAGTCTTGCGATTGTTAAAATAAATGCCAATGTTTCAAAAGTTTAGGCAGCCAAGGTGTCTGATTATGATGGTGGTATTGAAAAAGTTTTTAAATCGATCGCTCTGCTGGTGTCAGGCTGTGCTGTAATGTATTACTAGGTTCTTGGTTTTTTTTTTTTTTTAAAGTGAGAAGAAGGAGGTAGGTAGAAAAAATAAGTACTGCATCATTACAATCAACACTATACAGTGTACACTACACCGTGATCAATTGTTATAACAGTGCAGCCTTACCTTACAGTTTAGTGGCTTTTTATGATTTACTTGCATTCTACCCGTTAAAGCAGAGGTATATGCTCAAGTGTCTTGCTCTAAGGTTGCCTTATCCTCTGCCTGAACTCAGTGCTCATAAAAGATACTCAAAAGACAGTCAACAAAGCCATTATTTTTTTAATGTAATTCTGACGGTGCCTTTAATTTACAGACAAGTTTACCAGCAGCCATGACTGTTTGCCCATTATCAGTCCCAACTCAGGTAGGGGAGAATCTTCCTGTCTGCCACTTCTGCTCTGGCAAGGAAAGCACACAATTCTTCATGAGAGGCAGGTGATAGGCTCTCTTAATCTGGTTCAAAAACAACTCTGTACTTTTAGTGCAAGCTGTCACTTAAGGCATGCCCCCACCCTGCAGTCTTTTTTTTTTTTATCTAATGCATGCACCCCATGCCCGATTCTATTCTATGGGTAGCTGTACTCATAGCAGCCTCCAGTTTCCCTGCAGAACATGGCTCTTCCTATAGGAATAAATGGGCCCAGCTGAGGTGCCTTCTGAAGCAAAACCTCCAGGAAGATTACACAGTGAAGGTATCTTGATTGTGGATAAAAATAAGTATTTCTCCAGGTGAGCTGCACTCAGGGGGGCAGGGGTATCCCTTAAAAGTCAACTTGTACAAAAATGTACAGTTGTCCTTTAAAAAGAGTTGACCACCTACTATGGATCCTTCATTTATAAAAAGCTATAAAACAGCCAACATATAAATGGTGTTTCAGATGGCAAGAACGTAAAGTTCATTTTTTTATAGACAAGAATAATGGGTACCTTATACAGCAAAACAAATTACAGTATTTCACAAATGTCTGATCCAAAAAAGAAAAAACATATGATGAAAACACGTATCTACTTTCACCCAAATGAAGGTAACGAAACAATATATAACTTAACTGAACAGTTTTCAGCTAACACACAAAAGGAAAATTTACTGTCTGCTCCGGAACACTGAGGTTTGGTCTGCGGATAGACTTACAACCACTAAAACATCTAAAACTACATGCTATATTTAGGAGATGAAAGCTTAGGTCATTTTTAAGTGGTCCATTTTTAAATGGCTCATGTTGGCCTCACAAGCATGGTAACAAATATATGCGCCATAAAACATAATGGCAGCTTTTGACCACAGACACTGCTGTTTATTGAGTTAACACAGCTCAGTCTATAATTTACATATTGAGATATTCATTCACTATTTGCAGCAAGACATGTTGCCAAAAATCATAGCCAATTGAAGGATGCCAGCAATATTCACAGTACCTGGAATATGCTCCCCGTCATATGTTATGTTGACATCATAATCTCCTGGGACGTATGGTATGTACTCAACACTGCAGCTGCCATCTTTGTTGTCCTTACAAGACATTTTGGATTCGGATGGACCCTCAACTGTAATTCCCAGACCACCAATACCTGCCCCTCTGAAACAAAACATAGCATGTCATTACAGGATGAACGTTTTATTTCTCTGCCCCTCCACCTTCACTGTTCAGCCCACCAAGAATATCAAGTTCAACTAGAGTTTAATGTTCTATTTGTCCATTGTAATAAGGTTGCCTTGATGTATTCTAGGCATTTCAGAAAATCAAATGTAAACTTGTTTACCATTAATCATAACTGGAAAATCAATTCCGTACAAACTGTGCCCAGAATAAAACATTACTACAAAGCTTTTTGTTAAAATTCTATTTTTAAGCGGTTGTGGATGAAATTCTAATGTAAATATGTCACCATTTTTAAAAAATTAAGTTAACATTTGAGAAAGCTTGTACGGAGGTAGAATAGTGTATTATGGTTGTCAATATGATATATATATATATATATATATCACATACATATGTTAGAGGAATAGAGACTGTATACTTCGGAATGTATATACACTTTCTAAATTAAATTTAGAATTCGCTTAAAGTGGTTGTAAACCTCTGACATAACCCCCCACCCCCAAAAAAAAAAAAAACCCCACCTACTCTTCTATGTGTATACTTGCTTCAATCCAAAGCATTGTCTGCAGTCTAGTTCATATGCTATCTGCAGGAGTCATTTCTGACAGACTCTGCCAGGGAGCTACAGCACACAGCCTGCGACTGACTGCTTAAAGTAGAACTAGAGGCCATACCGTTTTTCATTTTGGATAGAGCAAGGGAGAACTATAATCCCTGTAAGATTTTTTTATTTTTTTTGTCATCTGTGTCCCATTATGGAGATTTCCCTGCACTTCCTGTCCCATAGCCAAACAGGAAGTGAGAGGAAATGCCTGAAAGTTAAGGGAATTCATTTCCCTCCACTCAGATCTCAGATTACACTCTGCTCTCTTCTATATGCTGTGCAGTGTTTGCTGTCAGGTGTCCGGCCACTGCCCGCTAGAGCTGAGAAATATCCTTTGAACTGTGAGGTTTATTTACTATAGCTAGAGAGTGCAAAATCATGCTCACTTCTGTTTAGAAACCAATCACCTTCTAACCACAGCTTATTTAAATTGAGCTTTGGCAATAAAACCTGGAAGCCGATTGGTTTCTACGAACAAGTGAGCCTGATTTTGCACTCTCCAGCTTTAGTAAATAAACCCGTGTGTTTTAGAAGGCTGTAGGAGAAGACAAGGCTGCAGATCTACATGTACAATTGGTACGTTAATCACACATTAAATGTGATTTATGCCCTTGTACTATACAGAGGTTGATAAATCTGCAGGGGAATTTTACAATCTTTCATGACCAGCTTTAAATCAGACAGCTTTACCTTTTTGCTTTCTTAGATTAGTGATGTGGAATATAGAAAGTAAATTAAAGGCACACAAGTCTACTAAACTGAGCAATACCTTTGCCCTATATTTGTCATCAATAGTAACCACTTTGCCTACGCTTTGGGCAGTTCTGTTTTTCGACACAAGTCTACTAAACCTTTAAAAAAAAGCACAAAAAAAAAAACTGCTTGTGGTGATTAATCAGACCATTATGAACTGACAAAGGGCAACAGTAATACGACAATACTGGGAAAAAAGTGAAAAGAGGACCATACATTCCAGGGCTAATCGGTTTAATAGAACGAAAAACAAACGTACAAACAAAATAATGAGTATTAGATTCCAAAGGAGTCCTAAGGGCCATGTCAGACATTGGCTTAGCCACAAATTGCTGAAGGAGAGCAGGTCACCCTAATGATGTAGTACTAGTACAACCTATTGCATCAACAAGTCTATTCTTAGCAATTTGTAGCTAGTGATTTAATAGCTATAGTCGATTTGTTGCTGTTAATAGCTGGCACTATGAATTGCAGCTCTGAGGAATCGCTGCTACAAATCTGTCTGACATGGCTCCAAGTTACTTACAGACCTATCAATAGTACAATATTAATTTAAGTCTGCAGACTCTGCTAATACCACCTGACCAACCAATCTCATGTTTATGGTTACCCTAGGACTTCTGGAGGCTGGGCAATTTTGCAAGGGATGTACTTAAAGTAATGCAAAAGTACACAATTTCTTTATTAACGTAACAAGTTGCTGTTCTTTTTCACTGCAGGTAAATACAGCAATACATCGGTTTAAGAATGCCTCGGTTAAAGTAATTTTCGGTTTACAAATGAAAATCCACTTAAAATAATGCCTCAGTTTACAAATTTTGTATGAATTTTTTTCGCAATACAAAGTGTATATCAGTGCTGATTTTTAAATGCAATTGCTGGCTTTATTTTTCTTCACTATAGCTCACAGAATTAGCTGTCACTTTCCCCAAAGTGAACGGAAATGTTGTTTCTTTTAAGAAACTAAAAAGAAACATTGTTTGCCCCCCCCCCCCCTTTCCTGACCTGCCAGGCTGCATACTCTAAAAAGGGTCTGGTATGGATTTTGGGGAGGACCCCCACGCCATTTTGTTTTAAATTTTGTCGTGGGAGTTCCCCTCAAAATCCATACCAGACACGAAGGGCTTGGAATGGAGGGGAAGGGGGACCCCACGCAGTTTTTTAAAAAAAATTTTAATTGCCGGCAATTCTTTTACATTCAGCTGTCAGTGGGGAACCCCACTGACAGCTGAAATATTAACACATGGTTGTCACTACATGACTTGATAAAATAACTCATGCGGTATTTATTAGTTTTTACTTTTTTCTGATCTCCGGAACAGATTAATTGGTTTTCAATGCATTCCAATGGGAAACGGCGTTTTGGTTTAAGAATTTTTCGCTATAAGAAAACTCCTGCGTAACAAATTAAATTCCTAAACCGAGGTATTACTGCAATGGATTTCAAGCAGAAACAATGTGCCATCATGGAGTTCTTGATGGAGGGGTGAAGGCTGTCCAATATCCACAGAAGGATACAGAATGTTTCCAGGGATTACACCATTGACACTGCTCTTCTCAATGTTGTCATCTTAGTAAAACATTCTGTAGAATTCAGTGGATGTAGGACAGCCTGTGCCCCTCCATCAAGAACTCCATGATGGCACACTGAGAAAGAAAGAGGGAGAGCGAAAGAAAGAAAGAGGGAGAGCGAAAGAAAGAAAGAGGGAGAGCGAAAGAAAGAAAGAGGGAGAGCGAAAGAAAGAAAGAGGGAGAGCGAAAGAAAGAAAGAGGGAGAGCGAAAGAAAGAAAGAGGGAGAGCGAAAGAAAGAAAGAGGGAGAGCGAAAGAAAGAAAGAGGGAGAGCGAAAGAAAGAAAGAGGGAGAGCGAAAGAAAGAAAGAGGGAGAGCGAAAGAAAGAAAGAGGGAGAGCGAAAGAAAGAAAGAGGGAGAGCGAAAGAAAGAAAGAGGGAGAGCGAAAGAAAGAAAGAGGGAGAGCGAAAGAAAGAAAGAGGGAGAGCGAAAGAAAGAAAGAGGGAGAGCGAAAGAAAGAAAGAGGGAGAGCGAAAGAAAGAAAGAGGGAGAGCGAAAGAAAGAAAGAGGGAGAGCGAAAGAAAGAAAGAGGGAGAGCGAAAGAAAGAAAGAGGGAGAGCGAAAGAAAGAAAGAGGGAGAGCGAAAGAAAGAAAGAGGGAGAGCGAAAGAAAGAAAGAGGGAGAGCGAAAGAAAGAAAGAGGGAGAGCGAAAGAAAGAAAGAGGGAGAGCGAAAGAAAGAAAGAGGGAGAGCGAAAGAAAGAAAGAGGGAGAGCGAAAGAAAGAAAGAGGGAGAGCGAAAGAAAGAAAGAGGGAGAGCGAAAGAAAGAAAGAGGGAGAGCGAAAGAAAGAAAGAGGGAGAGCGAAAGAAAGAAAGAGGGAGAGCGAAAGAAAGAAAGAGGGAGCGCGAAAGAAAGAAAGAGGGAGCGCGAAAGAAAGAAAGAGGGAGCGCGAAAGAAAGAAAGAGGGAGCGCGAAAGAAAGAAAGAGGGAGCGCGAAAGAAAGAAAGAGGGAGCGCGAAAGAAAGAAAGAGGGAGCGCGAAAGAAAGAGGGAGGGAGCGCGAAAGAAAGAGGGAGGGAGCGCGAAAGAAAGAGGGAGGGAGCGCGAAAGAGGGAGCGCGAAAGAGGGAGCGCGAAAGAGGGAGCGCGAAAGAGGGAGCGCGAAAGAGGGAGCGCGAAAGAGGGAGCGCGAAAGAGGGAGCGCGAAAGAGGGAGCGCGAAAGAGGGAGCGCGAAAGAGGGAGCGCGAAAGAGGGAGCGCGAAAGAGGGAGGGAGAAAGAAAGAGGGAGAAAGAAAGGTCGAGAAAGAAAGGCCATTTCTGAATTACTTTTGCACAGCCCTCATACAAAAAGCCACCTGATCAATTCAAGCACAATTTTTCTACATAAGTGCAGTATAGCTTAGTAAAATATAGTGCGCCAAGTAAAATTGACACGTAACACATCACGTTTACTGATATAAAACCTACTTCTATATATCTTTTGCATGGCTGTTAATACTTATCTGATCAGGCAGAAATGGCACAACGATAAGGGATGTGTATTTCTGTAAATTAAATGCTCAACTCCATGAAGCAGGAGGTGGCAGTTTAAGGACCCTAACCAAAAAGTGATATTTTTAGTTTTAGAAAGGAGAAGTTGAACCTCTGTTGGGTTTTTATTTCCGCCTGTGTGCTCACTGGGGAGATTTCCTCCCCACACACAGGGTCAGCAAGGGATAACAAAAATCTCACCACTGAGGACAAAGACAGCAGCAAAAAATTCTCAGTAGAGGTGAAAACATTTTGACCCCGGTCATCTTATTTGCTATTCTGGGGTGCCGTTGTGGTGGAAGTTAAGGAATATGTTCATAATGGGGTCATGGACTGTAATACAAACCCAAAAGAAACGAATGCTTTTCCACTCTATCCAACAATAAGAAAACAAAATGTGTATTATGCTTAAATAGATATTTAATACAAGGTAAAGCTTTTTATTCTACCTTGTGATTACAGAAAATTTATTTGGCTTATTTGTAAGAGCCTCCTGCAGCCCAGGCCCCTGTGCCTTTACACGAGAGGGATAGCAGCCTTCTGTTACGCCAACCTTAAATGGGCTTTTGGGAACCGATTCATCATCATACATCACCTTCACAGAGTGGACACCTAATAAAAACAAATTTCAGTTATACATGCTTGCATCTTACTGTTCTGATAGAATATCATTCTTTTTGAGTAAGGACTTATTACCATATAGTGGTGGAAACAGAAGGGCGAAAAAAGGGAACAAAAAAGCTCCACTAAAATTATGAAAAGTCACACAAGGGCAGCTGGCACCAGAGCCGATGACACTTTACAGCAACCCTTTCCTCTGAAAAGTACAAATTACCTATTTAAAGAGACCTTGTCACCAACTTAAAGGATATGTTCACCATTTTTTTGTTCTACATTCCAGCTCCCCTATGTACCAATATAGCAATAATTTACTTATTTTGCAGAAATTCAAATGCTTTCCATTTTCTCTACCTACCTTTATGTCAGTGTCCAGATGGCTGTCCAAAACGCTTCTCCATTACTTCTGCCTTATGCAGGCCATAGATGGGGAGAAAAACTGCAGATTTTTCTTTTAAAAAACGAAAAATCGGTTGTTCAAGTGGCCGACGTTACCATCAATGGTAAAAAAAATCGGCCGATTTTCTACCCGTCTAGAGCCGGCATTACTTCCAGGAGAGATTTTAGATCTTGACAAAGGAAGGAGTTGACCAGCTGAACTCATTAGCACACACCTTGCATCATCCACCCTCCTACCTCCCACACACTTCCAGGTGCACGAATATTAAATGAAAAGCAATCAATCAGTGATCACTGTTTTCACAAAAAATGCTCAGATACCAGTTTTTTTTTTATTTTCCAACTTTAACTCTCAATACTGACCAACCATGCCTTGACACTATGTCCCTGGGTGGAGGCAGTTATTTTGGTAAAGGCAGTGCTTTTGCTTCCACATTTCAGAACCTCCAGCAAGGAGAACCGTGAGCAGCAAAAGTAGCATCACCAACTCTCAAACTTTGCTTGGACTATCAGAGGCAGCAGTGTCTTAATCCTACAGCAGGTATGGCTGTAAGGCTATAAACACGGGAGTGCCTAGACACCCTCGCATACCAGAAAATGAATGGATGTTTTGCAGTAGGAAAGAAACGGGTTCATTTACAAGGTGCTGTTTAGGCAGTGTCCTGAAAATGTATCCTTTATCAATAAGGCATTACTTTTTTTCTTATAACATGGCAAACATTTGGGTTTAGTTTCACTTTAGGCTTGAGTCTACATGGGCATTTTCTTTGTAACAATTCATAGGGCCTACAGCAAAGTTGTAAAACTACAGTTAGCAACTAGACCCCCTCCCCTCATCCCATATGAATGACCTTGCACAGGAAAGTGTCTGAACTGCTCATTAAAAGACTGTCAGCAGTCAATTCCCATAGCAAACATTTAACTGTTTTTTTTTTTTTTTTAGAAAATGAGTAGGAAAAAACTTATTTCATACATTCCCAAACTCCAAGACCCCAGTGCCATCAATTTCCTTATACTTTAAATTTAATTAAAACAAACTTAATGAAAAAAAAAAAAAAGTACATTTGTGGCATTCCTAGAAGACAACGGCCTTAACCAAGTACTAAAATGCCTGCTCTTGTGTCTATGACTTTACTGACATTTTCCTGTTTTGGTTTCCGATTTCACAGAGACGGTATCTCTGTAACCACAATGTTGAAAAAAAAAAAAAAAAAAAAAAAAAAGAACTGGGATTAGAAGATATTGTGGTTTGGGGTTACTGTTCTAACACTAAAGAACGAATAGAAACTACTTTTTCCATGTGTTTATTTGTACTCCGCAACTGCTGGAGTACAGAACAAATAATACGCACACGTGTAGATCACCCTGCAGCAGATATAGTGCAGAAGGTAAAGTGAATGATACAATCCCAAATCTCGATCATCTACCATATGTTACTACAGATCCTTTTCAATAACACATTTGTCAGCCTTTGATCCAAAACCTTTAGTCCTGTCAGTCTATATTCCTAAACAGTAAGTTAGCCAATAAAGGATATCACTCCCTCCAAACTTTCTGCAAAACCTTCAACAGGCTTAAGTAAAATTTTTAGGAGCGAAATCAGAAATTGTGTGTATTATGTGGAAGGCTGGGATCACCAGCCAGACGTATTGGTACAAGCAAACCGTTCTTTTTATTTTCAAAAATAGGCAAAACACTGAATAGCTTATCCTCCGTAAGAAAAAAAACAAAACAACCTAAACAAAGTCCATCGATTTAAAAAATAAAGACTTGGCTCACCGTCAGTAACACTAGTCCCTTATAGTGACACTAAAATAAATTTAGTTTTTTCTATTAAAATAATAAAGGTTACTCATCTGAAAATTATTGCACAGAGCGGCCTTGATCCTCCACTTCTCCGGTCCCTTGCTGGTGACCTCGGCTCCTCCTCTTCTTCTTGTGTTCCCATAGCAAGCTGCTTGTTATGGGGGAACACTGTGCATGCTTGTTCCCGAGCTGTGTGTATCTATGGAGACACGCTCCACAGACACACACAGCGGGACTTAGTCATATACAGTGAGGAGGAAGCAGGGGAGGCAGGAAGGGACTGGAATAAAAACAGCAGCAGGAGCCTATGGCTCCTGCTGTTACTCAAGTCCTATGAGAAGAGGAAGAGAAGGGAGAAAAGATGTATCTGTGCATAATGCTGGATTTCTTCTCCCCTCTCCCACAGGTAAGGGGGAAAGACAGAGAACAGTAAAACATTTATCTACTTTTCACAGTTCAACTTTAACATGGAATTAATTTGGATCCCATGCCCAGGCTGTACACAGAACCTTGACTTTTCACAAAGTTGAGATTAAACTTCATAGCCTTCAAGCATTCTGCCCCTACCATTAATTGTCAAAATCCAAAGCCTCAGTAAAATGTGCAAAAGCAACCTGTGATAGAGAGTACAGAGTTGTCTGAAGGGGGAAGGAGGAGTTCAATTTCTGCTTGAGTTACTGAGCTCTGTTAACAGGCTGAAGCAACTTATAAAAAAAGAGTAGCCTAGAATATCAGTAAAAAGGAGTGTAGAGTTCTGCCTGCTTTCTATAACAGCTGCAGAAAGTAATGCCTCTCAACAATGCATGTAGTAGAATGGGACACGTTTAAAGTTTATAAAAAAAAAAAGTGTTAAAACTCTTTACCAGCTTTAACAGAAAGGGGTAATTAAAAAAGACAAAAAAGTTTTGTTCTGCAGTAGGCACATTACTGGCCTACAATCCACACCGCATTGGTTTATATTGGTGCCTTCTATTCATTTTATCATGTAGTTTTGTTATGATGAATTACCTTTTTCAAAAGGTATGTATTCCACCTCATAAGTCCCATCACCGTTATCTTTAACCAGGCAATCTGTTGCCGCTCCGGATGGATTGGTGATTTTGGTTTTGACGTGATTTCCTCCAGTTCGTGTCAGAGGTCGGGCATCCACTGTAAAAGTTGTTGTGGCTTCCCTAAATATTCCTGTGCATTAATAAGATTCATTAGAAGAGTGTAATACCACTGTATAGAAAATATACACATGGTTGCAGGAAAGATATTTGCAACATCTATGGCCTGCCTTAGGCAGTTGCCAGTCCTTGTTTCCGTAAAAATTCCAACATTTTGGATTTCCCATCACTATTTATACTAGAGACAATAGTCAGGACAAAGTGCAACTCCCCAGCCAGGACATAGTCATCAATAAAAAAAGCTGACAGGGGTTCTAACTCTTCCACACACCATCCAAAACTACAAAAAGGTCTAGACCAGGGATTTCAAACTGGCGGCCCTCCAGCTGTTGCCAAACTACAAGTCCCATCATGCCTCTGACTTTCGGAGTCATACTTGTATGTCAATCTTGCAATGCCTCATGGGATTTGTTTGGCAACAGCTGGAGGGCTGCCAGTTTGACACCTGTGGTCTAGACGATGAGCAGCTCTTGGCCAACTGAACAGTAGATTGACAATGCTGCTTCTAATTGTGAAGCAGTGGCTTAACGATATCAGCCTGCAAAAAAACCTGCAGATTCTCTGTATAAGAAACTTTTCTCAATCGATATACAACAACCAATTTGCTTGATAAGACAGTACACAGTGGGGAATATTGTCCAACATTCCAAAATATATTTAGAGTTTGCATAGACAAAGACTCCTTGGGACACAAATTACAAATTTCTTAACAATCAGGGCTCCACCTGCCCGAACATTGCAACTTTCCCTGCTTGTCTTTAGATTGTTCAATGCCACTAGCTGGTTCACCAACCAAATGCTGATTTCTTAATAGTCAATGGGTTGCAGAGGAGCAGAGAGTAGAATTCCTATAAAAGTGTGCCAAAAATATTTAATAAACATAAGCTTAAGAAATATCCTAATCTGCTTCTACAATGGAGGGAGGAGGGAGGCCAGTCTTAAACATCTAAAAAAGAAAAAAGGAACAGCTTTCCGTCCGCCCTATAGCAGAAATACTGCTACAGGGCAGCACGGGTGCGCAAAATCACGTATATATGCACGATTTAGCATTTACGGGTCGGGGACGTGCGTGTGGCCTACCTGTACCTCCATTCACGGCTGTCAGTCACTAGGCCCAATGATTGCTGAGGATCTCTGTCGGGAAGAAATGTATGTAACCAATACAGTTCTCCTCCCTGTCAGCTTGTGCACACTGCTTTCGATGGCTGTGCACAGCACAGTCATCCATTGCAGTGTGATTACAGTGAAGCACAGACACAGCCTGTAAAACAGCACACAGTTAACCCTTTGATTGGTCTAAAATGACAAAATTTGATTTAATGTTTTTTTTACTGGGCATTTTTTATAGCAAAAAGTAAAAAATATTTTTTTCAAAATTGTCACTTTTTTCTTTAATAGTGCAAAAATTAATAAAAAAAAAAATAAAACACAAAAACTCACAGGCAATCAAATACCACTAAAAAAAAAAGCTCAAATTTGTGGGGAAACCCCCCCCCCCCCAAATAAAACATGGAAATTTAATTTAGGTGCAGTGTTGCAGGACTACGCAATTGTCAGTTAAAGTAATGCAAAAAATGGCCTGCTCAGGAAGGGCAAATCCTTAGGAGGGCAAGTGGTTAAATAAGCTTGCTACAAGCTATTACATAGTCTTACCATCTCCTTCCACACCAGGTCCAAAAACTTTGACTTTACTAGTGTCCACAGCAGGGTCAATCTTTACACGAGCAGGGAACTTTGGCGCTTTCTCTCCTCCATACTTCATAGATAATGTGTACATGCCAGCAAAGAGAGGAGCATAGGTGACAGCATGGGTTCCATCACTATTGTCCTGTATGTAGACCTCAGCTTTGGATCCAGAATCAGACACTGCCTCCATAGTGAGGACTCCAGGTCCTGCTTGGGAACAGTCTACATGAATGAGTCCAGCCTCTCCTACTTTGCCATGCTCCAGACCAGGACCTGTGGCAACCACTTTAGAAGGATCAAAAGGCATTTCAATTTCAGCTTGGAATGGGGAACCTGGAATATGAGTTTCTTCAAAAAGGATGTTCACAAAGTATTCCCCAGACGTGGTTGGCAGGTAGGAAACGGAGCATGTGCCATCACCATTGTCCGAACATTCAATTTTAGCTTCGCATGGACCTTCAACAGTCAAGCCCAAACCTCCAGTGCCTGCTCCTTTAGTGTCAATGGTAAATTCAGCAGGCTTTCCAACCAGTCCTCCTTTAAGGCCTGGCCCATATGCTTTAACCTAAAAAGGAAAAATTGTTTTAGATTGGACTTACAAAACTCAAAAAACTTTTAATTATAACATTTACATGAAGGGTGTTCGGTTCCAATAAATGGAGACTACTGATGTTACATAAAACGTTCTTCTGCTTCAAACTAGTTCAACTTCAAAGCAAATTACAAATTTCCTTTGCCACTAATAGAGGCTATGATAAAAGATTGCTCTACACAATGAAAGACTTAACAGCACTAGAGATTATTTGTTGTGTTGGCTGACCTTGGCCCAAATAACTGACAACACGACTGAGGGAAACAAGTTTGTAGGTAAGGAACAGACAGGTAAAGAAATGAAGTAGATGGAGATAATATGAAGGAACATTGTGTTGGCAAATGAATTTCTATGGATGGAGTCAAAGCTCTAAACATCTTAGGGTTTACGGTTTGAGGTGTTAAAAAGAGCCTGGTGCTTGATTTTATCCAGTTAGCCTATTGAATGTACATAATGCTGACAAATTCTGAACAGAGTGAACATTAAGAGACATTCAGAAGGTTCTGGCTTGCCTTTGTTGGGTCAGGAGGTAGAGTGGCTTCCACGGTATAAGGACTTCCTGGCACTGGGTGGCCATCATAATTCACATCTATGTTGTATACCCCTTCCTCTTTTGGGATATATTTCACTGTGCTAGCTTCCTTCCCTGGTACTGGATCGATCACACTAGGAATTACTTTTCTGCTCGGGCTGGTAAGTTTCACATCCAGTTTGCTTTGTCCACCAGCACCCTTGGTGTCCACAGTGAACTCTTGGTCTTTACCAACTTCCACTCCTGTGTGAAAATACAAGGATAAGACATATTTACCAAACACTAACCCACTCACCTACATTTGTACAGACACTACTGCAGAAACTACCTATACAATATTTCACTTACACAATATCATCACTCTCTTCCATCTAACCCATGTTATACATATCCATTGCACCGTACACATAACTAAAATTATTTTGGGGTTAAGCTTTGCATAATGATGTTCAGGCTATAGCTGTACAAAACTGGATATCGTGTGTACTCTCCAGCGCTTCAAGAAATGAATAGCCCAAGGAAAACTAAGGGGATCAGGACAGAGGCAACCAAAAGATGATGCTTCAGGGGTGCAGCCCTCCTCAGACAGGGAGATCAACCACTAGATAAAGATTAAACAGGTGGCACACACACCTAGTGCATTATCCAAGGTTTATTCAAAGGTATAAAAGACAAAAAACATACTTCACAGATTAAGCATGTATAAAAAGCTTTTGCATAATGAGGATGGCCACAACGGCAGGGAAGGTGTTCCAACTGTCAGTGCGGTCAAGAGGCTGACGTGTTTCGGGAAAGAGTCCCTTTCCTCAGAGCTGCTGACCAACCTTGCCTGCCGTTGTGGCCATCTTCATTATGCAAAAGCTCTTTATACATGCTTCATCTGAGTATGTTTTTCTCTTTTATACCTTTGAAACAACCTTGGATAGTGCACTAGGTGTGTGCACAACCTGTTTACTTCTTAAATAGCTGCACAAAAGTTATATTGCAATTAGCAAAGTGTCAATGTTTTCCTAGAATAGTGTAATTGCAAAAAAACTTACACCAACCACAAAAATCAACCATAATAGGTTGTAACACCTTTAAGACCCATTGCTTCGCTTTGTTAACGTGTCCATCCAAACCGATATTTCAGTTTTTGGTAGATGCTAGTTTAAAAGGGACTATGTTGTCTCAATTAAAAAAACAAACACTTGCGGTAAAAAGAAAAGAATACTCATCTCTCCTGCTGCCCATGCCTTGGATCGATTCTCTCTTGGAAGAGATATAGCAGTTAAAGAATTGTAAGCTTCCAAAACATTTTATGTTGGAGGTCTAGTCCCTTGCTGAGTGCTGTGGTTTCATGCAGTGGCTGCCATGTCCATGGCCAGTGAGGGACCAGGCATCCACCACAGCTGTAGCTTTTCAAGAGAGCCAAGATCCAAGCCATGGGCAGCAGGACAGGTGAAAATTCCAGTCTTATTTTTTATTGGTACCATTTGTGGTGGCAGAGTCGCAATAAACCACCTTATGCTTTCTTATATCTCTCTCACGTATTTTGTTGATGAGATATCTGTGATTAATTTTGTTGGTCTACATTTCCGTTGGGTTCGTAATGAAGGGTTCCCACTGTTGGATTTACTTTATTTTATATTACTGGTAATGCAACAGAAGAAGCTTGAACATGCAAAAAGGTGGACAGAACACTAAATACTCCAAAGTGGACAAGAACAGAGGTGGGAAATATGGCCGGAAATTCACTAATTAACCAAAATGTATAAAAAAAATTAAAATATTAGAGGGTGACTTAGCCAAGCAGGTTACAATTATATTAAAATTTTACTTTTGGGTGGACATTTAAGATGTTGAATATGGCTTCTATTTAGCATGGCCAAAAGGCTGAGGCATGTAAACAGATAAATATGTTGCAATACAAAATATATCCACATATAGGATCTAGTTCGAAAATTGGCCTACTTAAAAGTGGTTGTAAACCTCAGACAGGAAATATGAGCAAAGCATATCGAATAGTATGTACTTGTCTCAGTCCAGAGCTCCAAGCGTTATTTCTCTTTACTGCATCATTCCTCTGCTATCAACAGTGGAGTCACTTCTGAGAAGTATTCCTTACACCAAGAGAAAAAAAAATGGGAGAGGAAGGAGCTGCAGTACACAGCCTGTGATGGACACCCTCAACTGTTCCAGTGTGCTGTGTGAAGGGAGTGTTTCCCTTCCCTCCAGTCGGCTTTCAGCGCTCTTCTCACTAAGATCTACTGAGTGCAACTTCAACTCCCTGCCCCAATTTCTGAAAGCTCAAACAAGCTGTATAAATTCTACACTTTTAAACGTCTGTAAAGAAGAAAAGACTGCAGATAAAAACGTACAACATGAGGAGAATTTGTATAATCTCTGTAAATCACCTTGTCACTTCACTGGGTACATGTAAGGGCTTACAACCACTTTAATGTAGCAATGATTTATATTGTATCTCTGAAACTTATTTTAAAAAAACTTTCATTATGTGTACTTACGGCTATCTAGTCCACTGATTTTGATCTTGCTGAGATCCAGAGGAGCTGCCACTCCAACTGTAAAGGGGCTTTTTGGAATAGGGTCACCTCCATAGTTCACATCTACCCTCATTTTGCCCTGAAAAATAATATTTTGCATTTATTTCCTAAACCAAGTATAATTAAATGGTTATACAACTATTTGTTTAAAAAAAAAAAAAAAGGGAGGTGCAAGTACCGGAAAGCAACTGCAGTTATATGTAAGGGAAAAGTCACACAAAGTTATCCTCGATTGTCCCCCTACAAGCTACAACAACCCACACTGTAGGATTTTGAAAACTTAAAGATTCTCCCGTTTTATCTCACAGTAACCATATTACCCAAATCTCTGAGAGGAGAAAGAGGGACACTTTAAAATCCAAAGTAGCCAAAGAACAAACCCCTAACAGCCTCTATAATGCAGACCTAGAAGCAAATGCAAAAAAAAAAAAAAAAATGGATTGCCTAAGCCCACAAGAACTTCTATTCACCAGTATTTTTTTCTTTATATGAGCTAAAAAACATAACGTGATCAATTAGAGGTTGGATGAAAGGCTCAGGGCAAACTTAGAAAAAAAAATGTGCATAGCAATTTGCCAAATGCAGTATTTTCTTTTTTAAATAAAAAAAAAACAAAAAAACAAACAAACATACACATTCATCCAGCACAGGAAATGGCCTACCACCATTTGTTTTTTTTGCTCAATTAGCACAAAATAAAATGTAAATGTGCTTTCCCTAGGCGAATTGCTATGCAATATTTTTATACATACACTACTTAGTGTAGTAAAAATACTTGTTTTAAAAATGAAAAGTCTATACATCACACCAAAAAAAAAGGGATAACGAAGAAGAAATGCGAGTCAGAGAGATTTGGTTTCAAAGAGTCTCTGCACAGGAGAGATGGTTGGGAGCTATGAGTAATTGTCAGCTTTGCGCACAAAGACAAGGAATGTAAGAATGTGGAAGTGCAGGCCATAAGCTCAGAAAGAAACAGTTGGAGGCATTTGTGCAGATAATTTGAAAAAAAAAAAAAGTTTTTTTTTTCACGGTCAAGGAATTTAGATATCTGAGAATTATAAATAAGCTATGCTTTGAGAAAGATTTAAAAATAAATGTGATGAAATAAATGGGGAAAAAAAAAAAAAAAAAAAAGCAAGCAGCTCAAATGTCAATCTGATCTGGTATCAGCCTCTTGTAGGCCCTGCACAGTTTGAGAGGAAGATGCAGCACAAAGAGCCAATCAGTTCATGTGCCGACAAGTAGCATGTTGATAGAAGAAAGCAGAGTGGCAGAGATGAGCTCATTACTGTGCTGTTTCTCCTTTCACTGTCCAGTCACAGAATGACGTGTGTCAAGGTTTATTTGGGCTCAGAGAAAGGGGTGGCCATCAAATGGCAGAAAAGTACTGCAGAGGAAATCTCTATTTTAAAGGTAAATATTTCAATAAAAACTAGCTCTATTTGATAGTTTCATGGGCTATTTTTTATTTTTCTAGTTTTGGCTTCTGCTCTAGAGATACAAAGTATATCTTTTCCGCTTTTTAACAACTCCCATTCATTAGAAATATTATATCTGCTTGGAGCTGGAGGATGTTGTATGACATCAACTGTCAGGTTTTAGAGAAGGTAACAATTTGCCTATACTGCCACTTGATGAATATGCAGCACAAGCATTTAATACACTGCTTCTCTATGAAAGCTAGGATATATGAATATCCTACTTCGGATTTAACTGAAAAAAAAAAAAAAAAATGAATATATATTAATATATATATAGTGAGGAACAGAAGTATTTGAACACCCTGCGATTTTGCAAGTTCTCCCACTTAGAAATCATGGAGGGGTCTGAAATTCACATTGTAGGTGCATTCCCACTCTGAGAGACAGAATTTAAAAAAAAAGAAATTCAGGAAATCACATTGTATGATTTTTAAAGAATTTGTCTTGCACTGCTGAACATAAGTATTTGAACACCTGAGAAAATCAGTGTTAATATTTGGTACAGAAGCCTTTGTTTGCAATTACAAAGCTCAAACGTTTCCTGTAGTTCTTGGCCAGGTTTGCACACACTGCAACAGGGATTTTGGCCCACTCCTCCACACAGATCTCCTCTAGATCTGTCAGGTTTCGGGGCTGTCACTGAGCAACACGGAGTTTCAGCTTCCTCCAAAGATGTTCTATTGGATTTAGGTCTGTAGACTGGCTAGGCCACTCCAGAACCTTGATATGCTTCTTACGGAGCCACTCCTTGGTTATCCTGGCTGTGTGCTTCGGGTAATTGTCATGTTGGAAGACCCAGCCACGACCCATCTTCAATGCTCTGACTGAGGGTAGGAGGTTGTTGCTCAAAATCTCACAATAAACGGCCCCATTCATCCTCTCCTTAATACAGTGCAGTCGTCCTGTCCCCTTCGCAGAAAAGCACCCCCAAAGCATGATGTTACCACCCCCATGCTTCACAGTAGGGATGGTGTTCTTGGGATGCAACTCATCCTTTTTCCTACAAACACGACGAGTGAAATTTAGACCAAAAAAAGTTCTACTCATCTGACCACATGACTTTCTCCCATGCCTCCTCTGGATCATCCAGATGGTCATTGGCAAACTTCAGATGGGCCTGGACATGTGATGACTTGAGCAGGGGAACCTTCCATGCAATGCAGGATTTGAAACCATGATGGCGTAGTGTTCTACTGACAGTGACCATTAAAACTGTGGTCCCAGCTCTCTTCAAGTCATTGACCAGCTCCTCCCTTGTAGTTCTGGGCTGATTCCTCACCTTTCTTATCAGCGATACCCCACGAGGTGGGATCTTGCATGGAGCCCCAGTCCGAGGGAGACTGACAGTCGTCTTTAGCCTCTTCCATTTTCTAACAATTGCTCAAACAGTTGATCTATTTTCACCAAGCTGCTTGGCAATCGCCCCGTAGCCCTTTCCAGCCTTGGAGGTCCACAATTTTGTCTCTGGTGTCTTTTGACAGCTCTTTGGTCTTGCCCATGGTAGTAGTTGGCATCTGACTGACTGTGGGGTGGACAGGTGTCTTTAAAGAGCTCAGACAGGTGCTACTAAGTTAGATTGAGTGGAGTAGAGGTGGACTTTTTAAAGGCACAGTAACAGGTCGTTCAGAGCCAGAATTCTTGCCGTTTCATAGCTGTTCAAATACTTATGTTCAGCAGCGCAAGACAAATAAATTCTTTAAAAAAAAAATTCAGGAAATCACATTGTATGATTTTTAAACTCCGTCTGAGTGGGAATGCACCTACAATGTGAATTTCACATATACACATACATATACATACATGCACACACACATACACGACTCACAATTGTTTACGAGTTTGTGGGATTTGATGGCTCTTCTCCTTTACAATACATGGCCAGTGGAGCATTTACATCTAAACTGGCAGTGTCTCCTTTTCTCAATAGCTTGCGCTAGATTTTGTTTTTTTTGTTAAAACTACCAATTCCTTTAAAACAAGGTTTTTCTAAAATCTTCCCTAGCATTCTCCAGAACCACTTTTACAAAATGAAAAAAAACAAAATACAAAACAAAATCTATTAAAAATTCCTTATTTCCACAACGTTTTCTGGTTGCATCAAAAAAAGAAATCTTGCTCTTGATCTCTGCAAACAAACATACTATAAATCAGCCATCATGTTTATTTTTTTAGCGCAGCATCAGCCAAGGTACTAGACAAAAGCAGCCCACAAAATGGATTTCTAAGAGTCCTCTTACAAATTGCTGGCACCCAAACAGCACAGGGAACTCATTTTGTACGGTTTGGCGCGTGTGCTGCGTGGTCTATGAATGTCCCCATTGCTGCCAAGGAGCTGGAATATACACAGCTCAAACAGCTCGGCTGCAGCATGCCAGAAACATTTTCCAGTCATCACTATCCAGATCAGTGTGTTGTGTTTGAATGAGAATTCACAAAAAAAAATATGACAGGCAGTTCATTTAATTTGATCTGCAATTAAAAAGAACACAAAGCAGCCGTGCCGTATTCCCACCCCGTCATAGACTAATAAGCAGAACACTTACACTGGATAACCAGGAATGAAGGGGATCAGCTTACACTTCGATGCGGATGATCCCTTACACTGCATATACAAATTTTTTTTTTTTTTTTTTAAGAAAACCTCTGTCTGGTTTTTACTGTTGGTCATGATACTATTTGGGAGTTCCCCCACTTCCGGTCTCAGTGACAACAATATCACCAGTGAGTGGAAACCTCCAGGGGTGACAGACATCAATGAGTTTTTTTTCCCCCCAAAAAGTGGGCAAAAGGCTAAAATCCATTTGTTGTGTCTGCTCTTCCTGCAAAATTTCCCTCACTTCCTGTCTTGTGACAATGTGGTTGCAGGAACAGGAATTAAAGAGAATCTCCCCAACACAACCACAGCAATGAAAGTCTCACTCAAAAAATGAGCAGCACACCAAAAAATGGACCTCAAAAATTAAACATTTATTGAGATCCACATGCATAAAGTGCTCTGAGAGAAAGTGCAAAGGAAAGTATATCCACCAATGTTTCAGGGCCACACTGGGCCCTTTCTCAGGGAGACAGACATGGCAGGTCTTTTGTCACCTTGAAAAAGAGGTCCAGGTGGTCCAAAATGTCAGTGGATATGCTTTCCTTTTTGTACTTTATCTCAGAGCACTTTATGTATGTGGCCCTTAATGAACAGTTTAATTTTTGAGGCTCCTTTTTGGTGCAAAAGGGGGAAGTTCAACTTATTTGCTTTCTCCCTCCTCCACTTTAACAGTTGCCAGATATTTTGAAAGGGAGGGGGGGGTTGGGGGAGATCAGGTACCGCTCCCACTTCCGCCCAGATCAACCCCAAACCCTCCCCATTTCGCCAACAGCCTTTTGGGATACATCACAAATCTCAGAAGACTACGGGACCAAAGCAGCTAGGTTCATGCATGCACAGTGGGAAGCCAGCTATGAAGCCACAAGGGCTTCACAGCTGTTTTGCTTTAGTTAAGATGCCGAGACCTGGACCCAAAGCCCACTGAAGAATCGACTTGAGTGAGGACAGCACTGGGAAGAAAAAAAAAAAAAAAAAAAAAACGCAAAAGAAATTTAAAATCAGATTTTTTGATTTTTATTAATTTATTTTAACAACATACTATTGGCGTAAAAATCTAAGGATAGTTTTCAATTTAAGATGCATTAAAAATTTAGTTTATTCAGGATGAAATGGAGCTTAGTTATGTAGCATGAGGCTGTATATTCTGCAATATTTAAATTTTTGGTAAACTCATTCAATGAATCCAAGCTCTGCAAGCTGAGAACATGCACTGCATTGATGCATTCACACAATTTCACAGTAACCATGAGAAAAAAAAAACCTGAAATAAAAGAATTTGAGTAGTTCTCCAGCTATGTGTGATTAACCTATTAACCTAAAATCGGTTCTGATAATCGCTGTTTTACTAACCTGACAGCTTATTATTCTAAAAAGGAAACCTTTATTTGGTTTGCAAATATTAAGAATTTTAACTACCAGCAAGAATGAGACAGATTCCTTACATTTAAAGAGCACCTGTCATTTTAGATCCATCATGGCAGCACCTGTTAGCAGACATCCACTCACCTGCTGCCACCACATCCCTCACCTTGTTGTGTCACTGCCACATCACCAGCCATCCCATTAAAGTGAATGGGACTGTTGGTGATTTAACAGCGGATCAGAGAAGGAGCCGCTGCAGGACAGAGATGACAGTTGCTCTTTAAAAATTATGATTTAAATTGAGCTTTTTCAATAGTGATTTAAATCAAATCCACGCTGCTGCGTCCCTTTAAAAAGTTCTAAAGTTCGTAAAAGATCAGCTGATCACATGACCACTTTGGTTTGCTGTCACAATGGTCAAATGATCGAGAGCTGGTTTGGCTGACTACTGATCATTAGCAAGGACCTAGAGCTGTCTTTCACAGCTTGGTCTTTGTGCTGGGAGCAGGCTTTCAGCACAGAAACATCAACTGCACAGTGGCACTTGTGGTGTGTCAGCATTAAAGTTCACCCTTTTGCACCCATATACATAGTGGGTGTTTGCAAAGGGTTTAATGAAAGAAGTAGTTTACTAAGTAAATGTTTTTGCTGTCTGATTAGCTCACAGGAAGAGACCATTTCTGGCAGGATTGTCAGGTATTTAGTGAAAACGTTCTTAACCTGGAAAATTAAATCTCATGCGGCTACCATATCTAATGTTGGAAAGCTGCAATATATTACATTTACAAACTCTTTTGAACAATGAAAGCTGACTGCTGGAAAACGTAAGTTAAAAAAAGTCTGCGTTTGCATAACACGTTTATGCACATTTGCGTTTGAAGCGTTTTTTTTTTTTTTTTTTTTTAAAGATAACCTCAGGAGACCTTCCAAAATGCCCAGAATGCACTGAAAAACAGTAAAAAAATTAACTCTCTGACAGTTTGAGAGAAATAGAAGGAGCAGAAGCAGAGAGAGCAGTATGTGTTGAGATTCCTGTCTTTTCTGGTTGTAGTCACTATGGATCCGTCATGAGCGTAATGCGGCACATTCTACCATTTTTTCTTTCACGCAAAACCTGGAACTGACTGCGCTGGTGTACCGGGTCCATTTGAATACATGGAACAACACTTTGCATGCATTTCTGATGATGAAAAAAAGGCTCTGGACAGCATCTGGACATGGAACAGTTAAACGCTTCTAAACTCAAATGCTTATAAACGCAGTTAGCCGCGTTTACACGCGTTTGAAATGCTGATAAAATCTACTCCTGAACGCAAGTTTGGTGCGTTAAAAAAAAACGAAAAAAAACCCCAAAAAAAACAAAAAACTCAACTGCCTGTAAACAACTGTGTGTACATGGACACATAAGAAAACATTAGAAAGTTCAGGGTCTGCTAGAAGAAAAAAAAAAAAAAAAAAAGCAGAAAAGCTCCTGAACCTTAGTTTATCAGCTGCAGTGTACATGAACCCTTATCCTTTGAACAGAATGAGCAGCTGCAGATAGGACAGTGACATAAAAACATCTAGTGCACCCCGCACTAATCTGAATGTTGTGTAAAATTCTATTCTTATAAAGCTCTATCCATTTTAAAGACTAATATTTGTGCAAGGTACATTTTATGTTCAATAGAAAACCTATCAACAGTATGTGATATATAGTTAAATTGCTGCAACTCGTCTCCTGTGCAAGTGTCAAATTTACTTTCACATAAACTGGTTTTTCTACCCGCATGGGGTGGGATTCTCTGTAGTCTTGCCTATGGATTTCATGCAGGCACAATATAAAGTTGCAAGAACACCAAGGTTACTACAAAATATTCACTCCAAATAATAGAAAGTAAATAGTAGAAAGTATAAATAAAACCGGTATGGAATGAATGGAGAAAAGTGTGTGGTATGCAGGGATTTTCTTTGCACAGATCACAAATTAAATTACCAGCAAGCAACACTTGAACATGTAATCTGCACAGGGATCTAAAAATAATTTTACTCTCAATATACAAAAAACAATAACTTTTGTCTTTGAGCAATGAGGGCATTTCATTCCTGAAAAAAAGAAAAACAGAATACTTATACGGTTCATAAAGAACGAACTACTTTCAGGTTAAGAACACCCAAACTGGTACGATTAAGAAGTATGTGTCACAAGGAAATGTTACCCCAGAAAGAACTCAGGGAATAAGTGAAAAAAGTGAATTGGAAATAAGTTTGGATAATAGCCCGAGACTTTCCCTGGGCCCAGTATATAATAGTCAAATGGAAGGCATTGAACCGAGTGAGCTTGAAAGAGATATGCAAATACCTAATAAAGAAATGGCGGAGATGTTTAAAGGTTTGGAACAATCAAAGCAAGAGATGGGGATGATCCGGGAAGATCTGGGACAATTGTTAACTAGGGTGGAGGAAATGGAGAAGGTTCATGCCCATGCCATCCCAAAATTAGAGAAATGGATAATGGAAGATAGAAAAGAACAAAAGAGATTGCTTTATATGATGGAAGAACAAGAAAATAAAGAAAGGAGAAATAATCTCAGAGTAAGAGGAGTTCCGGAACGGACATGGGGGAAGATTTAAAAGAGCTATCTGGCAAAATCTTGAACTCCATAATGGATAACTCGGATGAGGAGATGTATAAATTGGACGAAGTATACAGGATTGGGAAGTATCAACAAGAAAAAGGGGTAGAAAAACCAAGAGATATAATTGTTAAATTCCATAACTACAGAGATAGAGAAGAGATATGGAAAAAGATTAAAGGAAGAACAAATATTACATATGGAGGGAAAAGTATTCAAATTTTTGCAGACTTGACAGCAGAGACTCTGAGAAGGAAGAGATCACTGAAACCCCTACTAGAAATGATGAAAAAACATAATGTGAAATACAGATGGGGCCGTGACATAAGCTTAATTGGGTGGAGGGATTGAACTACAGCTATCTTAAGATTCCCGGAGGATATGGAAGACTTTTGTGATAAATTTGGACTGCAGAGACAAGTGATACCTGGTTGGGAAGTGGAGGAGGGAGAGCTGGACATCTGTGGGTCAGGAAAGTGGCAGCTGGTTAAAAGAGGAAATAGAGAATCAATAGATAAGGGGACATCGGGGAGGAGGGGGGGAAGGTAAGCGGTCATGGGCAGAGTCGAACCCCTATAGAGGGATCAGAGGTGGAATATGATCCAAAGGCATAGGAGGCCTGGGGGGGTAGGGAGGTGGGAGGGTGGGGGAGAGGGAGAGTCAGGGATGGGGGAGGCGAGGGCAGGAGGGAAATGGATAATAAGGGTAACACTCTGCAGGATAGAGAGAGGTATTAAAGCAAGGGTAAAGAGAAGGAGGATAGTTATGCGATCTCCGGTTGGAAAGGAAAGAAGGATATAAAAAGGATGGAAGAATTACAAGTCATCACTTATAATGTAAAGGGGTTAAATTGTCCAGGGAAGAGATTTAGGTTATTTAAGGAATTACATCATCAAGCAGTTTCAGTGGTTTTTTTGCAGGAGACACATCTTGAGATAGAATCTAAGGTGAAGTTAAAATCTAGAGATTACCCAACATGGTATTATGCAGATTCCCCGATTAAGAGAGCTAAAGGGGTGGCAATAGGGTTCAGAAAAAATATAAGATTTGAACTGAAGGACAGAAAAGTGGACCCAGAGGGGAGATATTTGTTTTTGAAGGGTAAAATACAAGAGGTGGAGTGCACAGTAGCTAATATATATTGTCCAAATAAAAAACCAGAGGTGTACTTGAAGGGTGTTAAAAAAGTTGATGGATTTTAAAGAGGGTTGTTTAATATTGGCGGGAGATTTTAATTTTTGTATGGATCCACAAAAGGATACAACTTCTTATGTGCAGCGAGAGGGGAGTAGATCTTTGAGACTATTAAAGAAGGTGATCCATGAGTGCCAATTGGTAGACGCATGGAGAATCTTGCATATGAAAGATAGAGACTACACATTCTTCTCAAATGCACATGAGACGTATTCAAGGTTGGACTATATATTGATAGAACATCAATTTATAGAGTCAATGGTTAAAGCTGATATAGGAGTAATGACGCTTTCGGATCATGCCCCTGTTGTATTGAGGATGGGATGGGGAAGGAGGAGAACAGAAGGGGTAGGATGGAGGCTGAATGAAGCACTTCTTATGGACAAGGATATTGCACAGAGGATTGGGAAAGAAATTGAGAGATTCTTTAGAGAGAAAGAGACAGAGGATGTGTCTAGGGCAACAGTATGGGAGTCTCACAAGACATATATAAGAGGAATCCTGATTGCTATTGGGGCAAGAAAGAAAAGAGAAAGAAGAGAAAAAATTAGTGGGTTCTTAAAGGATATATCTGAGCTAGAACAGATACACAAAAATAGCATGGTAAAAGAAATTAAGCAGAAGATAACAAAAAAGAAAGAGGAGCTGGAAACTCTGATGGAAGAGGAGAGAAGGAGAGTTTATAACAAAGTGCTAAGTGAGAATTACAAATGGGGAGATAGGCCAGGAAAATATCTAATGAGAACCTTAAGGAAAAAAAAAAATAGGAACTATATAGATAAAATAAAAAGCCCCAAGGGAGAATTGGTCCACTCAAACAAACAAAGAGATCGCAAAGGTGTTCGTGGATTATTACAGGAAGTTGTATAATATCATCCCATACGATGAAGTAAATAATATGGAAAAGGAAAAAAGGGAAAAAAGGAAGATATATCTAAAAAATGCGGGACTACCGAAAATAAAAGATGACCAACTAAATTCCCTTGAAGCAGAGCTCACACAAGAAGAGATAAAAGTAGTAGTAAAAAGCATGGAGATGGGGAAGAGCCCAGGACCGGATGGCTATACAGCAGGGTACTATAAAAAATATAGTGAAATATTAACTCCCAAATTGGAAAAATATATGAACGCCCTGGGAGGAGAGATGGACATGAGGGGAGAATCTTTACAGGCTCATATGGTACTGTTACATAAAGAAGGGAAAGATGCCTCGCAGTGTTCGAGTTATAGGCCCATCTCACTGTTGAATTTAGACACTAAGATATATGCAAAGGTCCTAGCGAATAGGTTGAAGGAGTTTATGCCTGAATGGATACCTGAATGGAGATCAGGTGGGCTTTATCCCAGGAAGAGAGGGCAGGGACAATGGGCTGAGATCCCTGATGCTGATACAGAGAAGTAAAAAGGGGGAGGTACCGGTGGTGGCCCTTTCAATCGACGCAGAAAAGGCCTTTGATAGAGTAGACTGGGGCTTCATGATGGATACCTTAGAAGCCCTGGGAATTGGAGTTAGAATGAGGGAATGGATTGGAAAGCTGTACAGTAAGCCCTCCGCAGTGGTAATACTAAATGGGGAAAAAACAGAGCCCATCGGGATGTCAAATGGAACAAGGCAGGGCTGTCCTCTGTCCCCCTTATTATATGTTATGTCATTAGAGCCTCTTTTATCAACAATAAGGAAAAATGGAGATAAGGGGAATTCAGATAGGAAATGTAGAACATAAAGTGGCAGCTTTTGCCAATGATCTGCTGTTTTATGTGGGGAATCCCAGGATAACACTCCCAAATCTAATGAAACTGCTGAAGGAATATGGAGAATTATCAAATTTAAAAATCAACCCAACAAAAACTGAGATCTTAAACATAAACATCCCAAAAAGCGAACAAGAAAAAATACAAAAAGAATTTCCCTTTATTTGGAAAGAAAGATCTAAAATATTTGGGAGTAAGGCTTAGTGCTGCGTATAAAAACTTGTATAAACTAAACTATATTTCATTATTAAATGAAGTAAAGGGGGAATTAAAAGCGTTAGAGAGAGGATTCCCATCGTGGTTAGGACGTATAAACCTGGTAAAAATGATAATTGTACCAAAAATTTTATACAGATTGCAAATGATACCAATCAAACTACCGGAAGCTTTTTTTAAAGTAATAAAAAGAATGATAACGGGATATATCTGGAGGAAAAAAAAACCGAGGGTGTCCCACGAAATATTAAGTAGAGATAAAGAGAAGGGTGGTCTGGGAGTTCCAGATATAAAGAGATATTACAAAGCAGTAATATTAGGGAGAATTTTTGACTGGACGTTCAATTTAGAGCGGAAAAGTTGGGTAAAAATTGAGAATACACTTAGTGGAACTAATTTGAATAGAATAATATGGTTACCGGCACAATATAGAGGATTGAAGGAGGATTTAAGTTTGTACACTGTAAATGTATTAAGGGAATGGGATAAAATACACAAATATATGAAATGGGAATTTAATTCTATACTAATGCCACTAAGAAACACAGAATTCTTTCCACCAGGTAGAGAAGAGATAACAGGTAGATGGTTTATAAAGGAAGATGTCCAACTCAAAGATATAATGGGGGAAGGGAAACTGAAGACCTTTAAAGAGTTGGAAAAGGAAAAGGGAAATATTTTCACTAGGTTAGATGAGTGGCGTTATTATCAATTAAAATGTTTTTGGGGAAATCTCCCAAAACCCCTGAGAACGAAAAAGGATGAGAATTTGTTTGAAAGGTTGCTGGATACACGGGGTGATGGGAAACACGGAATAGCTAAAATATATGGAATTCTCACAGATTTAGACACAAACACTAAACCACTGCACATAGTGAAATGGGAAAGAGATATGGGGGTGGTATTGGATGAAGGAAAACACAGAAAAAATAGATTAGTTCACGGAAATGTAAGTTTGAGGGATGTGGAAACAAAATTATAAATGTCTGACAAGATGGCACATTGTTCCGAGTGTGGAGTGTAAGATAAGTGAGGAGAAATCACAGTGGTGTTGGCGAGAGTGTGGGGAAGTGGGGACGGTGTATCATATTTGGTGGGAATGTCCAAAGATTCAAATATTCTGGAAAAAAATAGTACATTTAATAGAGAACATCATTGAAATGAACATTGGGTTAGATCCAGGGATGTGCCTGTTACACAGTTCAGAGCTATCAGTTAGTAAATATAAGAAATTAGGTTTAGGGTACTATTTGAACGCAGCAAAAAGCCTGATCCCCAAGTATTGGAAGAAAAAAGAAATACCGAAAGAGGAGGAGTGGATAGAAAGAGTAAACTGGACTAGTAAGATGGAGAAGACATATTATATACAGGACGATAAGTTGGAGGTATATCTCGCGAAATGGGAAAAATGGGAAAACTTTGTAATAAACGTGAGAAAGTGAAAAGTAGAACGTCATAGAGAACAGATAGATGGGTAGGATATGCTTGCTTTGGATAAAATAAGGAAAATGCAGAGTGGGGGGGGGGGTTAGGGGCCAATGTTTCAAGAGGGGGGTAAATGAAGTAATAAGAAATAATTGTATATTTATGATGATTGAGATGAAAATGTTTTTTTTATCTTTTTTTTCTATTGTCATTACTGTGAAAAACTAATAATAAATATTTAAATTATAAAAAAATAAAGAACGAACTACAACTTCACACATCAAATGTGTGTTCTGACAATTCCAGCTGAATACACTGACAAAGGTGATTTGGCTGCTGATCAAACCTTGTTGTCAACCTGCTGAAGGAAATTGAAAGTCAACTGATCTGGCAGGATCAAAACCTAGTGGTTATAGGGGGGGAGAGACTCAGCTAACAAACACTGCTATTACTAATATAAGGAGCACCAGACCAGAGGATAAGAGTCTCCAAATTAATAAGTTCATACTGAGGGAAAAAAAAAAAGAAAAAGGCAAGCGTGTTTTGGGGGTCAGAAAACACTCCTTGAATTGATTACAAAGAAAAAAAAAAAAAAAAGAGCTTTGTGTAAATCAATGTAGGGAAGCGAATTGCTAGACCAGGAGAGTACCTGGACAAGCAGTACCTGGGTGAGCAATCAATATCTTATTACTATAAAAGCACTGTGTAAATGAACGCTGCTATACAAGTACCTGTAATAAATAAATACTATTGACAGATTGTCAATATTTGTAAATAAAATAAAAAAGTAAATTTGCATAAATGATGCAAAGTTACAGTTCTTAGGGGAACCTGCTAACATTTAAAAAGGTATAGGCTTTTGTGGTTCCCTTTAAAGTGGCACTAAAAATCCCTATTCTCTAAAAATAATCCATGTACTTCCCTACCTAATGGCCCTGTAATCTATAAATCATTAAATTATTTCTGTCTCATTGTAGCATCATTGCTGAGCTCCTAAACCTCTCTTTTTCATCTCACTTTTGTTTGTTTAAAATTGGCAATGAATATTAGTTGTGGCCATGTGCACTGCTCTATTCACGTTACAAATCCCATAGTCCTTAGACCATCTCAGGAGTCAGCAAGAGAGGATGGCTTTGTTCCTACATGCGAAAGAACCTTGGAGTAAAAAAAAAAAAAAAAAAAAAAAAAAATTTAGCCACCCTCTAAAAGGAAGTCGTATCAAAGCAAAAGGAACGTGGAATGAAGGCGGATGAGTGTGATAGAAGGTAGTTCTTTTGAGTCATGAATGTTATTTTTGTAAATCAGAGTTGAGTGTCACTTTAAAAGCATATAATACCAGTGCCTTGTACCTTTACTGGATTTCCATCATTGAATTAGGCAGACCATACATTATGCAAATTTCTTTCCTCAACCACAGGATAAAAGAAAAAGTCACTCGATTCTCCTATCAACACAGTGTTAATGGGGGAATTGCTGCCGGCAATGATCGAGCAAAAAACCCCAACAGACTGGGTCTATTGATAAACTTCAGTACAACCAGCCTGACCATAGATAGATCGAAATTCATCTGGTTCAGCAGGAAACGGCCGAATTTCGATCTATGGCTGGCTTTAGAGACACTGATCTATATTATGCATAATTCAAGGCTACACTGATTAAAAATATGCATCATTTGAATTGCCAATTATTGGTTAATCAATGTAATACCAGAAAGAAATCCAATAAGGAGCACAGCTGAGGTAAATAAAATAAAACAATATTACTCATTTCATGTCCTCCACAAATAAACAAGTGCAAGTGTTTCTCATCAAACAGTGCGGCTGTCCAAGAGGGGCTGCCGTTAATTAAAAACGTTCCATTTTGTTTATCTTTGTGGATACTGTAATCACAGTCCATAAATTATTCAAAAGGGAACACAGCCATATTCTTTTCAGTTAATCAGTGTAAAGATTTCATTAGTTTGGAGAAACTAAAGTAGCCAGTTTATGGAATGATTACATGAGACCTACAGCAATTGTACCTATCCAGAGCGGTGCAACCTTACAGCATTACACCGGGTGCAGGATCCTGAAACATACCTGTTCAGTTGGTGTGTAGCGGACAGTGTGGGAATAATCATAATTATCAATGATTTCAAAGTCTTTTACAGAATCTTCCTGAGTGGGCCCACTGAAGTTCACATCAACGGGGGCTTTTCCTGCCCCTTTGGTATAGACTGTAAAGTGTGTCGGCTTCCCATTCTCAACACCTTTAAATATAAAAGAGAAGGAAGTAGAGAAATTTAGAAGATGATATTTTCTTTCAAGTCAAGTGGTTCACTAAATTATCCAGGCAGCTCAAGCCAAGGTAATGACAAATTGCAAAGGCAGAGTTGCAAGTGTCTGTTCTTATTTAGGTTGTGTAGACAGCTGGCTTGGGCGAAGCTAGATGGACCTTTAAAATGGAAACTAAAGCTTTTGGTCACTATTTGATAAACTGAAATATTTTAACTTTTTTCTTTGTATAAAATTCTTATTTTACAAAATAAACTATTATTACAGGTTATTTCAATTTTCAGCGTGGGCAATGAATCCTGGAACAGCTACAGCAGCTGTTCACTTGTTGACAGGTACTGCAGACTGAAGGTCGCAAAATGACATCTTAATGACAGGGGGTTGCCTGCTCTGAGTCATTCTGATACATCGGATATTCTGGGTGGTGTTATTTTGCACATAAGAGACCTAAAACCTTGGGTGTACCATTATCACACGTTCTCCTACAGCTTACTAAATCTCCTCTTTTACAGAAGATTCATATACACAAAAAGGGAAAAGTATTTGCCCCCTTCCTGATTTTTCATGTTTTTGCATATTTGTCACACCTAAATCATTCAGATAATCAAATTTTATTACACAAAAAACAGACTAAATACAAAATGCAGTTTTTAAAATGATTTAATTTATGAAGGAAAAAAAAGCGGTCCAACCCTGCTTGGCCCAATTGTGAATAAGCAATTGCCCCCTAAACCTAATAACTGCAGTTGTTGCCGCCAAGGGTGGCACAACCACTCAAGCGTTTGCGATAAATGGCAATGAGTCTTTCACAATACTGTGGAGGAATTTTGACGTCTTCTTTGCAGAATGGTTTTAATTCAGCCACATTTGAGGACTTTCGAGCATATACAGCCTGTTTAAGGTCAGCATCTCAATCAGATTTAAGTCCGGACTTTGACTAGGCCACTCCAAAACCTGAATTTTGTTTTGTTTGACCCATTCAGAGGTGGATTTTCTGGTGTGTTTCGGATCATTGTTCTGCTGCATACCCAAAGTGCGAAAGCGGTCAAGAACTGATGGCCAGAAGGGGGCAAATACTTTTTCACAGCACTGTACATCTCCAGCTGCCACAATGTCCTACACAGTTATCCCTGAAGGTAACCTTTTATTAAAACATTGTCTCATCATATGCCCAATCTGAATTCCTTTGTAACAACTTTATTTATAAGGGGTGGAGCATGAAAATTACATCAAAACGTAGACAATCATAGAAAAGTTTTCATTGATCTGCTGGTTAATCTAGAAGGGGCTTAAGAAAAATTAGTCAAATTGGAGCAATTTAATTTTTTGGGTGGTAGTTAAACGTAAAAATATGATCCTACACTGTATTGACTCATCCCTTAAATATTGTATAATCGTAAACTGTTAAAGAGGAACTTCGCGCATCTTCTAAAAAATAACAGTCAACAGGGACAAATATTGTACCCGTTTACTTTTAAGAAACATATACCTACCAGTCCATTAGGTCCAGAGCTGTCCTACTAACACATGAAGTCTTCACCACTCATAAGGTTTCCATGCTGCCATCTAGGATTTGAGATCCGGCTTTTGCTTCTGAATGATTTACAGCCAGATCTCCACTGCACATGTGTAATATTGGCAAGCTTGTGCTGATTTGTCCTGTAATCTCCTGGGATGTGTGACAACAGTGGCTAAGTAGTTAGCACTTCTGCCTAGCAGCACCAGGGGCATTGGTTCAAATCCCAACCATGACACTACCTGCGTGGAGTCTGCATTTTCTACTTGTGCTTGCATGGGTTTCCACCAGCTACTCCAGTGTCCTCCCACACCGCAAAGACATGCTAGTAGGTTAATTAGCTCATGTCTAAATTGCCCCAGTATGTGTATGGATAAATGTGTGTTAAGGACCTTAAATTGAAATAACACACACACACACACACACACACACACACACACACACACACGTATTAAATACTAAATAAAACTTCCAAAAAGCAAGTAGTGGGTTTGTGGCAAGCAAAGTGTTATGGCATTCTCACCTATGCAAGAACCAAGTGAGTGCAAGTACATGCTGAAAAAGGTACTGGTCAACCCCCCCCCCTCACACACATCCAAAAAAATAACTATTTTCAAGGAAGGGGGAGGGTTAGAAGGTCAATATTGGGAACACACACTTTCTGTATCACAAACTTACCAGATTTACTAAGTCCTGGGCCTTCAGCCTTCACCTTGCTGGCATCATGTGAAGGTTCAACTTTGATTTTGAAGGGGCTACTTGGAATTTCCTAAAAAAAGTAAATAAAAATGCACTAGATCAGCGAATGGATTATCCAACTTAAGCCTTGCTAGTGCAATACAAGAATAATATTGGATTGGCAGAAGTCAAAATGGTTGTAAAAACATTTACATCTGGTTTGATAACACTTAACATTTACTTTTCTTGCTGCATAGAACACAGTAAATACATATTGCCTGCACATGGCCTGTCTAACACCCTCTGAAAGGCAATCCACTGTGGATCACTTCTCAGAGGGATAGAAGTAATAGTCACACATGAGAACAAGCCAGAGTTTTAGGAAGAAAGTACCAGTTGAAATAAAAGTATGGGTTAACAGGACTCACCTAGGTGGATGCAGCATCAGTCCAATGCTGTATCTATTCCTTGCCAGCTCCAAGACTGAAAACTGAGCAATTAAAGACCGCAAATTGCTCAGTTCTCAGTGTTCATGTGAGTGGAGTGGTGACCGTCAGTCACTGACTCTCTGCTCTGCCCTTCCAGTGCTCACAGGATTGCTGGGCTTTGGAGGGGGCGGGAGCGGCTGTCTCAAGCTCTCAGATGCTGGTCCAGGCATCTGGGCAGATCCTGACCACATGGTCAGGACGTCAGGTCTGTGACGTCAACCGACAGCAGGCTTTAGCACACTGTCGGATGAAAACTAGTCACAGGACTGCAGAACGAACTACACTCCTTTGATACCCAGAAGTAGAGCCAAAAGAGCTTCGCCTATACTTCTCAGAATAAAGGTTTAATGTTGTATCTTAAAGGAGATCTCACAAACCAAAAGTAGCTCTGATGACGATCGAAAGTGATTTTTTTTTTTTTTTTTTTAAAGAAGAGGGACTTTTTAAAGATCCCATACTACAATTGTGCCATATTACAATTTTTCACAAGATTGATATAAAAATACTTGTATGCAAGGTCTCTTCTGCAAGAGCTTGCCAGTTTGCAATTTTTTATTTAACTTTATTTCCGCTTTAAAGCAGACATAAAAAGGATGGAATACTCCGCTTCCCTCTAAATAGTCCTGTCCCTCACTGGCACTGCCAGCTTCTTCTTTGTGCTGGTTTTTGGTCATCTTCATTGGCAAGGGCGGGGTGACAGCACTCCTGCGCATGCACAGGAGCTAGTCACCCTGGCACAAAGTGATCGGGCCAGATGCTGTAAGCTAAGCTGCCCATGCACAGCTCAGTTTACCTGCCAGGGATCACTGTGGAAAGGCAGGTACATGTGTTATATTGCAGGAGAGACATTGCATGCAATAATAGCCTGCCTGTTCACAGAGACTAGCAGCGGAACGTTAGTTCGGAACAGGGGCACTACGGTCACTTCTCCATTATTGCTTTTTAACTGGCTGTCTCAGCTGTTAGTCAAAAGGATGGACACTCACAAAGACAAGATGAGCGAAGATACCGTAAAAACAAGGGTAGATCTCATGTGAAAATCTATACCTTGATCTAGAGACCTTTCAGCTGGAAGTAAAAGCCCAGAACAATCCCAAGTAATTATTGAAGCCTTTTTTACACTTTAGATGGTAGCGAAGAATCAGAACCTGGGTAGATTCACTCTTCATTTCTCACCTCTCCAGCAAAGAGAACTTTGATAGTGTATCGCCCAGCAGCTGGAGGAGTATATTTCACAGTAAACGTGTCATTGGCATTGGGAATAATGTCAAATTCAATGTCCTCTTCCTCATCACTTATTACACGGGCTTCGCACTTGATTCCAACGCTGACATCACCTAGAGGACACAGGGTTTTTTTTGGTTTTTTTTTTTACAAATTATACCCACATCAAGAATACTGAAAGAACGATTGTATTAAATAGTTACAATTACAAAATTTTATACAAGGTGTCATACAAAGAGGAGCTCAAAAAGGAAGGGTTCTTGTTGCCCCTAGATGCTAATTTACAGTTAACTTGATCACGCAATGCAAACAGGAAGGTTCTGCTGAAGATACTCTCCCATGTGTGCTCTAGTTCTATGGATATTTGTCATGTCGGAGACTCATCAAGCAGTTTGTTCTTTTATAGCAAATTCACTTGCCGTTTGTATATATTTTCATACACTAAAGCCCCTCCATCCAGTCACAGATGTAGGTGTATCTGGGACCTATCAACCCCCTCCAGACACATCAGCACATACAGGGCAGCACTTTGTTCTCCTTTGGACTAAAAAACTGTGCTATGAACACTGACATGCCACTGACATATTTCACCTCCTTATTGGAGCTTTATTAAGCTTCTTTAGGAAGCAAAATGCATCAAAAGGGAAGGAGTGAACTGGAGTGCCAATGCTCATGCTGGAATATCCGTGGGGGTTTAAAAACATGCAATTATTCCAAAATCTGGCCATAAATAGCTAGCTAGATTGTGCAAACATTCTATTTCTGCAGGAACCTTTATCTTACGGTGAGATGAAATGGTCTATGGAAAAGTATGAATTGTGATTATAAAGACTAAAAAGAGTTGGTTCTTTTAAATCTAATAGATCCTGAACTACAGCAAATCCCCTCTGTGTAACAGATGAGGAAAGAGTGATGTGTTTGTAGTCCAGATCAAGATAGCCACCTAGGGTGACAACTCTGCTTTCCTATAGACACAGCACAGTGGAGTTATCATTGTCTCCACAGGATAAGTTATTTTAGGTTACTGGCAGGACCAACAGGTGAAACTAAAGGAATCAAAACCTGAAAAAAGGAAATTAATGTAGCCACCACATCTAAGGACAGATAAGCTGAAATATTACATTTTTGCTCTGAGGATCAGATATGCTTTAAGAATAAAGTCATTTAAAATATGAATGGATTAGATACCTTCTCCAGCCTCAGTACAGTCCACTGTGAAGTGTGTAGGCTCATTTGCCTTTAAACCAGCTTTCTCTACGCCAGGCCCGAAAACCCTCACTTTGTGTGGGTGGCTGCCCTGCCCAATGTTCACCTGGGAAAAAATCATGGCGTAAAATACATTTATAATAATATTGAAGAGCATTAATAATACATACTCAACTGAAAAATAAAATATATAAAAATAGATTTCACTGCACTTTAAACAAAGTTCATAGAGTTTAAGTGGAACTTCAGGCAAACCACTAGATAGCACAAGGACTACAAATCAATCAGTACTGATTGAGTGAAGTTCCACTTTAAAGTACAAAAATATATGGACATTGTTTTACCTGCCAAAGAATCTGTTTTTCTGTTAAGCTATTCCCCTATTTAACACATCTACCACACAGCACAGCCAAGCTTGTGCTAGCTCAATTTCATGGTTCAGCTATACCAGTGGTCTCTGAACTGTGTTCTGTGGCCAAATGCGGCCCTTTATTTGCCTTTGTCCAGCCCTTGAGGCACTATTTCACCACTGACACCAACGATGGGGCACTATTCTTCCCGTTGACCTCAACAATGTGGAACAATTCTCCCCACTCACACAAACAATGGGGCACCATACTCTCCACTGACACCAATTATGTGGCAGTATTCCTCCCATAGATGCCAATTATGGGGCACTATTCCTCTCACTGATCCGAATGATGGGGCATGGTTTATTTCCAGGGCATTTACTACTCCTGCTGGCCACAGTTTGGCCCCCTCAAAGTCTGAAGGACAGTAAACTGGCCCTTTGTTTGGAAAGTTTGAAGACCCCTGACCACCTATACAGTTCTTGTGCCACCCCTTCACCTACACTACACTGCCGATCCACTGTCCAATGAGAAGGCATGTGACACAGGAAAAGGTGAAATAAAACCAGGAAAAGACAAACCTATCTTCCTGGATTTGCAGTGTTACAAGTGTGTAAATCCCAACATTGGGTTGAACATGAATAAAAACCCTTTAGCAGGTAAAACCGTTTACATCTGATACATCGACTCCTATTATGTACATAGTAGTTTGGAAGGTGGTAAGCCTAAATGAAGTTAAAAAAAAAAAAAACCACAAATTTTATTTTTTGTCTATACTAAGTGCAATCATAACAAATCAAAAATAATAATTGCTCAACAATACAAAAATTGCATTAAATATAATGAAATATAATCAGTCTTTCCACAGTGTGCTGTAATATTTAGGAAATCAAATATAAAAAAATAGTTCTTACCAATCTATAGTGCATTAATAGTAAAGAGATCAAATAAAACAGTTTTCACTTACTCTGAAAGGGCTTTTGGGTACACCGACACTGCCCCATGTGACCACAACTGTGTGCTTGATTGGCTTAGTTGGATTGTATGAGCAGGCGTAGGTGCCATCAGGGTTTGGCTTGGAGTAGATGTCCACAGGATTGCCTTCAACATCCTTTTAATGGTAAATAGAATATTCTCCATAAATAGGAATAAACCTATACATGCATTTTATTTAATTAATCCATATAGCTCAACATTCCTGGGTAACGTGACGTTCTGGTCTGCAGAAAGCTTCAGATTTTTGTTTTTATTAGAAAGACAACCAGGTCAGCATACATTGTGTTAGTGTGTAATACGCAGTTGTTCCAGGAGGAGGCTGCCAACTCGACTCATTTCACTTTCATGGAAAGTCGTTCAGGTTGTACAAGGCTGTGTGAATGCCAAGAGCAGCTCAGCTAGATTACAACCCTGGACCCCACAGCCAGTAGAAGAGGATATTAAGCCAGTAGAGCTCATAAAGTGAAACGGAGATCATTTTATCTGCTTGAATACATTTATCTCTTGGACTGTCCCCACACCACTTAAGGCTGATTTCTGGGGAAGGGAAAAGAAAAATCCTTCCATACAGTGAGGGTGCCCGCACACCTCAAGGGTTAAATGTCTGCTTAGGTCACGGGGACTGGGAAAAGCAGTTTTACCTACTTGATCCTCTGCTCCCGTAGGCTCCCTTCACGCTATTAGAGCAGTCCCTACAACCTCTTCTCCCTATGCTCCAGCAGTAACAGGCTCAAAGCAGGATCCATAGCTCTGCATTGTGTTTGAAGATGCAGAGGGACAGTTTGTAACACAGGGGTGTAAGGGAGAAGAGGAAAGCACTGGCCGAGGGAGCAGATTATAGAACTGCTTTTCCTGGCTTTTTTTTTTGTAATGATTTCTGGTGCTTACTAGTGCACTGCCTAAACCCTATCTTATGTAAAATAATGCTTTTGATCTTAACCATCCACCCCCCCCCCCCCCAACACAATCCATAAGCTAACCACTAACACTTAACTACAAGTTAGCTCCCTCCCTCCTTCAACTGAGTAAAAGCCTATTTTTTCCGAGTGGGGGGGAGCAAGTACCGATTTTTATTGGTACCTGTTCCCACTTCTGCAATCCTCCCCTAGGAAGAGTGACATTCCTTGCCCTGACCCCTCCAGCAGCCTTCTGGGAGACATCACATGTCCCAGGAGGCTGCAGGACCATTCAGAAAAGTGCTGCGTGGGCCAATTTGTACATTTAGGTCCTGTAACCAGACACTCAATGGTAAGAACTGGCTGTGAGGCAACAGCACTGAAATGCAGGCACAGGTAAGTACTTGATTTTTAAAAGTCAGCAGCTACAGTATTTGTAGCTGCTGACTTTCCAACAACAACAAAGTACTTTAAATGCTCATTTTTGTGGTTTTTCTTTTCCATGGATTTTTGTTTATTTTATTTATTTGCCCTTAAAATTGGAAAAGTCAATTCCCTATAACAACTCCATCTCACCTCTTATGGGAGTGTCTAATTGCTGTATGTGCTGGCCCAGCTTCTCCGCCCCTCCCTTCACCTCCCTGTATAACCTTTTATGTAAATGCTGGGGGAGGAGTGAAGTGCATACTATAGAATATCATCTGAATCTGCGAGTCTAGTGACATCACATCCAAGACTGGATGGGCAGCAGCAGAATTTTGGATGTCTACACAAGGGAGATTTTTACAGATAAATAAAATGAAATATAATTTCACAGTGCCTAATCTTATAGGAAGATTTTTGCTGGTGGTCTGGTGACTCTCTAAAGCTGGCCATAGATAGTTCAAATCTCGGTCGTACATCAGAGACTGACTGAGATTTGAACCATCTATGGGCAGGCTGGTTGCACTGAAGTTGATCAATCGACTTCAGTGCAACAAGCCTGTAAGATTGATTTTATGCAAATACGGCCAGTGGCTATAGCCGCTAGCAGTAATCATTGTGCTCTTCTGGCCAGGAAGGCTTCCTGCCAGCACAACACAATATGTGATTGCAGGAAAAAGTTGAATCATCTATGGCTTGCTTAAAGCGGTACTAAACCCAGGACCCTGCATTCACTATATCTGGTCTCCCCGGACCCTGCATTCACTTTATCTGAATCTCCCATAGTACACAGAACATGGAAGCACAATTATATTAGTAAATATAAACTGCTAAATACCTTTGCCCATCAGCAGTTAGAGCAGTCTTGTAACTTTTATCAGTGTCCAGCAGAGTACATGTTAATGCTTGTAGGAGGAGTTTTCATTCTGCTCCAGGAGGATGCAGAACCCTTGACCTCTGTCTGGACAGTGCCGTTTGGCCCTGTACTGATCACATGCGCTCTCCCAAGTAAAAAAACAAAAAAACAAAACCTCTAGCAATACACACCAAAATGAGCATGTGCAGACTGACTCGACACTGTCTTATCAGGAGATAAGAAGGGGAGGATCAGAGAAGACAGGATCAAACAGCCTTTTTACACAATGCTGAGGATTAACCCCTTAGGCTCTACAGTGAGTATAACAAGCATGCTTTACTGCATATACAGACTGATTTTACTGTTGTGGGTTCAGTAACACCAACTTTTATCCACCCTAACAGCTCAAGTGATTCCATCACCAAGAGATACATATACTGCTCAAGGTGAGTAACAAAAGAAGCTCCACTGCAAAATCTGTGTTCCATTCTGGCCCATTGTACTCTGGTGGATCAGTCAGCAATGTAAATGAGACCACATTATAATACAATAGAGGGCTGTACTTGTTCATAGTTTTTGCAGTTTGAGAGCTCCATCTGTTTTCTTTCCATATATCATTACATTTTTCGAGTGTTGGATAACACCTGTGTATTCCTCTTGCTGCTTTTATTGGATGTCCCCCAAAAATAATTTTGCGCAATGAAAAAGAACCACTGCACTCGGAGCTGCAGCAGAGTTTCTGGTCTATTTATGTGACAGCAGAATATGTTTAGTGGTGAAGAAAGCTTTTTTTTTCCTTCAAGAAAACTGTAGGATAGAAGGAACAGGGAACGGTGCAGTTCTGTGGCCAAAGCTGGCCATACACTAGTAGAAATTCTTTCATTTGAGAAAACAAAATTTCTAACCTACTGCTAGCACCAAAAACTTGTAATGAATTTCTTACAGTGAATGTGTTTTTTGTTCAGTAAAGTTCATTCATTCCAAAATCAAAATGTCAAAAACAAACAAAAAGTACTTCTTTCGAACATTTTTCAGGTCACCGAATGTACTAAAAATTTTTGTACGAATATTCCTTTAAAAATCTACTAGCATGTAGGCAGGTGGAAAATTTCTCTGAGGGTTGCTCCTCCTAGTGGTAACATTGGGTGCCTCTTTATAAAGGTGGGAGTGGTCTTAGCGGCAGGTCTTCTGGCTTAGAGCAATTGACTGGCACCACCAGAGAGGGGTTACTGGAGGGAGTCTTATGTGCTCTCACCTTCAGGGGAGGGGCAGAAGGAATATCTTAGGGAAAGACCTGGATTGGGAATTTAGCAAAAAGTGGTGATTGGTGGTATGATTATCACAAAGCTCTTCCTTTGCTCTAATGGGATAATGTTATGTTTAAAAGTTTATTTGCCAATATATCGAAGTTGAGTGACCCAGAATTAGGACGATTCTCAGTGCATTATTGAATAGTAAAGCAATGCGTGTGCAGCAAGAAGCCCCTGTGTGATGTTCTGCTGTCAAATATGACAAGTACAGCCAATGCCTGGGATGAAGAGGACTTTTACTGTGCTTTTACTGTTGCTAATGTGACAGTAGGCAGGTGAAATCACCTGGTTGCGTCCTGGATGGACGATATATTTGTCCAAGGTTCAGGCTTTATGGGGATTTGTACCACTAGAGGGAAGTGCTGAGTCCTTCAGCACTGAGGTAATGAGCCCAGCTGAAGGTAGTGGGCTCATTAAACACCTCTATAAAACCTCCCAGAGTGCTTAGGGAGTTGCTCCACCCTGGAACCAGATCTGTGCCTGAACTGTCTGGGGAGCTGACCTGTTACCTGTGTGCAGAGAGACCAAAGCCTGTGTGGCTAGCCTCCAAGTACTAGCAACTAGGTATAGCAGCAGGCTGTACCTAGTGGGTAGCTAGGGAGAAGCTGTTGTTGCAGTAAGTAGCCAAGTTGGCCAGGATTTATTTTGATGTTTCTTTTTGTTTATCATTTTTTCTGTAAATATTGTAAATAAATTGCACCTGTTTGTTTTCACCTCCACTATTGTTGTGCTGTGCCTATTATTTTTTGTGTTGTGCACCCATCCAGGGGGTCACACACACCCGCTGCCGAGCTAACCCTGTTACACTAATCTGGTCAGCTCTGGAGTGGGTGGTGATGGAGGGAAAAGGAGTCCCCCCGACTGACAGCGAGAGAGAACCCCGCCATGCGTCATGTGGCTTGGGTCCCTGTGTTTCATGAGCTACGGGTCGATGGCTGGGCTTCTAGAGCTTTAATTTCATTTATTTTAGGTACTTCTACAGTGCTGTCAATTCACGCAGCACCTTACATACATATCGTACGTTCACATCAGTCCCTAACCCTCAGGAGGTGTACAATCTAAGGTCCCTAACTTACATTCATACATACACATACTAGGGCCAATTTAGACAGGATCCAATTAACCTACCAGCATGTCTTTGGAGTGTGGGAGGAAACCGGAGTACCTGGAGGAAACCCACGCAGGCACAGGAGAACATGCAAACTCCAGGCAGGTGGTGCCATGGTTGGGATTTGAACCAATGGCCCTGGCAGGCGGAAGTGCAAACCGTTTAGCCATTGCGCTGCCCATGTTTCATGATGTATTTGCGTGGCGTTCTGCATCATGACATCACTGTGTGACATGCGTGGTGATGTCACGGAGCGCATGCGCAGTGTGATCGGAGCACCCCTTATGGAGCCATTTCTTGCCATTTAAAAGCCCCTGTTCTGAGAGATGTCTATTGTTTGGCTCCATGATATACTGTATGTACCAGTCATATTGGCCTTCTGTGAGAAACACATTGGAATTGAGTCTTGGTGTCTGAACACTACTTATTATGATATATATATGAATTTATATTTATGGTTTTATTTTTTTTAAATGGCAATTTGGCTGTATGGCCTTATCTGCTTTGATATACAGTCAGGTCCATAAATATTGGGACATGGACACAATTCTAACATTTTTGGCTCTTTACACCACCACAATGGATTTGAAATGAAAACGAACAAGATGTGCTTTAACTGCAGACTGTCAGCTTTAATTTGAGGGTATTTACATCCAAATCAGGTGAACGGTGTAGGAATTACAACAGTTTGCGTATGTGCCTCCCACTTGTTAAGGGACCAAACATAATGGGAGAGAATAATAATCATAAATCAAACTTTCACTTTTTAATACTTGGTTACAAATCCTTTGCAGTCAAATACAGCCTGAAGTCTGGAACGCATAGACATCACCAGACGCTGGGATTCATCCCTGGTGATGCTCTGCCAGGCCTCTACTGCAACTCTCTTCAGTTCCTGCTTGTTCTTGGGGCATTTTGCCTTCAGTTTTGTCTTCAGCAAGTGAAATGCATGCTCAATCGGATTCAGGTCAGGTGATTGACTTGGCCATTGCATAACATTCCACTTCTTTTGCTTAAAAAACTCTTTGGTTGCTTTTGCAGTATGCTTTGGGTCATTGTCCATCTGCACTGCGAAGCGGCATCCAATGAGTTCTGAAGCATTTGGCTGAATATGAGCAGATAATATTGCCCGAAACACTTCAGAATTCATCCTGCTGCTTTTGTCAGCAGTCACATCATCAATAAATACAAGAGAACCAGTTCCATTGGCAGCCATACATGCCCACGCCATGACACTACCACCACCATGCTTCACTGATGAGGTGGTATGCTTAGGATCATGAGCAGTTCCTTTCCTTCTCCATACTCTTTTCTTCCCATCACTCTGGTACAAGTTGATCTTGGTCTCAAGTCTTCTCTTGATTGTTGACTTTGACACACATACACCTACCTCCTGGAGAGTGTTCTTGATCTGGCCAACTGTTATGAAAGGTGTTTTCTTCACCAGGGAAAGAATTCTTTGGTCATCCACCACAGTTGTTTTCCGTGGTCTTCCGGGTCTTTTGGTGTTGCTGCGCTCACCGGTGCGTTCCTTCTTTTTAAGAATGTTCCAAACAGTTGTTTTGGCCACGCCTAATGTTTTTGCTATCTCTCTGATGGGTTTGTTTTGTTTTTTCAGCCTAATGATGGCTTGCTTCACTGATAGTGACAGCTCTTTGGATCTCATCTTGAGAGTTGACAGCAACAGATTCCAAATGCAAATAGCACACTTGAAATGAACTCTGGACATTTTATCTGCTCATTGTAATTGGGATAATGAGGGAATAACACACACCTGGCCATGGAACAGCTGAGAAGCCAATTGTCCCATTACTTTTGGTCCCTTAACAAGTGGGAGGCACATATGTAAACTGTTGTAATTCCTACACCGTTCACCTGATTTGGATGTAAATACCCTCAAATTAAAGCTGACAGTCTGCAGTTAAAGCACATCTTGTTTGTTTCATTTCAAATCCATTGTGGTGGTGTATAGAGCCAAAAATGTTAGAATTGTGTCCATGTCCCACTATTTATGGACCTGACTGTATGTATTGTATAATGATGGCTTCCAGGATAAATTCCATGCAGGACTATCTTTGATATTTAAGATATTGTGATAATTGCAGGTTGATGAATCTCATATATATATCTATATCTATCTATCTATCTATCTATCTATCTCAATCACTTAGGGGCTCTGATGCGTACATTTGAGACCAATATGTAGGGGTGTAGTTCGGAGCTATCTGTGCCCCAGAATATTATTGATGGAATTACAAATATATTTAGCTAGCTCATTTTAGAAAGTGATCCTTTGTCCCTCTTTTTATTATACATACATTTATATATATATATATATATATATATATATATATATATATATATATATCTATATCAGTGTATTACTAAACTTACTGCTACTTTTTTTCTTCCTCCTTTTCCCGCTTTTCTTTCACCTTTATATAGGATTGGTATTTATTTTGTCCATATATCACACATTTCTAAATCTGCTGAATGAATTGGTTCTCCATTGCTGTGACTGTGGTTACGTTGTGAATTTTGAACAAACAGGTATTGACTTTTGGTATATATAGGTGTATCATCTTAAAATGTAAATGCTCTGTTTGTTCATTTTGTCTCTGCTTATGATTCTAGAGATATATACCAGATCTTCCTGAGGGAGCGGGCTTTGACCTGCGAAATGCTTTGGAGTTCTAATTAAAGTGTTACTAAATCCACAATAGTAAAATCAGTCTGTATATGCAGTGAAGCATGCTTGTTATACTCACTGTGAAACCTAAGTGGTTAATCCCCTGCATTCTGTAAAAAGACTGTTAGATCCTGCCTCATCTGATCCTCCCCTTCTTCCAGTTTCTCTCATCTCCTGATAAGATGTGTGGAGTCACTCTGCACATGCTCAGTTTGGTGTTTATTGCTAGAGAGGTTTTTTTTTTTTCCTTGGGAGAGTGCATGTGATCAACACAAGGCCAATCAGCACTGTCCAGAGATCAGGGGTTCTGCATCCCCTAGAGCAAAACGAAAACTCCTCCTACAAGCTTTAACGTGCTCTGCTGGACACCAATAGAAGTCACAAGACTGCTCTAATTGCTGATGAGAAAAGGTATTTATCAGTTTATATTTACTAAAATAATCGCACTTCCACATTCTGTGTACTGTGGGAGACCAGATATAGTGAAGGCAGGGTCCTGAGTTTAGGAACGCCAAGTTACATTCAGACTTTAGCACTTCTGCAGCATGTGCTGTACAGCATCAGCCATTCATCAACTGACTTTCTTCAGAGGTTGCACTTTATAAGACAAAGCAACACCACTAGTGAATGCACCTACACAGCAACAAGGGGTTAATACAGGCAATATCAATAAAATACGATTTTGTAATTGGTTCTCCTGGCTCACTGTATCTGCTGGTTATATATGTCAAGAAATAAATGTCACCATCTCCTACTTGTGCATAGACACCCAAATGTGCTGTCCCAGCCTCTCTTGGGTCTATGAAAAATTCTGCTGGGTTGTTCACAATGCACCCACTCTTCTCCAGGCCCGGACCATATGCTTTGACCTGCAAGTTAAAAAGAAGTGCATCAAATACAGCAGAACCCCAACATTTACATTCCTTCCAATTCAAAGTTTTCTAAAATGTACCACAGATTTTTAGTCCTGTTTTGTTGAATTTCTCTCTAGGTATTTTTTTTATTACTTGATAAAGTGTAGCAATTTGTAGATTAGCCACTAGGGGGAGTGGTAATTAGATCAGTGCAGTTACTTTGATTCTCTCAAAGCAAGTGTGCTATGAAAAATTAGCATTATTACACATGGATTCCTGTAAAAGAGGGAAAAAAATACCCAGGATTTCGAAGGAATGTGCCATCAAGCACTGCTTCATTTAATAGTTCAGCCTCCTAAGTCTTCTAGGAAACCAACGTTCAAGAATGTTGATCTCAAGTGTCATGTGCAGCTCTAAATGGTTCCTGCCTCTGACCTCACCATTGTATCCTACAGTGACTTGAAGTCAGAAGGAGGAACCTGTGAGGGACCCAGGAGATTTACACTCTCGGAAATGCTGGTTTCCCAGAGGATGCTAATCTAATTTACATGGTAACCAGAAAAAACACTGAATAGACCAGTGGTTCTCAACAACCCAGCCCTGGCCCACAGCTTTCTTTCTCCGGGGCTTCCAGCCAGCTGAAGATTCCTTAACCTCCTACAGTGCCCGACATTGCCTCCAGGCCCCGAGAGCTCTCAGCCTTCAGTGCCTGCCATTTTGCCCCTCCATAATGCCACCCAATGTACCCTCCAGAAACCTCATTCCCTACAGGGCCATCAAGTCTGCTGCAGAGTCCCCTAACATACTTCAACTCCCATACTCATCCAGCCCCTCCAGCATTTCAATGCAAACTGTGCATTCACATACTTTTATAGTATGAGTATACATTTTATTTTTTAATGTTGGGACGTGAATTTACCAATGAATAAAAATGTGTTTTGGAAGAATTAACCAGGTCCTGAACAAAAAAAAGATTGAGAACCAAGAACCACCAGAACAGACTACATATTCCCTTCAATGGAGAATTTCTGAGTTACCCCAAATTCACAATCCACAAAGCTTCAGAAGACACCAGGAGACATTTTTTATACAGTGAATCTGACATTCACCAAACAGTCACTGCAGATGCATGCATTTTAAATGACAATTACTGATTCGCCACCAGTGAATGGTTGGGTCAATCACTTGTACTGCTTTATAAAATTGCCCCTTGAGTGTTGCCATTAGAAAAGCTTTTCTTCAAAAACATGTACTTGCTAGCAGCTTAGCAACTGTTATATTATGAACAAAACATCAAGCCTTGATTTCAAGCAGTAGATAATGTTATCACCTTATCTGGGTTAAAGTCTGCTGATGCTGGCTGGATGTACGCCATGTATGGACTGTTTTTGATATCCTCATCGTCGCACATGACGTGGACAGCATATTCACCAGGCTCCTTGGGCCAATATTTCACATCACAAGAGCCGTCGCTTTGGTCATCACATTCTATCTTGGCCTGAGATGGACCTTCAATGGCAAAACCTGCGGAATGTGTAATGGGATATTGGTTAAGATCAGGAATTGCAAGCAGTGTATGGCTACCTTACCATAGAAGTCCAGCCAAAACCCAACTAAGCTTAAACCTACCCCCAACCCATTTGAAGCCTATTCTATCTAGCCTTTAAAAGGAAAGAGGTCTTTACTCATGCTGAAGTCACTCTGATCACATGATCTCTCCAGCAGCGGCTTCAGTGGAAAGGAGAGATCGCCGACACTGGCTGGTGCGATTTCATCACCCGTAGGCTTACTATGGAGCATCCATTTTTGGCTGTCCCTTCTCTACCCTGAGGCCAGTGCTGGGACCAGATCATGTGACTGGACCGCAGTAACTTCAGAATAGCTAAAGTGATACTAAACACACACCGTTTAATTTGCATTGTCCCTTCTCTTTCTATATGTGGATGATGGCACCGTAATTATTTTAATAATAAAAAAAAACACAAACATCTAAGTACCTTTTTCTTAATAGATATACAGCTGTCACATGACCCAAATCTTCCCCAGCCTGTCTGTAGGGAAACCTAAGCAGGAGGAGCTTCTAGTCCTCTGCTGCTGGTCACATGTTCAAATGAATAATATCAATAAACTGTTTTTAATTGTCATACAAATATATACATTTGACATTAAATCCTATTACTTTATGGCAGTAACATGGTATGGGCGGATTTCTGACAGTCACAGGCTGTGTCACGCCCCTCCAGGCCATGTCTCAGAATAAGAGGGAGGTGAAGCCTCCATTAATCTCTATGTAATATCCAGCCCCCATTTAGCTGGTTAGTGGGCATGGGAGGAGGGAAGGGGTGGGATGTCATTTACCACTGTGTATATGTCCACATGTGTGACTCTATAGTCACATGGGCTGCTCAGATGTGACAGGGAGGAAATGCTCAGCATAGAAACTCACTGAAAACTGAGCATGTGCACAGTTGCCAGCATAGCTGAAAAATCCCTAGCTTAATTGGGGACATTGACAGAAGAGGGAGAAGAGAGTAGCAGGATCATTCAGGTTTTTTTTGCAGTATACAAAAAAATGAATCTCATAGTGACTGAGTATGAACATCATGGAATACATTTGATAGATTTTTATGATATGCATTTAATGACAATTTAAGTAGATAGAATAGGATTAGAATGGGGGTGGGAGTAGATTTGAAGAATAAGTTCACCTTTCTTAAAATGTTACAACCATACTCAAGTGTAACAAGTAACGATCAGACAGCCGCTGCCCCCCCCCCACTCCCCGGGCAAGCAGATATACTGACAGATCTGCAGGAAACCTGCTTGGCACCAGTGATATACTGATCGCAGGTGCAATGTTTTACAGCAGGGGTCCTCAAACTATGGCCTGGAAAAAAAAAAAAAAAACCCACGCCGGCCGGCAAATAGCTAGGCTGCTCGCTGGGTCCTCAGCGAGCATCAGCCTGCAAGCCTCAGATTTTACTTGCTGCAGCCAGAGGAGCAACAGGGCAGGAAAGGAGGAGAGCACACCAGGCGCAGTGAATTTTGGAGTCCAGTGTATCAGCGTATAGTGCATTGCGGTGTCCAACGCATTTTATTGTCCAGTGCGCTACAGTGTACAGTGCGTTTTGTTGTCCAGTGCGTTACAGCGTACACTGCATTGCGGTGCCCAGTGCGGTACAGAGTACAGTGCATTTTAAATATTGTATTGTTTTTTTCTGGTTTTTTTTGCACTACAGATAAGATATGTGTGGCGTGCATAGGAATTTGTTCATATTTTTTTCAAACTATAGTCCGGCCCCCCCAATAGTGTGAAGGTCTGTGAACTGGCCCCGTTTAAAAAGTTTGAGAGCCCCTGCATTACAGGCTCCTGAAGACAAAAATAATAAATGCACATATTTACCTGAAAAACCAGAATAACCATTTGTTTATTTTTCACTAAAAGGTGAACTTATCCTTTAAAGCTTAGATAGGTTTGGACTTGTCTTCCACTTGAAATACTGTATTACTATTGTAGCACAGGCACACTAAAATTTTAGAACAAATTTTCTTGCAGAACCAACAGTTTGTTTTTTTTTTTGCACTGAATAAATAGAACAAAACCCCTTAAAAAGTATGTTTAACACACTAAAATGGAGCAAATAAGAAACTTTCTTTGTTATCACATATTTTGTACAAAGGTCTAGGTGTGTCAGCCTATGCTACTGTCCCCTAATGTGCGAAAAAAAAAACACTGGGTAGGATGGATAGCAGCTCTAGGATAGGGACAAGGGAGATCCCTCACCTTTCCCTGTCCATGAGACATCTGCCCTTCTACAGAAGGGTCTAGTAATAAGGTTCCAGCTCTCATTTTTCAAGTTCAGGTTAAAAATACAAAAAAAAAAAAAAAAAAAAAAAAGGACGTATATGCGGTCTGTGGCAGTGATGCTATCCTTCTCAGTAAGGAAACTAAATGCCATTTTAGTTAACTATTTTCAAGGGCTCGGATGTGTAATCACACCACAGTCTAGAAATGTGGATAAAAATGTTTTAAATACATTAGCATGAACAAGCGCCTAGAATATGAGAACTTACATGAACCAAAATTAGAAGCAGACGCAGTGTATGCTGGACATAAAAAAGATCTCAATAGTCTATTGTGCCTAAACGCCAGCCAAAGGTATGGTATAGGAGGAGTGAACAGTACCCCACAGTCCAGACCCTGGCAATAACAGAAGGGCTCACACTTTGATTGTAGCCCCCCTAGGCCAGAGGTGCTGTGACAGATTGTGCTGTATGAAGCTGGCATCAGGCCATGTGTCAGACATTATAAAAATCACAATACTGTTAAGTAGTTCTCAGCTTGCCTGGGGGCTTCTCTGGTAACACAGTTGTGCTGTTAACTTTTATTGTGATAAATGATTTAGGACCCGAGTCATTTTCTTTGTATATTCAAACCTATATTATAGACTATGGAACTAGTTCAGAAACTTTATGGAGTAATTCTTGCAAACATACTCTATTATACCAATAACTTTTCAGAACCCAAGTCCCAGGGTCACCCCGAAGACTTCTGGACCAAAGAATTGCACAAACAAACCTGTCCCAGGCCAAAAAGGGAATAACAGTGCTGTGTTCGTTTTCAGATTGGTCCCCATGCTCCTACTAGGCTCTTCAGTCCAGGTCGAACACGAGGACTCAACTTTGGCACAGTTAGGGCTAAAACATTCATACCGAGAACATCTAAGAGACTCCTCTGGCATCACACAGCTATTTGAAGAAACTAAAATGCCCCAGTATATCAGCACTGTTATAAGCCAGGTCAGGTTCAAATAATTAAAAAGGAGATGTATGGCCTAAGCTCTTTTGGCTATAATTCTATGGATCACAGAAGTGCAGTTCGTTCTACACTCCAGTGACCTGTTTTCAGCCAACATCACTCAGTCGGTCCAGGCTCAGGAAAGTTTCCGACTTTACAGTCAGGATCCACCCAGATGCCTGGACCAGCAGATGGCCCAGCCTCTCAGAGCACCTCTAAGAAAATGGCAAACCAAATACCCCTGCGCTTGGGGATGGGCTCAACATAGGCTACAACCACATCTAGAATGTCCTGGAACATGCACGCCTTGCTGCCCTTGGACTGCAGAAGTCCAAAATACACTGCATGCAAAGAAAACAAACAGAGGGTGCACCAGCCTAGTTCATTACCTTAAAAAAAATGATTGATAAAAATGATAGGTATTTACTCACAAGTGACATTAATGTTATTAATGTCAAAAGCACATCATGAAAGAACAGCACTGTCCAATCCACACTAAGCGATTGTCCAGAATGGGGACCCTGGACTTCCAACAGGCTAACGCGTTTTGAGGACTTGCCTCTTTCTCAGAGCCAGCTCCTCCAAGAGCCTGAGTCAGCCACTCCCCTCCACAGCCTAACGCTCCTGTGAGCGCTAGAGGGGCAAAGAACAAGTGACTGATGGTCACTGGCTCTCTGCTCACTGAAGACAGAGAACCGAGTGATCAGCTGTCTTAATCACTTAGTTCTCAGTCTAAGAAGGGACAGGGGACCGGTGCAGCTGGGATCGATGCTGTATCCACCTTAGTGAGTATATATACTCACTAAGGATGGGGCGGCACAGTGGCTAAATGGTTAGCACTTCCACCTGGCAGTACTAGGGTTGTTGGTTCAAATCCCAACCATGGCACCACCTGCCTGGTAGGTTAACTAGATCCTGTCTAAATTGGCCCTTGTATGTGTATGTATGAATGTAAGTTATGGGTCTTAGATTGCACGCCCCTTGAGGGTCAGGGACTGATGTGAATGTACTATATATATGTAAAGCGCTGTGTAAATTGATGGTGCTATACAAGTACCTGTAATAAATATATATTTTTTTTGTTAATCCTTCGAGAGTATTGTGGAAGCGAACTGGTTTCTCTGCTTAGTTCAAAGCATAAGCTTAGTCACAAAATATAAAAAAAACAAAACAAAAACAAAAAAAACAGCACAAGGGACATGGGAGTCCAGTCAACAGGATGTATCCCTTGTGCTGCTGGCTTCTGCGTTCATTGAAACCTTCCTTCACCACAAACTACCTATGAGGCAGGGGTTAATAGAGCTGATGGACCTGTGCCAGGCACTAGTCAGAAGTACTTTATGCCTGCAATTTTCCACCACCCTCCTCCATTCATCGAAGCTGTACTTTAGCTTCTTTGAATCCAAATATCTATGAAGGTCAGGAGGATGACTGAAAGGTCCGTCCCTTCCATTCATTGATTACGTTTCATTCAAAGAGCCTGCAACAGTGGTCACCAGAGCAAAACAGTGTTGATTCTCCCCAGAGGGGACAGAAACAATAATAATTTTGCAAGGGAAATATTTGGCATAGTTGTCATGTCAAGCATGTCATAAAACCTCCCAATACAGAGTATGTGCTGCTTATTCTCTAAATGTACACCAATGCAATTATCTCAGAGTTAATGTTTTGGTTACTAGAAACACAAAATTTGGGTTTAAAAGATATTTTTCTGTGGCCTTTTACAAATGTAGCGAGAATAATAAGGAAATTTTTATGGTGAGGCAGTCTTGATTCTGCACAATGAGCCATTCACATTAAAACTATGCAAGACATGTGGCGTCTTTGGTACGTCCCGAGTAGCTCCCACTGTTGTGAAAGTCAGCAAAATAGTCATGGAGTCTGATGAGTTCTGGTATGTAACGGATATTACTGTACTGTGTTTGTACATCAATGTCTTGGTACACAAACAAGAGCCATCATCTTCGGACAAAGAAAATAGCAGAATCCCATTTAACCATCAGAGTCGGAGGCAGCAAAATAAATACTCCACTTATCAATGGCTGCTTTGTGCCCCTGTTATGCAGACTACATAGACTTAAGGAGTAACTCCACCTTTGTTGAGGAAAAATATGAAAAACTTTGTTGCAGATTCCTACCCGTTTTTGCTCTGAAGAAAAAGCGGCTTGTTCCACTTTGTCTTTGAATATGAATTCTAAATGGAAATTACTTTTTCATTAATCAGCTGATGAACTTGTAGTGTTCCAACAAGGAAAGTTGAAGTGTCTGCATCACTTCACAAGTGATTACATTTTTGGGAATATCTACCCAAAAAGGAGATTAGTGTTGTAGTGGATGCCTAAAATTTGACTTATCTTCATGCAGCCTGCTCGTCTGTGAGCCAATCAAACAGGAAATAACATTGATGGGGAAGTTCTGTACATCAGCTGTGTACAGATCACCTTTAGATTGCCATTTTGTACTGAATTTTACGGAAAATTACTGAGGCTTCAGAGAAAAAAAGGAAAAGTAACTTTTTATAACATTCAATTACAATATGTCTTCTGTAGTAATTGTATATGCCATTGTTTTTATTAGCTTTTTTTACCCATGAAAGTGGAATTATCCTTTAATGCCAAACACTACTTGTGTGTTTAACCATACTATAGCCGAATGATGGCTATAGCATGGTCGTCCAGTTATGGGAGGGCGTCATATGATGTCCTCCCAAAACTCGCTCCCCACATGCCCCCAGCGCTCTATGTCCTTTGGAAACAGCTGATCACTTGACACGGTAAAGGGCTAATCACAGAGGCCTTTTAACACGTGATCAGCTGTGTCCGATCACAGCTGATGACCACGCAAATACACTTGCCGGTTATCAGCAGTACTTTCCTCAAACTGTCACAGCATGAGGAAAGTACTGCCGATAACTGGCAACTGTGAAAGGCGACATCTACACTGATAATCAGGGCCCATCAGTGCTGCCAATCTGTGCCCATCAGTGCCGCTAGTCAGTGCCACCTATTAGTGCAGCTTCATTAGCACCTCCTCAATGCCCACCAGTGCAGCCCCATCAGCACCACCTCATTAGTGCAGCCTATCAGTGCCCATCATTGCTGCCTCATCAATGCACATCAGTGAAGGAGAAAAAAAATTACCCGTTTGCTAAATTTTATAATAAAAAAAGCAAAAAATAAACACCCAGTGGTGACGGACACCACCAAACGAAAGCCCCATTTGTGTGGGAAAAAAATGATAATTTCGTATGGGTACAGTGTTGCATGACCGCACAATTGTCAAAGTGTGACAGTGCTGAAAGCTGAAAATTGGCCTGGGCAGGAAGGGGGTAAAAGTAGGCAAGTGGTTAAAGAAAAACTCTAGATTCAGGGGAAAATGCAACAGACGTTTACATAACCAGGTTTTAAAATGGTTGTAAACCCTTACATATACCCAGTGAAGTGATATGCAGAGATGAATCAAATTCTCCTACATAAGTTGTACTTGTTTATCTGAAGTCTTCTCTTCTCTACAACCAAAGTGCTGCATTTCTAAAGCTTGTAGAGTGGTCAGACAAAAAGGGGGCAGAGAGCTGAAGTTACACTCTGCAGAGCTCAATGAGGAGAGTTCGAAGACCTCATTAGAGGGAAGAGGCACACTCCCCTCCACACAGCTCACAGAAAGAGAGCTGAGGCTGTCAATCTACTGAAGGCGCCTCCCCTGTCACCATTGTTCTCTTGGTAAACTCTCAGGAAAACTTGTCAGAACTGACTCATGCTGATAGAGGAACAAAGCAGCAGACAGAACCATTTAGTGCTCTTAACTGAGATAAGTACACACTATAGAGGGATATGCTTTGTTCATATTTCAAGTCTAAGGCTTACAACCACTTTAAAAGGATAAGTTCACCTTCTGGATCATGTTACACCCATATTCAGGCTATAATGTGTAACATGCTCCAGAACTGCCCCCCACACCCCTCCTTCCCGCTGACAGTGGGTAGGGCAACCTCTCTCTGCCACACAGCCACATACATCATTCATAGAAAATCTGAATTAGAAAACTACAAGTTCCATCTGCCACCGTGGTAGACAGACTTGTAGATTGAATGGGCCACAAACCTATTCATTAGCATCAAAATAAAAGTAGCAAAGCGAGCTCTTTCTGAAATATAATAAAAAGCTGCTAGCATAAAGGAAAACCTCTAAAATCCTCAAACATGAAATATGAGAAATGCAGCGCTAAAATAAATATTAAAGTGAAAATTGGTGATAAATGCGCAAACATATGTGCTAACATTTATATCACCTGCTAGCGCATATTTTTGCACATTTATCACCAATTTTCACTTTAATACTATTCATTAGCATGCTTGTAGTTCATGCGCACACCCTCCAGCTTGCAAGCTGACAGCCCATATAGAGGCACAGAAAGCTGGAGCGAGACTGTGCCAAAGCCTGAAATTGCAATCGACATCATATGATTGTGTGTACAATGCTTTGAAAGCTCCTAAAAAAATTTTTTTTAATTTTATTTATATATATATATATATATATATATATATATATATAAATTTTCTTTCTATACATACATTTTTACACATACATTTTCTTAACCGGGGGAGGAGTTGACCGTTGACCATGTAAGGTCATTTACATTAATACAGAGAATGCATTAAGGTAGAAAAAGAAAAAAAAAAAAAAACCTTAAGCCTTTATAACCAATTTATAACTCGAAGGTGTGTGTTAAGGCAACCTATTCATTTAGAAATGGCTTCCTACGCAAGGCAATCGGCACACAAAACAAATCATGTGCCTTGTGTTGCAGTAAAGTGGGTTTTACTTCATGGTACATTACTGTATATGAGTAAGTGTATATTTAAGTGTTTTGCACAGAGAGGGATGTTTCGCTGACATTGTAGACGGGTTTTGTAAAGCGAATAGCTAAAACCTCTTCCTGACTTGTCCTTTAAATGAGCCAAAAACGGTGCAGTATTTGGCGCTTAACCCAAAAGTCATACTAATAAGCAAGCAAAATATCCAGTTTCTAAAATGAGCTGTGGAAGGACACTTAATAGTAAAAAAAAAATTAAAAAAATGGTATGCCTCATGAACATCATGAAGATCACAACTGTTCTGTTATGTCATAAGTGAACGTCAGCCAAATGAAAGAAATGTGCATTTATAACTGACTCAAGGACAAAGCCTCCCTACTGAATGGTGTGAATATTCTCCCTGTTGTTCCATCTTCTACAACCCTCTGCCAAAATAGATAAATCCACAAGGCTGCTGGCATCTCTGAATTTTAAACACCTCTGGATCGGAGTTTGTTAAAATGCACGCCAATGTGTTCTGAGTGACGCCCTCTTGGAACAAACTGTGGTGTCCACTTGCAGTCTGAAGCATGAGGACATTGTAAAATGCTGAAACATGTCAGAGGCCAGTTTGCAGAAATCGTAAAAAAAAAAATATTTTATTTATTTATTTTTAAAAAGCCAGGATTCTGGACACAATGGATTACATGTTAAGCCTTGGGTCTACAGAACTGCTGCCTGGCAGCCCAGATTGAGCCATCATTTCTACTGCTGTCCATGGATCGCTGTAATTTGCACTAAAGACCGTCACACCACTATTCACTACACCATTCAGTAACCAACAGGTTTTTCCTCTCTCTCCTCACCAAAGTCTGGCTCAGATATCCTTTTCATTATTCTATTCTGGGTACTGAACTCCTGTATGCATTTCTGAACATCAGCTCTTATACATTTTAAGTGCAGCTCACTGTACCTATATGCATGTGGGTATTTTGTTGCTGTGATTCCATAGTGGGGTGAATATCTTTGCTGTATTATGCTGGATGAGATATATGACATACTTGAATATTAGTACCTATTGCATAATTGTATGTACAGTATATGCCAAATACAAATTTGTGGCTAAAGCATTTTTGGTTATGTGGTGTGCTGGTTCTATATATTTAAAAAAGTAAAAACAGGGAGATATTATATATATATTTTTTTTTTTTTTTTTTTTTTCTTGCTCAGAATTGGGCTTTAAGGTCTACAGACTATTTGACTTCAGCATAGTTCCACCATATCCAGACAGCACCCACCATCCACCAACTGATTTTACATCCTCATGCACACTGAACATTTTTATAGCGACTGTTTTTGGCTTCTGGCGTTTTTTTCTACAGCCAGTCAACTCCCCAGCATGGTATCCTATGTGTTCATGCACACTACGGTTTTAACCAGCGTTGTTTGTCGGGAGCTTTTTTTATGGCTGGAAAAAAAAAAACCCAGAACTAGTTGGTTTCAAGAGGAGTTTTTTAGCTGTAAAATGCTCTAATGCTGATAAAAGCTGGAAAACGTGAAAAAAAAAAAAAAAAAAGTCAGATATCTGGCATTTATGAGCATTTGAGCCTGAAGATTTTGTGGGAGTAGAACGTTGCTAAAAAAAAAAAAAAAATGCAAATGTTGAAAAACTCTGAAAAAAGCGAATACAAAAAAGGCTAAAAAAAAAAAAACCTCACGTTTTTATTGCAGCATTCTACAGCTACGGCTACTGGCGGTTTTATAACGTCAAGGGTGCATGAGGCGCACTAGTTGCTTTGAGTTGCCCTTTAAGGAAACATGTCATTACTGTAAAATATTTTGTCTGCCTAACACCTAGTGTGGTGTGTTACCGGGCAGAACTGAGTGGTGTTCTGAGACCCCTTCTGATGGACTAAAGACTTGGGTGTACTCATGATAAATTCTTTGGCTCCATTCCCCTGCATTACAGTTCGGGCTGAAAATCTGGAACCACAAGCTTTCTCCTAATGACAAAAACAAGCTTTCAGGGTATTTTACAATGTACAGGCCCATTACTGTTAAAGCAAAATAATTTGGATTTGTTTGTCATTACAATTAAAGGCAAACAACACGTGGGACTAGAAATGGAGCAAAATTAAAAGGACAAGTTTACTTAAGGAAAAAAAATAATAAATGCTCATATTTTTCAGAAAAATGCCTGCGATCAGTGTTTGGCGGGTGCAATGTCAGTGTGTTGCACACCCTCCCTCAAGCTTTCTGCCCGTACCTGCTTACATTATTATTATACAAGATTTTTTGCTCAGCGCTTTACAATATGACGGAAAACAATACAGCAACAATAAAAGTTCAATACGAAAGGGTTAGGAGGGCCCTTCTCCTTGGAGCTTACAATCTAAGAGGGAGGGAGCTGGTGGTACAAAAGGTAGTAACTGTGGGGGATGGACTGGTAGGAGGAACAGAAGATTCCATTATTAGCTGAGGGCAGGATAGGCTTTCCTGAAGAGATAGGTTTTCAGAGATCGCCTAAAAGTGAGCAGAGTAGGCGATAGTTTGATAAATTGGGGTAGAGAATTCCAGAGGATGGGGGAAACTCTGGAGAAGTCCTGGAGACGAGCATGGGAGGAGGAGACAAGGGAGCTAGAGAGCAGGAGGTCGTGGGAGGTGCGGAGAGGACGGTTTGGGTGATATTTGGAGACAAGATTGGTGATGCAATTTGGGGCAGAGTTATAAATGGCTTTATAGGTTATTGTGAATGTTTTTCATTTTGATCCGTTGGGCAATGGGAAGCCAGTGGAGGGATTGGTAGCAGATATGGAACAGTTAGTAAGGTGGATGAGTCTGGCAGCAGCATTCATGATAGACTGAAGAGGGGAAAGCCTGCGATGAGGTAGGCCAATGAGGAGGGAGTTACAATAGTCAAGGTGAGAGATAACCAGGGAGTGAATAAGTTGCTTAGTAGTTTCAGAGGTTAAGAACGTCATACTTTCAGTTAGAAAGCTGGAGGAAGGATGAATGGACTACCAGCTCACTGGTCAGCACACTCGAACGTCCTGCCATCTGCTGTGCTGGCAGACGGGACTTTAATTCACAGATCGCTGTTAATGACGCAAGCGAAGGTGTGTTCAGCTGCGCTGATTTTAAATGCAACAGTGGCTATGGGGGAGAAGAACCTCCGCCCTCCGACATAAGGGAAATGGGTAAGGGGCGTGAGCAGGGCAGGTACTGAAACATGTTACATCTTAAGGCGTATCATGCTCTAAAACCAAACTTATCCTTTAAATTCCAGGCCGCCCTACTAGCTAGCCTAACAGTACTCTGCACTGTGGAATTATAGCTGAGTTTCTGTGTTCACTGCCAATTCACTGAACATCCTCAGGGCTTTGTTACACAAGTAGTTTTACATTCTTGCTACTATGTGGGCAAACTTGCCCGTGTTCTCCTTCTGAAGGTACAGACAACACATTAATAAAAATGGAAAATGGGACTTCTTTATGTGCATGTAATTCTAGCATTCAGATTCCATGTAGTAAATTTTATATTTGTCTTTCCAGAAATGTTCAATAAAAATTATATATATAAAAAAAAAAAAAAAAAAGCAGGACAACATTTCTGTATCTCCTGTATAGTGATCATTTATACCTAGCATTACTTGGACACATCAAATTGATTACACTCGAGTTATTTTTATTTGGCCACAAAATGTTTCACTGCTATATAGTGCGAAATCTGCAATTTGTAACAAGGGGAATGGAAAATCATGCCGCAACGCAGACAGAACTGTCAGTGCACACAAAAGTCTTTATTTAAATCCCAAGAATTGAATATATATTTGAAAATTTAGGACGCTTACCTAATGACCCCACATCTGGGCCAATAGACTCCACTACAAAGTCTGCTGATTTTCCAACGACACCACCAGAGAGACCAGGGCCCCATGCCCGTACTTTCTGAGGTCCTGCGTCGGGCCCCACCTGAACTTCAAATGGGCTGAGAAGACCAAAAAATGCAAGTAATTATGTATATAGTATGGAGGATGTAATCACAGAACAACAAAAACGGCTAAGTTAATGCTAGTGACAGACGGCAGCCTACATGCCATTTTTCCCAAAATTCCCTTTCCACTTTAGTGCTTTCTCCCCCACCCATCCATGTCTCTATGCTTTAATTTTGCTGAGAAATCATTTTGAAAAACCTTTCTGGCAGTAGCCATATTGAGTAAGGGCAGATCATTCATGTAAGGAAATATGTTTTATTAACTGGCATCCATTTTGTATAATGCCCCCATTTCTAGATGTGTGAACAGTTTTGTTTTTATAACTCCTCTCTCGTTTTTTTAGACCAGTTTCATTTCTGTAAAACGGAACTACCTTTATATGGTATCCCTCAGTCTCTGTTCTTCACGTAACTATATTGATAAGAATGGAATGTTTCATTGGTCATCCTAAGATTAAGCCTACTGAGTTCTGTAGAACTGTTCTTGTCATGCATGACATTTTCCGAGATTTAGCTTGCACACTTCAGTGTCTGGAGCTTTATTTCTCCCAGGCCTGAGGGTGAAAATAACGAGGACAGGGACTACAGACAGACTGATTTCCATCAATTCATGTATTATTTACTTCCTGGAATCCATCTGCTCTTAGCTCAGGCATAGGCTGAGCTGACAACCCTCCCCTCCTGAAGACTCCTGGGACATTTGCCTAGGCATTTGAACTCAGTGGTGGTGCTAATGGATTACAAAATGCATGAAAATTCATATTTTCAAAAGAAAATTTGTTCAGAATTCGACCTCCTGCCTAACCCCCAGCAGCCAATACAATTTCAGTTTACCTAGGCGAGAAGAGTGAAAGACTAATTCTGATTGGCCATAATAAACATCACTGCTTCTTATGATTTGCTAAGCTTACTTCAACTATTGTGTTCCATGAAGCAATCCTGAAAAATGAATCAAAAATGCTTCCTTATTGAACCTTTAGGGCTAGTTCACACTAAGTTTGTTCCAGTGGCTTTTTTTTCTGCATCCAAAATGCATAGAAAGTACGTCACATGGTTGTCAATGGCATAGTTCACACCAGTACCTTCAGTTCCAGAAAAAAAAAAAAAAAAAAAAAGGTAGAACATGCTTCATTTTTAAATGCATTAAAAACGCACTGAAACACCTCAAAAATGAACCAGACCTCCGTACAGTGAAAAAAATTCTTTGGAATGCATTAGAAAAAACACAAAAAATACATTGAAATGCATAAAAAACATGTTAAGAACGTGCATGCAGAAATGCATCCAGAACAGATCTGGAGTGCGTTTTTGTGCTGTGAACTGGCCCTTAAAAAAAAAAAAAAAAAAAACAACAACTTGCTGAACCTTTGAGCATCATTTAATGCAAAGAATCTTTTCCCTTGTTACCAACAAGATTTAATACAGCCCCATTCTGTCACAGAAAAAGCTGCCCTAAGATGAATCTTGCCTATCTGGAACACTGCCAAATTATTTCAAACTCTTGCTAGAATGAAAGACTTTTGTAGAGTAAAAAAAAAGTTCCCAGCGACCTTTGCATAGTGCGCACACAATGATCAACCCCAGGACCGGGTTAATGATTTTCTCTGTAGAACAGAAACTAGGATATCCTTCTCCTGGTATTTTATGTAACCTAGTAACTTAGAGGTTGCTGCCAGGATCGTTCTGGGTTTTGATTGCAAAGCATAAACCATTGCTTAAAAACAACCCTGTCACTAACTTCTCATAATGACATTCAAGTAACATGAATTCCTCAGTGTTTGTTTAGCTTAGCAAATGGAGCACAAAATAATAAACTTTCTCCTGAAAATGATGTTACCTCGGCACTTGCAGTTTACAACTTTCAATTCTGCTGGCTCCTGCTCTCTCTGTGCTGCTTCCCTGAACTTCCAGTCTTCACAAGAAAAAGTTGACAGTGCAGTCTCCAGCCTTGCAAAAGGGAGGGGGAAGGAGCAGGGAAGTGCCTTGCCATCATAAACTATGGGGCTGTGTGTTTCTATTGATGCACACAGTGTAGGGAGACAGCTCTGGTCCCTACATACAAGGGTTCCAAAAGGCATAGAAAAGGAAAAAGGAGTCACCCTGAAACAGGAAACCTGGGTCAGCGATCATGACAGCAGCTCAAGCCGAAATGTAGGCTGGCTCACCTTTGGGAAGAGAGCTGTCTTTTTCAGCACATGAAAAAAACCACAGCTTTCCACCAGGGCAGAAAGGAGACAATGGCGTTCAATGTGCCCCATTCTCACTTCCTTGCTGCTGTCACCTGCAGGGAAGACCAGTGCGGAAAAAAGCAAAACTGCTGCATTTTTGTACACCACTTCACAGGGGTCTGTGCGACCCTGCGCTTTATGCACAGCAGCTGAGCCGACGTCCATAAGAATGAATGGATCCCCCCTCTCTTTACTGGCAACTGCAATCACTACCTGCAGAGAAAACTGTGAACCTGCCCTAAAAGATAAAAAAAAACTGCATGCTCGGTAATGGATAAAACCATTGCACACAGCAGGTAAAATTACGATGTGTTTACTATTTTCAAGGCAAAAAAAATAAATAATAATCGAGGCTTTAGAACCACTTTAAAGTGTATGCACATTCTAAAAATGACGTATTTCATTTATTACCATTTGGTCTGTTAGGTATACCTTTGAAAGCATACCTGTTGATCATCTAAAAGGTGGAAGGGAGTGGGGATTCAGTAGTTCAGCAAAAGACAACTAGGCAGGGCTGACACTATTTTTTGCGATCCCTCTCTACAAAACCGTGTGCTGTCATCCCACAATAGGCCATTGGGAGTCAAGCAGATTTCCAATAGATCAACAGCTATTTTTCTGTATTTGACAGGGCCTTTAAAGGAATAAAATATGGGGAAATGTGCATGTATTGCAGAGATGCACTTAAAAAAAAAAAAAAAAGTGAACAAAAAGTGAGTGACAGATTTTGGCCATCACAGCAAAGTTCACTTGAAAAAAATGCTTTAAGTGACAATACAGAATCTAAGATTAAATACATTCCACATCCCAAACTATATATTGCATCTTTCCACACCATATGTTTTGCGGAAGGTTACAAATTTCAAAAGGCAACTGCAAACATCTCCATCCATAGACAGGGCATGGTATTAAAGGTTTACCAGACAAGACCTTCATCTTACCTTTTGGGGATGTGATGGCCGCCCCAAGTGATGGTGGCCACATATTTTCCAGGGTTCAGGGGGTAATACTCAAACAAATGTACTCCATCTACCGCCTCCAACTGCTTCACAGGCTCATCCAGACCCTCTGCCAAAACACATCAACACAATGTTAGCTTCATTTGAAAGCAGCTTTCAGACGCCACAGAAGAGAAGACAAATGAGATCTCTAAATAGACGTGCTGAAATGTCCAAACCTTGGACAGGATAACCACAGTCTCCAACATTGTAGATGCTATTAGACATGCTAGGGATATGCCTGGAATGTCGAATATTCTCAACATTGCCAACATCTGTGCAGATTTGTGGTTCACTAAGCATTGAAAATTATCTATATGCAGATGTACACATCCTCTGATAGCAGCAAAGAGACAAAACATTGGGTGAAGCGGTCACCATTGTGGGATGTCATAGGAGTACTGGTCTACCACTGGGGAAAAATGATCTGGCTATCCAGCATTTTACTTGCCATTATATTTTCTATATTTATTACTTTAAAAAGGGTAATTGCTCCTTTGTGGTCAGTGGGGTGACACTTATTTATGGGCAGCACAGTGGCTAAATTGTTAGCACTTCTGCCTTTCTCAGAGCAAACCCCTCTAAGAGCCTGAGTCAGCTGCTACTCTCCGCAGCCCAGTGCTCCTGTGAGCGCTAGAGGGGCAAAGAACAAGTGACTGACAGTCACTGGCTCTCGGCTCACTGAAGACAGAGAACCGAGCGATCAGCTTAATTCTCAGTCTTAACTGGGACAGGGGACCAACGCAGCTGGGTTTGATGATGCATCCACCTTAGTTAGCACTTCCGCCTGGCAGAACTAGGGATGTTGGTTCAAATCCCAACCATGGCACCACCTGCCTGGAGTTTGCATGGTTCTCCCCGTGCCCGTGTGGGTTTCCTCCGGGAACTCCGGTTTCCTCCTACACTCCAAAGACATGCTGGCAGGTTAATCGGATCCTGTCTAAATTGGCCCTAGTATGTGTATGTATGGATGTGAGTTAGGGACCTTAGATTGTACACTTCCTGAGGGTTAGGACTGATGTGAACCTACAATATACATGTAAAGCGCTGCGTAAATTGATGGCGCTATATAAGTACCTATAATAAATTTATGCCCGCGGACAGATAGTACTTTGGCAGAGTACACATTTTCCATTAGGAATGGATGAGTGTACAGTGCATTGTGGCTCAAACTAGTTAAAGAATGAGCCACACACAATAGATATTCAAGAAAAAGGAGTAACATAGCTCAGAGCAACAGGTCAATATAACATAAAAAAAATAAAAAACAAACCAATTGGTTGCTAGAGGCAAAACCCACAGCTTATAATCATGAGGTCCAGCACATCTAAAAAGTACCTACAGTGACAAAAAGGTTAGTTAAGGACAGTGTGTTTGTTGTGCAATGAGAGTGTGAGAGTGGGGCTTGTAGCTAAGAGGCCATGGGTACCTGACAGAGTGGGGCCTGTGGGCAAAAGTGGGGCCTCTCAGTGTAAAATGGAGCTAGACTAGCAATGTGGCTGAGGGCAGCAAAATAACAAACCATACCAATTTGTCTAAGCCAACAGACAGTTGAAACAGTTGGCCAGAAGGATAAAATGTGTGTTCTATTTGATGTACCCCTGTGGGTAATAAAATTCAAATGAACGTTTGCCTGTGGACTGTTAAGCTGAGATCCTCGTCTCTTGCCTTTGCCATTCGATATCAAGCTCACATTATATACATGAAGACAGCCAGTACTTCAATGCACAAGATGAAAGCTGTAATGTGGTTAACACATCAGAGGCCTTACAGATCTCTTCCTTTAAGTCAAAAGTACAACTTTCCCCTACAGGAGAGGTTCCAGGAGTCCCTGAACTTTGATGTGGTTAATACTAATGCTTTAACCTAAAGGTTTCATCTTGCACATTAAAGTGCTAGCTGCCTTCATGCATACTGCTATATAGAATACCTGTATGAACTGTCACACCCTTACATAGTAAATGCATTGATAAATTTTTTTTTATGGGCATAAAAAAAGCGGGCAAAGGACGTTTCCGTGCAGTGTGGAAAAACGTGCATTTTTACATGCGTTCCCACACCGCAAATGGTCTGAACAAGCTCTCAAACTAAATTTGTTCAACAAGTGGGCTGAAAATCAAATCAATTACCCCTTCCACAGTGAACGGTGTGGATTGCATTCTTTACGATTCAAAAGTGATTTAAATTAACATAAAATTGCTAGTACTAACAGTTTTGCACCATATGTATTATTTACACAGTGATGTTAGCAGGTTCTTCCAAACTGAAAGGCTGCATTAAAATACTAATGTATCCCAAAAAATAGCTACCTGCACTGTGTGTTGATGACAACAAGTGCTCTAAAACATGTAAGTTATACAATAACTCTGTGAATGAGAAAGTTAAAAAAAAAAAAAGAAAAGAAAAAAATCTATACCATGCAGAACTATAATAAATAAAACATTATTATTGTAGAGTTTCCACTGACAGCTATTTGTCATGTCCACTCCTTGTTCCAAGAGCATAGAGAAAATAGCTGTGATATCAATTACCTAAACACATTATTTTATTTGGCTATAACAGAAGGGACATTTTTTGAGTTAAAGTATTATAGAAAATAGACCCCAAGACATTGGGAGTGTTTGCATACAGTTAAACAATAGCAGACACTTACTTGGCCCCTTCACTGAAACATGGAGGTCACCACTTCCTGCAGTTCTAGTGTCGACCTTAAAATCAGCAGTTTCTCTAATCCGGACGCCTTTGGGCTGCAAGCCACGTCCGCTGGCTCGACAAGCGTTTGGGCTGCAGGCTGTTGACAGGGAAAGAGATAGGAACACTTGCTCAGATATCATAATACGGATAATACTATCTGTACAAAAGCAACACATTTGCCATGCGTCAGGTCAGTGGAGGCAGGCGTGTTAGTCAAGATGGATAAAGCAGGCCTTAGTGAACGTACAGCATTGTGATACACCACACACAGATTAGGAAACGAAAGCTTCTGGGTGTTACGATACAAACTACTTAACAGATGAAACTAGATGTAAGTTACACTTAAAGGGAACCTGTCAAGATAGAAAAGTAGTCGCTGCCATGGAGGACTTGCTCCAGGGAGTCATCTTTCACTTTATTTAACTACCTATCAAATTATCGACTTACAAGCATGCAAGTAGTGAATCATCAGGACATCTGTCCTCTATGCTTTCTGTGGAACACAAACTCATGGGACAGTAAGACAGTTAGATTTACCCAGGTCTGACTCTTGTGGAAATGCAAAAAAAATGTGAGATAAGGCAGAAAGATTTTAGGAGGCCAAAGTTTAGTTTATCCTAAGGGTAAGGAAGACCTCTTCCTGCCACCCCAAGACACCAACAAGCCATAGTATTGGAGCTCAGAAAGCTGGAACGTAGAAACAGTTTTTATCTCAGCCCCAAAGAAGGCAGGGGTTCACAGAACCTGGAAAATAAAAACCGCCTAACTTACAAAGAGTAAAGTTTTCTGTTTATGAATTTCTTTATCATTCTGAAACTGTAAATTTAAAGTTTTATATGCAGGATACAAATTGCTATTACACATTACATCTTAAGTGGAAAAACAATGCTACAACTGCCAAGGTTAGAAATTGGGGAATTTCATTATGTTGCTATTGCCTAGGTGGTAGTGGTGGCAGTGTGACAACATCATGGGGTACGGTGTGATTATACTATGTTGCACGAATAACTACATAAAATGCTACAAGGCTTCGAGAATTTATATTTGAACTCAAAATTCAGATTTACGATACTTTGGAAGAAACTCACTAATGCATTCTACAACCTGGGCCCACCAACATCTTTCTAGTAGCAGACGACCCCTCATTGCATTTTTTTTACATGTTCTTGTAATAGTGACCAAAAATATTAGATGGTGCTTAGATGTGCAGACCTTTCCCAACTGTTCGCATACACATTTGGTCTATAGAGGAAACAGAAAAGATCTATGTTGTTGGCACTACCTAACTTAGAGGAAACATAAGTGACTTGTAAAGGAAATTGGAAATCCCTACCTAGATTCCTTCCAAAAAAGAAAAAGGGTCAGTTGGGATATATCTTGTGAGGTCAGAGAGTGTCCGTAGATATATAACCATTTTCACAGATCCAGTAACAATTATTTTTGGTTAGAAGACAATACAGGTAGCGGAATCATTGGAGGACTAACACTTCACTACACATATATTAATATCATTTCAAGTCTGTGTTGGTTTTGTTCTAAAGGGACCTGAAGTTTAACAGATGTATGAAGGTTATCCGTGAGGCACACAACTAAAATTCCAACTTTCAAATTAACTACAAAGAACATTAGAAACTATCACTTGAATGAATGTTGTTGGCTAAGCAGACTCTTAGCCCCACTGTACTGAGAATCACAGGTGGCCTTACCATTTCAGGACATGGGGACAAGACCACAAGCTAGAACTCTCCAACTTTGCATCACCAGCACACAAATGGTCAGAAAAACAAATGTGCTGCAGGTACATTACAGCCTAAAGAAAACTAACACTAGTCTAAAAATGTCTCATTAGCAACTTATAGTGAAACATCTAAGACAAAAACCACAAATGAAAATAATGTATATCTACACCAGCAGGGCTTGTAAAAACCAGACAGGAAGCTATAGTCATGTCTACAAGGGGAATGAACAAAGGGAGAGGATCTGAAGTAGTCAGCTAATAGAGACAGAAACCACACTTTTGGGAAATACCAGATTTCCCTATGGATGTAACCATGACAAGTATTCACCTAATCTGGGACCACCATGACACCATCTGGAGACTCAAACAAGGTATGCGTGGATGATCATTTTGCCTATTTTATAGATACTGCCCTGTGTGGTCCTTTGTGGGCAATGAATGCATAATGAAGGTGAATTTATATAACATTTATATTTAAAAAGGTGATCCAAAAGGTTCACTGCTATGAATTACCACACTGACATTCCAAAGAAAAATATACTAATTTCCATGATCGCATGTTATACATTTCAAATCCTACAAAATAATGTGCTCATTAGAGAGTGAAAGTACAAGTCTGTTAAGAAACTCTTCACTTCAAGAATTCTGACGTTGACACCAAGAAAATGTTCCACACAGGGTCTTGCCGAGACTGTAATTAGTAGGTTTATGACCTGTGAAGGTTATTGGATGACAGCAACCAAAAGGAGTAATGTGCTGTTTCCAGCAGCAAGGGGTACAACAATCTCAGACCCACAAAGTCTTGACAGTCTATATAGCAGTGGTGGAAGTATCTAGGCTTCTGACTGGTTGAGACAGAACAAACTTTGCACCTGATGGACTGAGACATGTAGCTAATATTTTTTTTTACACAAAAAAAAAAAAAAAAAAAAAAAAAAAAAAATCAACAAGAGGATGAAATCCAAGCAAAAACCTGCAAACTCTTACCAGCCCTGGCCTGTACACAACTATGAGGCTTAAGCTGTGCCGTCCATTATCCCACAAGAGCAGGAGAGATCAGAAGAGGGAAGCAGAGATCTGCAGCAGCAGGAAGGAGGAAGCAGATGAAAGCAAAGCAGTAGAAAGCAAAAAGAAAAATGTCTCAACAGAGTAAGAAGCCAATTATCACATCATTGTAAAGTACATGCTAGAATATTACAAAACGAAACAAAATAATACTGATAGGATCTCAGGAAAAGGCAGTCAAGCACGTCACAATTCCAAAATAAATGCTGTCCTAAATCACTGCATATAAAAGTGTCAAACTGGTTTTCTTTTTTTGTGTACATTCATTTTCATTATCTATACAAAAATAGATCAGTAATCAATGCATTATGGTCAATTATTCCTGATTTTCAGTAATAATGGCTAATGGATACCAGGTTATTTTAAACTTTTTTTTTTAGATCAAGTAATCCTTAAAGTGTTACTAAACCCATGACCTTGTGTTCACTCTATTTGGTCTCCCATAGTACACAGAACATGGAAATGCAATTATTTTAGTAAAATAAACTGCTAAATACGTCTGTCTGTAGAGTGCTGATTGTCCCTGTGCTGATCACATGCACTCTCCCAAGAAAAAAAACAAAAAAACTCTTCATCAATACATACCAAATTGAGCATGTGCAGCTTGCTCCAAAGGCTCTGATCTATCAGGAGATAGATTGGGGACAGTAGAAGAAGAGGAGGATCAGAGAAGAAAGGATCAAACACCTTTTTACACAATCCGGAAGATTAGGATTAACCCCTTAGATTCCACAGTGAGTATAACAGGCACGCTTTACTGCATAGACAGACTGATTTTACTGTTGTGGGTTTAGTAACACTTTAAAAGCGGAGTGTATGATATACAGTCAGGTCCATAAATATTGGGACATCGACACAATTCTAACATTTTTGGCTCTATACACCACCACAATGGATTTGAAATTAAACAAACAAGATGTGCTTTAACTGCAGACTGTCAGCTTTAATTTGAGGGTATTTACATCCAAATCAGGTGAACGGTGTAGGAATTACAACAGTTTGTATATGTGCCTCCCACTTGTTAAGGGACCAAAAGTAATGGGACAATTGGCTTCTCAGCTGTTCCATGGCCACGTGTGTGTTATTCCCTCATTATCCCAATTACAATGAGCAGATAAAAGGTCCAGAGTTAATTTCAAGTGTGCTATTTGCATTTGGAATCTGTTGCTGTCAACTCTCAAGATGAGATCCAAAGAACTGTCACTATCAGTGAAGCAAGCCATCATTAGGCTGAAAAAAACAAAACAAACCCATCAGAGAGATAGCAAAAACATTAGGCGTGACCAAAACAACTGTTTGGAACATTCTTAAAAAGAAGGAAGGAACGCACCGGAGAGCTCAGCAACACCAAAAGACCCGGAAGACCACAGAAAACAACTGTGGTGGATGACCGAAGAATTCTTTCCCTGGTGAAGAAAACACCCTTCACAACAGTTGGCCAGATCAAGAGCACTCTCCAGGAGGTAGGTGTATGTGTGTCAAAGTAAATAATCAAGAGAAGACTTCACCAGAGTGAATACAGAGGGCTTACCACAAGATGTAAACCATTGGTGAGCCTCAAAAACAGGAAGGCCAGATTAGAGTTTGCCAAACGACATCTAAAAAAGCCTTCACAGCTCTGGAACAACATCCTATGGACAGATGAGACCAAGATCAACTTGTACCAGAGTGATGGGAAGAGAAGAGTATGGAGAAGGAAAGGAACTGCTCATGATCCTAAGCATACCTCCTCATTAGTGAAGCATGGTGGTGGTAGTGTCATGGCGTGGGCATGTATGTCTGCCAATGGAACTAGTTCTCTTGTATTTATTGATGATGTGACTGCTGACAAAAGCAGCAGGATGAATTCTGAAGTGTTTCGGGCAAATTTATCTGCTCATATTCAGCCAAATGCTTCAGAACTCATTGGACGCCGCTTCACAGTGCAGATGGACAATGACCCAAAGCATACTGCAAAAGCAACCAAAGAGTTTAAGGGAAAGAAGTGGAATGTTATGCAATGGCCAAGTCAATCACCTGACCTGAATCCGATTGAGCATGCATTTCACTTGTTGAAGACAGAACTGAAGGGAAAATGCCCCAAGAACAAGCAGTAACTGAAGAGAGTTGCAGTAGAGGCCTGGCAGAGCATCACCAGGGATGAAACCCAGCGTCTGGTGATGTCTATACGTTCCAGACTTCAGGCTGCAATTGACTGCAAAAGGATTTGCAACCAAGTATTAAAAAGTGAAAGTTTGATTTATGATAATTATTCTGTCCCATTACTTTTGGTCCCTTAATAAGTGGGAGGCACATATGCAAACTGTTGTAATTCCTACACCGTTCACCTGATTTGGATGTAAATACCCTCAAATTAAAGCTGACAGTCTGCAGTTAAAGCACATCTTGTTCGTTTCATTTCAAATCCATTGTGGTGGTGTATAGGGCCCAAAATGTTAGAATTGTGTCAATGTCCCAATATTTATGGACCTGACTGTGTGTGTGTGTGTATATATATATATATATATATATATATATATATATATATAAATAAATAAAATCAGTTACACGTTAAAGTTAAACTCCAGGAATGAGACAAAATCTACCCCTGCAGCAAGCACCCCCACCTTCCCTGCAAGGGTTAAATGCTCAGGTAGTTTTTGGGAACCGGGATAAGATCTGTTACTTACCCGATTTCTGGTTCTGGGTAGGCTTCTCCTCAATCCATGTGATCAGTCCCACATAACATCCTCTCTACACCGCTTTGGGCCATGGTTGCATGCTCCTCTTATGTACAATGCAGGGTTACAGCAGTATTAAACTGCTATTTTTAAAGGTTGTCCAACAGGCAAGCTTGTACTAATTCTTACCTTTAGGTACCATGAATATCTCCTAAACTTGTGCCATTTAGAAGATATTCACATCAGCACCAGTTGATGATATCACTGTGCATACTAGCACATTATGGAACAACAATATAGGAAACCCATTAAAAAAAAAACAAAAAAAAAAACAAAAAAAAAAAACATAAAAAACTGGGTGAGTTTACTACCGTTTTAATAGCCCTGCACTGTGCGTAACGATGTCAAGAGACTTCCCACAGCCTGGAGCTTGAGGACAGGGCTGGTGCCTGCCACACCAAGGTATAAAGAATGTAGTACACTATATCTCTGAACTAATTGAATGATAAACCTTGCAGTGCAGGGGGGCTCACTGCAAGGGTAAATTTTGTCTCAGTCCAATAGTTCAGCTTTAATTAAAAAAAAAGATTTACATAGAACTAGAATTTGTTTCTCAATCTCAGGCTCCCATAACGCCCTGTAGGGCAGCACACAGACTAGGAGAGTCAATTGAGGTTCAAATGCTTCGCATTGCACTGACAGTCTAAACCTGTGAGCATGCTTACAGGAGAGGGAAGCACAAGGATACCAGCTACTTCTTCATGGTCCAAAAACAAGCTGGGGTTGGTTCTAAATTGGGCAGTACTGTTTAACTGTAGTGTAGTCTGCAGAGGTTTTTAAGACCCAGTGCAAATATATGAATGTATTTCTTAGTATGCAGGTTTGTTATGCCTGTATGTATTAGGAGGACCAACCTCATGCTTTGCAGCAGTTCCCAAAATCAAATCAATATATACTGTATATTTCTATTTAATGTAAAATAAATTCTAAGTACTACAGAGCTGTCTTGACACCCCTCTAATTATTTCCTGGTGATGACATTTCTAATCAATTGGCAATTCCTGCTCACTATACAGAAACTGGAATGTTTGAACTGCAACAGTAAACCCGGCTAAGCCTACTGCTGTGGTTACATGTGGATGAACCTTGAGTTAGAACATAGATAATGCCCTGTGCAGTAATTGATTGGAAAGAGCTTTGCAACAGTGCACAGGCATTTTACCCAAAAGTCCGATACCTACGTTCACCAACGTTGACCACATAAGGACTTTTGGGCGTGGCTTCCCCACCGAATGTGACGCCAACAGTATGAGGTCCAGGTTTCAGCGGCTTGTAGGTGCATCGATACACACAATTTCCTTTATCTTCAAGTGCAATGTCCACAATATTGTTTCTCCCCTGAGGATCGATAACTTCTATTCCTATATCTCCGACTCCAGCACCTACAGTGGACAAATAATGTGGAAAGTTTTAATAAAACACACACTTAATGCAGTGAGGTATTTATTTAAAAAAATACAGCATGATTTTTTTTATAATAAAAGTACACAAATGATTCTTTATTAACTTCTTGTAGACCTCTGCACAACAAGACTCAGAGCAGGCAAAGCATTCTTTGAGTCGACACTGGCTCTGAGGAAGAGGTACAACCTCAAAATGCGTCAGCCACCAGCTATCTAGAGGTCTCCAGTCCCCCACCAGACCACTTCCAGGGGTTTTGGACCACATTGCATCCTTTGTGACATGCTTTCCATTTTATTTAATTTCTATTGTGAGTATTTTACGATTTATAATCTCATTTTTAAAGTTAATGCACTAGGCCCGTGCACCCTCTTTTCGTTTCTTATATGCAATTCTTTGAGTGGCGCCTGTGCCAAACAACCGACAGTTCGGTTAAAATCTAGTGATCAGAATGCCATATTCAAAACTATAAAAACGTGTTTGTTCAGACTGTAGCAATTCTTTAACAAGAAAAAAAAAATCATAAAAAAATAAGATACAATATTCAGTTCGAGTGCCTCTATGGTGTAACTGTGCTAAGGAACTATTCTGAGACAAAGCATGTGACATACTGCATGCCTCTGTAATATAATCACTATAATCACCAGAGCTGGCAAATTAGAACATTTACAATTGTATGAAACCTTGCCTGGAGTAATTAAAAAATGCAAACAACTCACGAGAGTTCTACTGTAGCCAATGAATTCTTAGGCACATTACAAAGATTAAACTTTCTATATTGTTTAAGGGAAAAAGAGGTGGGCAGAGGTTTTATCCAATTTTTTTATGTCTTTATTATCTGAAATGGGTGCATGGGAAAGGTCTATATACAACTTCACTGATAATAAGAAAAAAACAAAAACAAAGATGAGGACTCTAGATAGACAAGTTTTTAAGTTCTTGGAACCCTGGAGAATATTTAAATGTTGTTCTTTGGCAAGTTCAACAGACAACTTCGGTATAACATGTAAATAAAAGAACAATTTCTGCGCTAAACACACAAAATTAATAGTATGCAAGTGTAACACAAATCATTAAAAGTAAACTGTCCAAAACAAAAATAGTAAATGTCCGCGATGTGTAAATCGGCAAAGCAGTCCCCAATGATGTTATATCCAGTGACAGTGAAAACATCATGCCCCTACATAATCCAGACACCAAAGTGCACCAACACCTTACGTAATGGAGACATGGACTCTTTGGATAAAAAAAAAAAATCCTCTAAACCAAACTCTTCTCTTATCCTCATCTCCACATAAATGACAATCAAAAGACAAATGTCAATTTTGCATATCACTTTTCCATTTCTTCACATATTCAGTGTCGGATAACACCCAGTGGGAAAAGGCACACGTATTTAGCCAATCCCGGGAATCGGCCACAGTTCCCCATTCCTGGGATATAACAGCATTGGAATCTGCGTTACCGATTTCTTACACATTACAGATTTTTACTGTTTTGGACACTATTTTAATGATTTTTGTTACACTTGCATACTATTCATTTTTTGTGTTTAGCACGGCAATTTTTCTGTTCACATTTTGTACACAATTCATCTAATGGTTTGTTGCCAGCTGCTTTTTCATGGTATTACACCAGCGTGATTCTTTGTTGGTGCTTTAGACAACTTGTGTATGCCTACACCCAAGTACAAACATTTTACATATTGCAGTTTACTGGTCCTTAGATGTGGTAGTTGCCGTAGTTTTTTTCTTTACAGACTTTTTCCTTTTTTTTATGGGGGCATCCTGTCTGTAAAACTTCCTGTCCTAGGGTGACAAGGTTTAAGATGGCCATAGACTGTTTTGATCAGTCAATGGCCCAAACTGAATCACTCTGTCAAACATCTTTCAACTGAAGAATTGAAGGAGCCAGGTGGACAGTTGTTGGCTAAACGGCACCTGCATAGTACACAGACATGGAGGGAGATTCGTCCTTCTGTATTTGTGGAGGTGTATCGCTTTTCTCCCTTGAACAGGACTACAGACCACCTTCCCTCTCTCAACTAAAGAGTACAATGGAAGTCATCAACGCAGAAAGTTAAAGCATCATCAACTGCTATTTTATGGACTTATTGAACAGATAAAAAAAAAAAGTGTGAGAACTGCGCTGAATGCGTGAAAAATAGATCAAATATGAACAAATAAAATGAATAAATACAAAAATGCTGCTAGTTCAAAAATATCAAACAAAACACATAAATGAGCACTCAAAAAAATGACCCAGTAGCGCATAAATATAGAAGTGAAAAATAGTGAACATAAAAAGTGAAAACTGAGTGTGTAGTCCAAAGAAAGTCCGAAAGCTACTTCTTATCCAGCAAACGATTCTTCCAAATCTTCAAACTAAATCACCACATGAGAAAAGAAAATATTATGTTCCCCCTGTCGGGTATAAACTCACCAGCAAATGTTGCCCCCCCCACTCTCATGGTTGGCTAAAGAGGCTCAATCAATATCTCCCGGTAGGCTGACGGATCTATCAGTGCCAGTATCAATCATCTCCTCCAATCTTTCAGGCCTTTAGAATTCACTGGAGAGTGCTCGGCAGAAGTTGGAAAGGATCTAGCTGTCCTGTGGCTTTAGCAACAATTGTGTGACCCAGGCGAGTTTGTATGTCATCATAATGTCACATGTGTATCACAGAGCTGGCTATGTGACGGAGAATAGGACTGTCCGGACAATTCACCAAAACGTTGGTTATTTGGTTTGAGTGTGGAGTATTTAGAGGAGGGGGAGGCTCCTCTGTTACCCTAAATGCCACCATTTTTGGATTCCCATCATTTTACGAATCATTGTTGACCTTTTGGGGATAGGAGATTATAAAGATTGGAGGAGATGATGGATACTGGCACTAATTGATCTGTCAGCCCTCCGGGAAATATTGATTTAGCCTCTTTAGCCAACCATGAGAGTGGGGGGCAACATTTGCTGGTGAGTATACCCGACAGGGGGAACATTATTTTCTGTTCTCACATGGTGATTTAGTTTGAAAGTTCAGAAGAATCGCTTGGTGGATAAGAAGTAGCTTTTCGGACTTTCTTTGGACTACACACTCAGTTTCCACTTTTTATGTTCACAATTTTTCACTTCTATATTTATGTGCTACTGGATCACTTTGAGTGCTCATTGATGTGTTATATACAACAAAATACTTTCGATAGCTATTAAACAGACCAAATGAAAGCAAGTGATAGGAATATACTGTTCGAGGTTACATACAATTTAAATTCTTCCTGCTAATCAGGAGAACTAGAAGAGTGCAGAAAACTGGCTGCTCTGTCAGTATCGATTAAGGCTGTTAACTGTAATTTTCAACACAAAGGTAGTTTATGTTTGCACAGAGCTTGACATCAGCCTGCGGGGACACTGCGGTGTAGACACTGGAGGAAGCATCAGCCGCTTCCATCCTCAGTGCTCATAGCAGAAAGCACAGCGGAGTGTTTTGCTTGGCTCAGCAACGCTAGCCGGTGCTCAGTGGAATAAGAACATCCTTTGTGTTTTCTGTTCTAAAATTAGCAGCGCAGGAGGAACTGGCTAATATTTCAACCCAGGCTCTATTACCAAAGCAATCGTATTAGCTAAACAGAGGAGCGTGGAAAGAAAAACACAAACTGACATATGAGCGCAATTATGCCCATGCTATGACATAAGTCATTTTCATTTTCTCCCCAGCACAACTACAATATTTAGATATTAATCACGTGTATATTATCATTAGGCACTCAGAGTAATTCCCAATACCGGGCCTCTTTTTGCAGCAATTGACACTTTACAGCATGATCTGTGTCTTGGACAGGATTCATGTTTAATATATGTCTAGCAGGTTCGTTGAATACTGAAATATTTTCTAACACTAGAAACTTTAAGCCACTCCAGGCAACAAATGGACTGACTCCGCCAACTGTAATACTATCCATGAAATTATTCAAGTCTAGAAAACTTAGTCCACAAACTTTAGCTTTATTGGCATTTTACACAACTTTGAACATGATCTATTGACACAAAATAAAGTGCCTATAGATGGGACTGCAGCCTCTTGCCAATTGTTCCTGAGCAATAACCCTCTGACTGTCCATAATTAGAAAGAGCATACGTATTAAAGACACTGTATATACATAGTTACATAATAAGTCCATCCAACCAGTACAACCCAAAGGACTTCAGATGGCAGAACTTACAACTCAACTAGCACGCTCAAGAATTTGGAGCACCAGGAGTCTGGATTATTGGAGACCATCGGGCAGAAAAGTATAATAATGCAGGATCAAAATGAAAAGTACACATGCAGATAGATTGTAACAAAGATTTACTTAAATTACAGATTTTAAGCTTTTACTGAAGTGAACTTGTCATGCAGGAAACATGAAGTATGATGCACACAGCGACTGGTTTCTAGTTTAGACTAACCTACATCTCCCTTCTCACCTTTGTTTCCATCCTAGGTTTAGTGACCAAAAACAAGGTCACTACTTCAACTGGAAAAAACAAGGTTTTGGTTCAAAATTGTTACAAAATGCCTCTCCAAGACTGAATGGAAAACACAAGCAATCCAGGGACAAATTTGAAGTAAAGCAGATACGTAGTTTACTCAAGGAGGGGCAATTAGTGGTACCTTGTGCATGCATGAATTGCGGCCTTAAAACCCAAGTGAAGTTTAGGCAGAGACTTAATAAACTGGTGCACACAGAATCTGGTACAGCTGTGCATAGCAACCAATCAGGTTCTAGGTTCTGTCAAAGCTTAACCAGTTGCCAACTGCCCTGTAGCAGTGTGTATGTGTATATATATATATATATATATATATATATATATATATATATATATATATATATATATATATATATATATATATATATATATATATATATATATATATATATATATATATATATATACACACATACATACATACATACATACACACACACACACACACACACACACACACACACACACACACACACACACACACACACACATACACACTCTGCTATTCAGGGTGGGGAGCGCATGTGCGCGCGTGCCTGCCTACACGCGCTGTCGTTGGTTCCTGTACATGTCAATCACGGGGTCCTGGCCACAATTTGTGGCTGGGACCCAGCGATTGGCAGAGCAGCTGACAGGAGAGAGGTCTGTGAATGTAACCAACAGGGGAAGGGGGGAGATAAAAACCAGCACGTCCCCTAATAAAAACAGTACATAGTGCACATCAATAACATTCCATAACTCAGTTAACCCTTTGATCACCCCAGATGTCAACCCCTTCCTGCACAGTGTCATTTGTATAGTGACAGTGCGTTTTATTAGCACTGATCACTATTAGTGTCACTGCAGATGTCAATGACAGTCAGTCAATTCCCACCCAGTGTCAGAATGCCTGTCGTTATATCACAGCCGCGCTATAAGTCACTGATATTTGCCATTACTAGTATAACAAACAAAAACCACTATCTATACCAATGTTTGGTTTGCGTGAAAATGTTAGCTTCTACAATTAATATATAAACGTATTGGAATTTCTTTTTTTTAGCAAAGACATGTAGCAGAATATATTTTGGCCTAAATTTCTAAAGAGAAATTGTAGGTTTTATTTGATGTTTTAAAGCAAAAAACAATTTTTTTTTTTTTTTTTAACTTTTCAGTCTTTGATAGTCACTGGGTTTTTTATTTTTTGCACTATAAAATGAACAAAAATACCACCAACAGAAAGTTCTATTTCTGTGAAAAAATAACAGATTTCTTTTGGGTACAGTGTTGCCATAGACCACACAATTGTCAGTTAAAGTAGCCCAGTGCCGTATAGCAAAAAATGGCCTGGTCTTGTGCACCAAATTTAAAGCATTTGGCCTAAATCTTCAATTGGACTTTAAAGGTTACCATTAGAATTATTCCAAAAAGGTGCTAATGGTAAGGGGGACCCAGGCAAGCTCAAGGAAAGGTACCTACAAGCCAGTTTGTTACTTACTAGTCTCCCCAGGAAGATCTTGGGAACTACGAAAGAAAAAAGGGACTTCTATAAGGCCAAGCTCAGTCTGATTTACACCTGTGACCATCGCTAGAGCAGGGAAGAGGGAAGAGAAATTGCCATACTGTATAGGTGTTTTGTTGTCAGGACAGAACAAGTCATGTTGCAAATTGGCCAATGACAGGAATTCTCCAGATGAAATATAGCTCCTCTGACCTAAGCACCTTTTGTAAAAATAACACTGGCATAGCATTTATAACAATGAAAACAATTCTAAGATAATGCTAAAGCCTTATTGCTTTAAAAACCAAAGAAGAAAATGATTACAAACAGAACAATACACACCTGCAGTATAAATGTCGAAGTAGGTGGGTTTATTGGCAATGTTACCGGTTGCCTCCAATCCAGGTCCTTTAGCTGTGACTTTACTGGCGTCTCCCTGAGCCTTCTCAACATTTACTTCAAATGGGCTCTTTGAAATGTGCTGACCGGCAAAGAGCACAGTAACCTATAAAACACAACATTAAACACAAAGTTTGGGCAGCGTGCACAACTCAGAAACTGGGCTTAACAAGCAACAGATTCAAGTGTAGAGTGTTAAAAGATTGACACTGCCATAAAACTGGGGTGGGCCGATGCCTGTCTTGGCTTGTTAAGTGGTGCAGTTCCAAAAATGAAGATCATTTTAAAAACAAAGGCTTCAAGATAGATTACGCATTTTTATTTCTTTCAAGAAGTGCCTAGGTCTATGATAAAAAAAATTTTTTTTTATTAAAGCAGGAAAATCTTGAATCAAAGATGATCTTGTAAAAATACATGATGTAATTTGGACAGCAAAAGCTGTCTGGCAGCCTGTGTCAGAAATGCCAATATACAGCTCAAAATGTAAAGGATGGCTTTGGGGAAGCCTTATGTTATGGCTGGACTGCCTGTGTCAACAGCTTGTTAATGACATCAGCTTTACAACCTATATCTGCTGCAAGCCAAGTCTAAGCACGGATTCCTGTGATGGATGGTTTAGGAAATTACTTGGTTTTATGGGGTCCTGCTGACTGAAATCACTTAAGATGTCACTAAAACATTTTAGACACAATGAGAAATCTACAAAGTACAGTACCCTGGAGCAAACAATCAGAATTTAGTACTCACTGGTGTGGTTCAGCTACCGAAAGTAATTTTTTACCGTAGCTAAGAATTGACAAGCACTAACAGTGGAGGCTCCTGAAGACATGACAGGAGGTTTTCCCTTAAAACCAGGTACAATCTGATTAGGGAACAATCATATGTCTGTAAGGTCTTAAGACATCAGTTGGATCTAGATGCATTCAGGAGATGTGGCAATGAGATTTTAGTGGCTTAGAGGTTAATGCTCGTGGCTTGCAGCACTAGGTTCCTCAATTGGAATCGCAACCAGGATGCCATCTGCATAAAGTTCTCATGTTCTCCCTGTACTTGCATGGGTACTCCAGTTTCCTCCAACACTTCAAAGATTACGTTAACTGGCCGTAGTGTAAGTATGCATGTGAGGAAGGGACTACAGATGACCTCGGATGTCCTCAAAACTAATCTCTAACCAAACTCAGAACTTGTATTTTTTTTAAACTCCAATGAACTGCAGGCCAGGTAATTTCTGCCTCACAGCCCACCACTTAGTTTGCAGAAGGAAAAAAAAATGACTAGAGATTAGTTTAGAGGACACCCAAACTCCTGTAGTAGGGACCGTCGAATGTAAGCTCCCTGAGGGCAGGGATTAATGCGAATGTTCAATATGTAAAGCACTGTTCAAATTGTCAGCACTATAAAAATGCCTGAATTAAATATACGGAAGAGTGGTCTTATAACAGAGGCCTATTTCATGTACAGTCCATCCCACTTTACTGACCCCGTTATCTTGTAACCTGATGAAATCAAACATATCAGAAATGTAAAAGAATAGAGTTATGCATTAAAAGGTTTTGAATGTTTATTAGAAAACGTCACTGTTATTTTCCAACTGATAAAATGTATGTACAGTGACCACCACACAAGCGGTTTTGTAATATATTTTTAGTTCGAGTTATTAGCAAAAATAACCATTAGCCATACACCACAACAGATCACTGCCCCCAAGGGACAAATAGCAAGTTTAACTAGCTGTAACACTTAATCCCATGTCTCCAAGTACATCTGTACAGTGTTCGTTTGTTGAAGAAACAGTGCTACATTAACCTAAAATTGAGTAATGTGCTAGAGAAATGTCCCTTTAATACCTTTAAACCAGACCCTTAAAACAAAAAGCAGTATGCATTTTTTCAGACTAAAAGGTCCCTTAATCTGCTTAATGCATATGTGGATGCCTAATAGGGATTTAATTACTGACATTATCGCTGGATCATGGATACTTGGCGTTTCTCACTTGGTGCCAGGTTTTGTAGAGTTCATCGCCAAGAAATGAGGTATGTTTTTCTTTAGGCATTTTTATACTACTCATAATTTTTGTAGATTGTGAGCTGCTGAGAATGACAACCACACTTTTCTTGTAATTATACATACATAAAAACACACCTAGTTTCTCAAGTAACCGAATGACAAAGGTTTATAATTACAAATCTGTTAAGGATTGGTTGACTGATCATCTGTTATTTGTTTGCTGGAAGACAACTGTTGGAAGATACAAGGACTGTACCAAAAGTAAGGCAAAAGTGGGTGTAGCACTAACCGCTCAGCAGTCACTAGAAGATTTGGGTCCCCCTACTGTCCTGCACAGCCAGGCAACACACATCTTCACACAGGCTTGCATCCAGAGTCATATCAGTCCTTGAGCTTTGGCTTTGTTTTATTTAGGGGATTTAAACTGGGAGACTGTTTGGGGTGTACAAGATGCCCAAGGGTACTGATGAACTGAGGACAAATTCCTAGATCTACAAGCCTTCTCTGCAGCACAGTCTTTGTTGGAGAGCTAGCCAGCATCTCCTTAGAGTACCACCCCAGACCCTAGATGAACTTCTCTTCATCCAGCAATCTGAAGGTGTCCCTGAACAGAGGATCCAGTTACTGTCACTTTGAGTTGAACAGTGACTGACAGGTGGCTAATCTTATTTTCCACCAGAGTGCTCCTTCCCCTATCCGCACAGGGGGTGTAGGTGTACTCAATCAGATCCTCTCTTGTACCGCTTGTGGGTTGGTGGCTGCTACCAAGCCTATGAGCTGGGTGGCTCCTTCCCTACCATACAGGTGGTCTTCTCTCCGGGAGCTGGTGAGCTCTGAGCTTTTCTCCTTTCTAGTTCCAGGCCTGCAGGTAGGCTCCATCCCACTGGACCTCCTCGCAGCCTCACATCCTCCGTCTTCCACCTAAACTCTCGCTCCATTCTCCTGCCGCTGAGCAGGCTCCAACACTTAAGGGTGTCCAGCCCCTTGCCAACCTCTTGTTGTGGATTAGCTAGGATCCCTCAAAAGTGCAACCAGCCACTCCTAAGGTCCACCCACTGCCCCTAAGCACTTCCTCCAAAAGCACTAGAGCAGGGGGAAATTCCAGAGGGGCTGGCCTACAAAGCCTCTCAGCTCTGACCACAATAGGACCCTCTGGCTATTACACTCTGGCTGCTACTCATCCTTTTTCCAACCATTGGAGTCTAGCTCCCCCTAGCTAAACTAGGAGGGCGCTACATGGGCAAAACATTTCTCAACTTGCATATGGTTGTTCAATTGTCAAATGTTGGTATAGTAGATCCTCCTCTATAGTAAATTTTTCACTGCAGGTAAACAATGGATCCCAAGCAGAAGCAAAGTGCCGAGGTTAAGGAGAGGTTAAGGCTGTCAGACAGCCACAGAAAGCTACAAATATAGAATGTTTACAGAGACGTAACCAATGACAAGACCTTGTTCGTCAATGGTGTAATCTGTAAAAATTCTGTAGGCTTCTGTGGTTGTCAGACATCCTACACCCCTCCTTCGTCAAGAACTCAATGACAACACGTTACTTCTGTTTGAAACCCAATATTTGCCTGCAATGAAAAAGAAGAGTTATTTTAGAGGAAGAGTAACTATAAAAACATGTGAAATTTGAACGACCTATGCAAGTTAAAAAAAAAAAAAAAAAGTTATGCTTAATTGCATTACTTTCGGTACAGCCCTCGTACATTGAGTTAAGATCTATTCTCTAGATGGATTAATTGACAAAGCCATCAGAGCGAGTCCCTCTTTTTTTTTTTTTTTTTGTAAACAAGCATTTTTCATACTCTCAAAATAGGAATTCAGATCTTGGCAACATTTATTGTCTTTGATCCCTATCAAACATTCACCATTTATAACAGAAGAACCATTGCTCTTGCCTGTGGGCTCATATTTGACACACAGCAAATGAGCAGGAAAACAAACAGACACAGATCCCTTTCACACGGGGTGGATTCTGATCAGATCAGCAGGAGATCACCTCACAGATACTCTGCTGATCGGAGTACAGCAGGCGGATGACACATACGTGTCCACTTAGTTTCTGCAGAGCAGACACAGACAGAGCCCGCTCTGCTCCAAGACTCCTCTTTCCATTTACACCTGTCTACTCTCAGATCCAAATAAACTGAAGAGGACAGATCCTCTTGTATTCTTTTAGTGGACCAGATCGACCACAGAGGACCCTCCTATGCATAGGATTGTATGGATTTTCTGATCGGGTCTGCCTGAAAAGGGGCAAATGATATAAACTAAACGGCCCTAAATACAACACCCTCTAAGTAATGGTAAAAATCAGTAAAGGGATCCCTTGGGATGAAACTTGACCTTTGTAATGAAGTGGGTGATGGTGGGCTGTGATGTTGCTGCATTTGGTGCAGCCCACACCAGGGAATAGGTTTGTAAAAAACACACTGAGCTCTGTCATGATGGTGCTGGTTAAACACCAGGAGATGTAGGTTAACCCCTTCACACCTAAGGGTACACATCACAACTACTTTGTACATCCAGGTGAATTATACCTTGTTTTTTTCAGGACAAATTGGGTTTTCATTTGGTGGTAATTGATCATGGAAAAAAAAAAAAAAAAATCAGGATATATCCAAGGAAAACAGTAAAAAATAGTAAAAGAAAAATATTTTTAAATTTAGCTGCATGTTTGTTACTACCATAACCTACCATCAAAGAGCAACCCAAAATAAATTTTCCAACTCTTGATGATCGCAGCGATACCATATATGTGTATGTTACTTGTTGTTTGTACATGTAGTACAGCCCAGAAACAATAGTGCACATTTTGTTTTTTTTACCTAAAAACACACTGACACCAAATATTTATTTATTTATTTTTAGATCAGGAACTTTGAACCTGACCCAAACAAACACTTACCCTGGCACTGAACTAGAACAAACCCTGATCTAGGTATTTATTTATTTATTTTTTAATATTATCTTTTTATTTTACAAAAAATTTTTTTTGCCAGGAGTTAGAGAGCTACAATGCATCTCTCGCCTCCATTCATAGAAAGAGAGGCTATCACAGCGATCATGTGACCCGGATCCTGATAGTTAGAATGGGGCCCGGGGCTCTCACTGACACCGCGGTCTTTGTGCTGGGAGCGCGCAGTGTGGCGCGCTGCCAGCAGAAAGACAGGTACGTAAATATGTGGCCCCATTGAAAAAAGCCCAGTTCTGTGAGTTCGCATATTTGTGTTACGTCAGCGTCAAGGGGTTAAATGTTTTATGCAGAAGTGTAGTTTGAAGCTTGTGTGCCCTCATGCAAAAGCCGACCTGGGACTCCCCACTACCACCCTCTGCTTCCACTGCACACCAAGATACTCCCATCACACACCATGATACTCCAAGTGGCTAAAGGGTTATTTCAGAGGTCTGATGTGAGGGGGATGCCCCTCACATCAGACCTCTGAAATAAAATGAAAGATGAAAACAAATTGTGTCAGAATAGGCTGGGGAATTAAATGAATTAAGCTGAGAAACCCTTTTCCTTTGCATCAGCTTTTGTTACACTTATATGAGTTACAGAAATTGTCAGGCCCCAATAGCATGGAATAATAATAAATTATTAATAATAAACCGACCGTTTACCTTGTGCATACCAGTCACTTTGGGTACATATTCCACTGAGAAAGTCTTGTTCTTGTCATTGTTGGCTGTGACCTTGGCCTTCACAAAGACACACATGGGTTAATGAATAAACTAGTAAGCGGCATTATTAGAATACTGTACATACTTGGAATAACTGCTATATATTACATTTATCCACAATTACATCATTTGGAAAAACAACTGGGCTTTATTCATTAAGATAAAACAAAAGGCTGATGAATGTGTTGGAGGTGAGGTGGAGAAATAGATTGGGGGACATTCTATTTGCTCATACACTGATCTGTGAACGGACCATAAAGCAGCTGAATAGCAAGTTCTAACTATAGGTCCTATTTATTAAGATAATACAAAGAAACAATGCAAACAAGACTATATTTTGTGGTTCAGATGTGTAAAACAGGGACATGCAGGTACCATACACACAAAAAAGGCAGTTAGTGCAAAGCATGCAGAGTACCAGAATAAATATAAGGTCATGCCATTCACATAGCAAACTGCTTCTACATGCCATGTGTTAAGAAGCAAGTATATGCAGTTCAGGTTAGGTTATTTTGCAAGAAATTAAAGTTCTTTGAGTTTAACTGATGAAAACGAATGTGCATGAACCTGAAATATATAAAATCAGGAGGCATACATCTACTTTTATTCCTACATCTTACTACATGAAGAGGAAAATGACGCATGTTATTCAAAACCTACTTAAAGGGGTTCTCCACCTTGAGGTAGGAATGGCCCTGACTGTTTTGTTAGCCAATTTTGGACAGGTTGTTATAAACTACCAAGGTGGGGTCCCAACAAGTGGGCTCCAACTTTTTTTTTTTTTTTTGAAAAAAAGGGGAGGATGGATCTTTACAGATTTTAAAATAAAATTTTTCAGACTTTGTACCATAGTTAAAAAAATATTTTGTTAAAATTTCTGTCACAGATGAAGACCTGGCCTAACAGGCAAAGCTTCGACACTTTTAGGTAGTGTCAGCACTTGCTGATAAGCCCAAACCCTGTGTATTTTGTTTTTAAGATGTGTTTTGTTCATTTTAGTAAAGCACATACAGTGGGGAACAGAAGTATTTGAACACCCTGCGATTTTGCAAGTTCTCCCACTTAGAAATCATGGAGGGGTCTGAAATTTCACATTGTAGGTGCATTACCACTCATACAGAATTAAACAAAAAAAAATTCAGGAAATCACATTGTTTGATTTTTAAAGAATTTATATGTCTTGCACTGCTGAACATAAGTATTTGAACACCTGAGAAAATCAGTGTAAATATTTGGTACAGAAGCCTTTGTTTGCAACTACAGAGGTCAAACGTTTCCTGTAGTTCTTGACCAGGTTTGCACACACTGCAACAGGGATTTTGGCCCACTCCTCCACACAGATCTCCTCTAGATCTGTCAGGTTTCAGGGCTGTCGCTGAGCAACACAGTTTCAGCTCCCTCCAAAGATGTTCTATTGGATTTAAGTCTGGAGACTGGCTAGGCCACTCCAGAACCTTGATATGCCTCTTACGGAGCCACTCCTTGGTTATCCTGGCTGTGTGCTTCGGTTCATTGTCATGTTGGAAGACCCATCCACGACCCATCTTCAATGCTCTGAGGGAATGAGGTTGTTGCTCAAAATCTCACAATAAATGGCCCCATTCATCCTCTCCTTAATACAGTGCAGTCGTCCTGTCCCCTTCGCAGAAAAGCACCCCCAAAGCATGATGTTACCACCCCCATGCTTCACAGTAAGGATGGTCTTCTTGGGATGCAACGCACACTTTTTCCTTCAAACACGACGAGTGAGGTTTAGACCAAAAAGTTCTACTTTGGTCTCATCGGACAACCTGACTTTCTCCCATGCCTCCTCTGGATCATCCAGATGGTCATTGGCAAACTTCAGACGGCCTGGAAATGTGATGACTTGAGCAGGGGAACCTTCCGCGCAATGCATGATTTCAAACCACGACGGCGTAGTGTTCTACCGACAGTGACCTTTGAAACTGTGGTCCCAGCTCTCTTCATTTCATTGACCAGCTCCTCCCTTGTAGTTCTGGTTTGATTCCTCACCTTTCTTATCAGTGATACCCCACGAGGTGAGATCTTGCATGGAGCTCCAGTCAGAGGGAGACTGACAGTCGTCTTTAGCCTCTTCCATTTTTTAACAATTGCTCCAACAGTTGATCTATTTTCACCAAGCTGCTTGGCAATTGCCCCGTAGCCCTTTCCAGCCTTGTGGAGGTCCACAATTTTGTCTCTGGTGTCTTTTGACAGCTCTTCGGTCTTGCCCATGGTAGTAGTTGGCGTCTGACTGACTGTGGGGTGGACAGGTGTCTTTAAAGAGCTCAGACAGGTGCTACTAAGTTAGATTAATGAGTGGAGTACAGTAACAGGTCTTTGAGAGCCAGAATTCTTGCGGTTTCTTAGGTGTTTAAATACTTATGTTCAGCAGTGCAAGACAAATAAATTCTTAAAAAAATCATACAATGTGATTTCCTGAATTCTATTTTTTAAATTCTGTCTCTGAGTGGGAATACACCTACAATGTGAATTTCAGACCCCTCCATGATTTCTAAGTGGGAGAACTTGCAAAATCGCAGGGTGTTTAAATACTTCTGTTCCTCACTGTACAATAACATACAACACTTCGTTGTCTCTCACGTCTCAACGTACCAGGGTGTCTACAAGTATTTTAAGACCAGTACAAAAAAGTCACAACCGCAACATTCAAAATCTAATAGCATCTGTAGGGTTAAGGCAGTTTCCTGGATCTAGAGTAATAAGCGGATGGGTAGATGTAACGCATACCTTTTCAAAGATCTGTGGCTTTTTCCTTAGTTCATTAGCGAGTTTTTAGAATGGTAGAACCATCATTAAATTTTCTCCAAGCATGAAAAGGAGGGGGGGGGGGGATTAAAATTCCATGTTGAATGGACTTCCCAGCATAACAGTATTTGTAATAACACTTTAGCTTATTTAGAAATTCAAAGGTCACCAATAATGCCTAACAGACAGTTTTTAGGACAGGAAACGTTGGGAAGTTCCAGAGCGGAGGGGATAAAGCCATTGCCTTTCAGTGAGAAGTCCCAGACAGAGTGGCAAGTACAGAAAAAGTGGAAAAAGCTATTTCTCCACACTCCCTAAAGCATATTGCAGAGGAGCATATACTCATTTTATTAGGTATAGCCTACCAACACCCCCAGACATCGCACCCTACGACCCCTCCACTCGCCGATCCACCGGACCCACTGAAGACCCCTCTGACGCCAGCATACTGCACTCACAGATTGCAGCTACAGAAGGACTCTAGTGGACTCCTCCACGGTGATACAGACTCTCCACATCACCTCGCCCTGACCCATATCCCTTCACCTCCCCCGACCCGAACAGCACTGCACTCACCCCAGCATGCCACCTGCACTTCTCCTCCTCGTCTTCCTCTCCTCCATCCCAAAAATCGCCTCCCTCTACCCGCCCACCCCCCCAAAACAGCTCTACATTGCCCCTTCACTTCTGCCCTCTCCCCACTACGGCACTCACCACCTCCTCCTGGTACTCCACTCCCCGGTCGACCCACGTGCCACCACTACCAGACCCACACGCTCCTACACCTCCCATTCCCATGCCACTCTCCTCACCCTTCTCCTATCCGCCGGGGACATCTCCCCGAACCCTGGCCCCTCACCACCTTTCCCCCCCTCCAGGGACCCCCCTGCCCCCGCAACCCCCTCAACCTCATACCTGTGCACCTCCTCCCCGCATCCATCCCCCCTCTCTCGGTTGCACTTCTGAACGCCCGTTCGGTTTGCAACAAACTAACTGCCATCCATGACCTCTATCTCCCGCTCCCTCAACCTCCTAGCCATCACCGAAACCTGGGTACAGGCCACTGACACTACCTCCCCTGCGGCACTCTCCCATGGAGGTCTCGTCTGGTCCCATTCACCAAGACTGAGCGGTCACAAAGGTGGTGGTGTCGGCCTGCTCCTATCACCGCTGAGTACCTTCCAGGTCCTCCCTAACCCCCCCTCCCTAACCTTCTCCTCCTTCGAGGCTCACTGCATCCGCTCTTTTCACCCACCCCCCTAAGGATCGCAGTGATCTACAGGCCCCCCGGATCCATAGCCCGCTTCCTGGATGACTTCGCTTCCTGGATGACTTCGCCGCCTGGCTTCCCTTCTTCCTCTCCTCTGAGCTACCGACCATCATCCTCGGGGACTTCAACATCCCCATCAATGACAACACCCCAGCTACCTCCCAACTCCTCCACCTAACCTCCTCCACACTCACACAATACACTCAATCCTCCACCCACATCAATGGGAACACCCTGGACCTCGTCTTCTCCCACCTCTGTACCCTTAACCACTTCACTAACACCTCCTTCCCTCTCTCCGACCACCACCTCCTCACGTTCTCCACCTCCCCTTCCCCTAACTCCCCCCCCCCCCCCCGTGCGCCAAACCATCACCAGCCGCAACCTCCGCAACCTGCACCCGGCCCCCCTCCACTCGGCTGCCGACCGCTTACACGACAGCATCCTTCCACTGTCATGTCCTGACCTAGCCACCTCCACGTACAACGACTCACTATCAGCTACCCTAGACTCTCTGGCACCCCTAACCACACGCAACATCAAACCCAGACCGCTCCAACCATGGCAGAACGACCACAATAAATGCCTCAAACGTCGCAGTCGTGCGCTGGAGAGACTATGGCGCAAAACCAGGTCCCCTCATGCATTCTCCCTCTACAAATCTGCCTTCCTCACCTACACCTCCTCCATCCACGCCGCCAAGCAGGCCTACTTTGTTAACCTGATTAACGCCCTCTCCACCTGCCCTCGCCGACTCTTCTCCACCTTCAACTCCCTGCTCTCTCCCCCCCTCCTCCACTCAGTACCTCACTTACCGCCCACGAGATTGCCACTCATCTCCACAACAAGATTGACGCAATCCGCAAGGACATAGTCAACTTGCAATCTACCTCCCCATCTAGCCTCCCCCCTTCCATCACCCCCTCATCTCTCCCCTCCTCTGACCTCGCAACGGCACTGCCCCCCACCACACCCAAGGCCCTGCCTACCGTAACCCCCCCATCACTGCACTCCTTCACCCCTACTACCACTGAGGAAGTCAGCAGAGTCTTCTCAGAAGCCCGCCTCACTACCTGCCCCCTGGACCCTATCCCCTCTCAACTCCTCCGGTCACCCCCCTCTTCCCTCATTTGCTCCCTTACCCACATCTTTAATCTCTCCCTCTCTACTGGCGTCTTCCCCACCCCCCTAAAACATGCGCACATCACCCCCGTACTCAAAAAGCCCTCCCTGGACCCCACTGACCTCAACAACCTCAGACCAATTTCCCTGCTGCCACTCACTTCCAAGCTCCTTGAGCGCTTGGTCTTCGATCGCCTAAGCGCCCACCTGACTGACAGCAACTTCCTTGACCCACTACAGTCCGGCTTCCGTCCCCTACACTCCACCGAAACTGCCCTCCTCAAAATCACCAACGATCTACTAACCGCCAAAGCCAAAGGCGACTACTCTGTCCTCCCCCTCCTAGACCTCTCCGCGGCCTTTGACACAGTCGACCACCCCCTCCTCCTTAATAAACTACTCTCCCTTGGCATCAGAGACACCGCTCTCTCCTGGTTCTTGTCCTATCTATCCCAACGCTCCTTCAGCGTTTCCTACAACGGTGCCACCTCCTCCTCACTCCCCCTCTCTGTTGGGGTCCCCCAGGGCTCTGTCCTTGGACCCCTTCTCTTCTCCATCTGCACCTCCTCCCTTGGCAAACTCATACACTCCCACGGCTTCAATTACCACCTCTATGCTGATGATACTCAAATCTACCTATCCACCCCTCACCTCACCCCCACATTCTCCGCCCGCATCACTCACCTCCTAAATGACATCTCTGACTGGATGTCGCTCCATTTCCTCAAACTCAACCTCTCCAAAACCGAGCTTCTCATCTTCCCCCCAGCCCGCGCCCCCCCCCCCCCCATCCTTTCCATCACTACCAACAACACCACCATCAATCCCGCCCAGCAAGCCAAGGTCCTTGGCGTCATTCTGGACTCAAACCTTTCCTTTCAACCTCATATCAAATCTCTCACAAACACATGCAGGCTCCACCTCCAGAACATCTCCAAGATACGCTCCTTCCTTACCCCAGACACCACTAAACTATTAGTACACTCCCTGATTATCTCACGCCTGGACTACTGCAACTCCCTCCTCACCGGCCTACCCCAGTGCAGGCTCTCCCCGCTTCAGACCATCCTGAACTCAGCGGCCAGACTCATCCACCTCACCAGCAGCTCCACCTCTGCCACCCCCCTCTGCCTCTCCCTCCACTGGCTCCCCATTGCCCAACGCATTAAATTCAAATTGCTCACCCTGACCTATAAGGCCATTCACAACACTGCCCCTAACTACCTCACCGACCTGATTCCCAGGTACCACCCTACCCGTACCCTTCGCTCTTCACAGGACCTCCTATCTTAATCCCTGGTCTCCTCCTCCCACGCACGACTGCAAGACTTCTCCAGGTCCTCCCCCATCCTCTGGAACTCACTACCCCAATCCATCAGACTGTCACCTTCCCTCCTCACCTTCAGGCGCTCCCTGAAAACCCACCTCTTCAGGGAAGCCTACCCCACCCTCACCTAACAGCCGCTGCCCTTCCCTCCTCCTACCACTCCATCCCCCACAGCCGTTTCCTCCTGTGCCTCTACCCCCTCCCTCCTAGATTGTAAGCTCGAAAGAGTAGGGCCCTCTTACCCCTTGTGTACTGTTTGATGTTACTGTTCTGTTTCATGTATTGTCCCCCCTCTATTGTACAGCGCTGAGCAAACCCTTTGGCGCTATATAAACTCGATAAATAAATAAATAAATGTACAGTCAGGGCCATAAATATTGGGACATCGACACAATTCTAACATTTTTGGCTCTATACTCCACCACAATGGATTTGAAATGAAACGAACAAGATGTGCTTTAACTGCAGACCGTCAGCTTTAATTTGAGGGTATTTACATCCAAATCAGGTGAACGGTGTAGGAATTACAACAGTTTGCATATGTGCCTCCCACTTGTTAAGGGACCAAAAGTAATGGGACAATTGGCTTCTCAGCTGTTCCTTGGCCAGGTGTGTGTTATTCCCTCATTATCCCAATAACAATGAGCAGATAAAAGGTCCAGAGTTAATTTCAAGTGTGCTATTTGCATTTGGAATCTGTTGCTGTCAACTCTCAAGATGAGATCCAAAGAGCTGTCACTATCAGTGAAGCAAGCCATCATTAGGCTGAAAAAACAAAACAAACCCATCAGAGAGATAGCGAAAACATTAGGCGTGGCCAAAACAACTGTTTGGAACATTCTTAAAAAGAAGGAACGCACCGGTGAGCTCAGCAACACCAAAAGATGCGGAAGACCACGGAAAACAACTGTGGTGGATGAGTGAAGAATTCTTTCCCTGGTGAAGAAAACACCCTTCACAACAGTTGGCCAGATCAAGAACACTCTCCAGGAGGTAGGTGTAGGTGTGTTAAAGTCAACAATCAAGAGAAGACTTCACCAGAGTGAATACAGAGGGTTCACCACAAGATGTAAACCATTGGTGAGCCTCAAAAACAGGAAGGCCAGATTAGAGCTTGCCAAACGACATCTAAAAAAGCCTTCACAGTTCTGGAACATCCTATGGACAGATGAGACCAAGATCAACTTGTACCAGAGTGATGGGAAGAGAAGAGTATGGAGAAGGAACTGCTCATGATCCTAAGCATACCACCTCATCAGTGAAGCATGGTGGTGGTAGTGTCATGGCGTGGGCATGTATGGCTGCCAATGGAACTGCTTCTCTTGTATTTATTGATGATGTGACTGCTGACAGAAGCAGCAGGATGAATTGTGAAGTGTTTCGGGAATATTATCTGCTCATATTCAGCCAAAGGCTTCACAACTCATTGGACACCGCTTCACAGTGCAGATGGACAATGACCCAAAGCAGACTGCAAAAGCAGCCAAAGAGTTTAAGGGAAAAAAGTGGAATGTTATGCAATGGCCAAGTCCATCACCTGACCTGAATCCGATTGAGCATTTCACTTGCTGAAGACAAAACTGAAGGGAAAATGCCCCAAGAACAAGCAGGAACTGAAGACAGTTGCAGTAGAGGCCTGGCAGAGCATCACCAGGAATGAAACCCAGCGTCTGGTGATGTCTATGCATTCCAGACTTCAGGCTGTAATTGACTGCAAAGGATTTGCAACCAAGTATTAAAAAGTGAAAGTTTGATTTATGATTATTATTCTGTCCCATTACTTTTGGTTCCTTAATAAGTGGGAGGCACATATGCAAACTGTTGTAATTCCTACACCATTCACCTGATTTGGATGTAAATACCCTCAAATTAAAGCTGACAGTCTGCAGTTAAAGCACATCTTGTTCGTTTCATTTCAAATCCATTGTGGTGGTGTATAGAGCCAAAAATGTTAGAATTGTGTCGATGTCCCAATATTTATGGACCTGACTGTATAATGGGCACAAAAAAGGAACAATTTCAGTTTCATCACTCTTTAGGAAATCACAGCTTTTTTTATGTGTCTTCAAATTCTGACCCGTCTTGGACAGTAATTTGGAGCAATGGCGAAGACCACTTAAAGTGCATCTAAACCCAAACACAAAAATGTATTATATTGCAGTTTGTTAATCCTCGATGTGGTGGCTGCACTTTTATTTTTCAAGCTTCGTTAGCTTAACTTTCAACTGGTATTCCATCACACATTTCCTGTGCATTATTGGCTAAGCCAGTTCTCCATGGTATCTATGGAAGGTTGTCTCCCTAGGCTGCTCTTCTGATATGGACTACAAACATGTTTGAACCCCTTTAATGTTATTACATTGGGGGGCAGGGCTACTGGTCGTTTATAGAAGGTAGCTGTAAAGGAAGATTTTGTTCAGTGCAGCTCACATAAAAGACATGTACAATGCATTCCGGGCAAGATCAACAGGTATTTTCTGTATTTACTGAAAATGCTTTTAGCACAAAAAAAGAAAAAAAATTCTAATGACTGAGCTGCAACATCTTGCATTCATGCTTTTGGGTTTAGTTCTCCTTTAAGTTGGGCCTGTTAACTGGTCTTTGAAGTAGTAGTAAGGGTTGGATAGTAAGCAGAAACTAAGTTTGGGGGTATCTGGCCTTCTTAGAAGTTGTTCAAAAAGGGTTAGAAGTGTTTAATTATTATATGCTCTGCTACACTCAAAGTACAATTCAAAGTTGATAATAGTGGAATAGTAATTTAAAGAGCAACTCAAATTTCTCTTGTAGTTGGGAGAATGACTAATTTCTTGTGAGGAGTATATTATGAGAAGAAATTTTATACCGTATGAGGACCCCCCATGAATATCTATTGGCCCATCATAGTGATGGGCAGTCTTACTGGCTGACAGAAATGCACAGAAGTCAGAAAGTAGCAGGCAATGCAGTCAACAAGTGCCAAAGCTTTTCCTGAGATTCATTGGTGACAGTGTGCTTTCAGAAACTCTTGGTGCTCACACTTCACATCTTCAGCAGTTTTCCTCTCGCCCCTTCAGTGAAAGGGTCTCTTTAAATAGTACCTCAGTCTGTCTTTACTAGACTCCTGTAATGCTTTGTATAGCAGCATTAAAAATTGGTAGCGGAAGAGGCACCACTGTAAGCCAATCAGATTTTAATTAATTTTATAGTGTTGTGCATCTAAAAAACAGAGCTTGCCAATATGAAAAGAGGGCACAGAGACCCCTGATGATTTGCTGTCCCTTCACTATCCACAGTCTGTATTGCTTTGAGTGCAATGCAAACCAAGACGTAATGCTCCGAGTGCAGTAAATGGTCGGGGTGTTGTATAGTGCCTGACAGGGAAGTAAGGATTATAAAACAAACGGACCAGAATTGCAGGTAAACCACTATGCTAGTGCACAAAAAATATTTTAACTGTATTCTTAGCCGTTTGCATTTTTAAGATTTGAAAAACAAAAAAACGATGAAAGGAGAATAAATATTATAAATAAATTATTATTTTGAATTCCCTAATAGGCACTTATAACAATCTGTCGTTGAATGCATCCCTCTCTGGGAGTGGATGCCATTAATGTATTGCATCTGGTTCCCATCCAGTGAACAATAATGATGCTTGACAAGTACGATTAAATAGTAAAAACACTGACATAGCAAGCAATGTGAACAAAGAAACAAGCCTGCCACGGTTTCACTATGGACAAGGTGCAATTCCTAAGTAGAACTTCAAATGCGTGATCTGAGTGTGGTTCAGAGTGATCTGGAATATACTTTGGAAAATTATGACAAAGTGACACCACATAGCTGCTTTGACATTTTCCTTACAAGACTTCTATGTGAAGTCCTACAACACCAACCTCTTCTCTTAATCCTTCAGGGTCCTCCACAAAAACAAGGACCTCCCCTTGACCAGCACTGATTGTTTCCACAGTGAATGGTGCTGGTCTTTTCACCATGTTTCCAGTTGGATCCACACCTGTAAAAATATTAAATATAAAACACTTCAGTTATGGACGTCACGGATCTCTGGCACGCTCCTCTTTTTTGCTTTGACACAAAACATGCACAAACAATGGAGCAGTTAGAAATATGTGAAATAAATGATACATTTCACAAAACGTTCTTAATACTGCTTTGTTTTGGGATTATTTTTGAATTAGTGGATCCTTTCTAAAGAGAACAAGCACAGTGACTGAATTTTCTAGCAGTATGGTTCCATATGTCATTTCACTTGTTATACACCACCAGCACTTTCAGTATAGGTTAAGCTTCCTTACAAAGCTACCTTTCCAAAAAGTTATTGTGTTTCCTGCCCAACACCACAATCCAGAAATTTACCAAGCTCTACCTGCTCACCACTTTATTGGAAACCCTGCTCAGGTGTTAGAGAAGGTAAAGCCTCCCCCGCTTCGTGCCAGTCTGAAAAAGTGCTGGTAAAGCTTAAAATGAACATTGTATAAACAGTAAGGGCAATGTTTTGGTTTTTTTTCAGTAAAAACTAAAAATGTACTTTATTTAAAAGTTACACCACCTCTTATACTGGTTTATACTGTCATTAAACTATTTTTTTTAAAACCATACAGAAGTTCATAAGAAACATTTTCTACCCTCCTTATCTGAAGCAGATTTGTTTGAAATCCCATTAAAAACAGTGATCAATAGAGACCTGCCTCCTTAAATTGGTTGTCAATGGAGATGTGGACCCTTTCATTGGCAAATTGAGACCTGGCCCCTTACATTGGTGGCCAGTGGGGAAGTAAATTCTAACACTGATGGTCAGGGAAAAGTGGCCCATCACAGTGGTTACCTGTGGAGAAGGTGGTCCTTAACAGTGGCAGTCAGTGGAAAAGTGGTTCTTACATACTGTATGTGATCAGTAGAAGAGTGACCCTACACATTGGTGGTCATTAGAGAAGTGCTCCCTTACACTGGAAAACAGTGGAAATGTTCCCTTTATACTGGCGGTCAGTGGACAAGCAGCCCCATATACTGGCGGTCAGTGGACAAGCAGCCCCTTATACTGGCGGTCAGTGGACAAGCAGCCCCTTATACTGGCGGTCAGTGGACAAGCAGCCCCTTATACTGGCGGTCAGTGGACAAGCAGCCCCTTATACTGGCGGTCAGTGGACAAGCAGCCCCTTATACTGGCGGTCAGTGGACAAGCAGCCCCTTATACTGGCGGTCAGTGGACAAGCAGCCCCTTATACTGGCGGTCAGTGGACAAGCAGCCCCTTATACTGGCGGTCAGTGGACAAGCAGCCCCTTATACTGGCGGTCAGTGGACAAGCAGCCCCTTATACTGGCGGTCAGTGGACAAGCAGCCCCTTATACTGGCGGTCAGTGGACAAGCAGCCCCTTATACTGGCGGTCAGTGGACAAGCAGCCCCTTATACTGGCGGTCAGTGGACAAGCAGCCCCTTATACTGGCGGTCAGTGGACAAGCAGCCCCTTATACTGGCGGTCAGTGGACAAGCAGCCCCTTATACTGGCGGTCAGTGGACAAGCAGCCCCTTATACTGGCGGTCAGTGGACAAGCAGCCCCTTATACTGGCGGTCAGTGGACAAGCAGCCCCTTATACTGGCGGTCAGTGGACAAGCAGCCCCTTATACTGGCGGTCAGTGGACAAGCAGCCCCTTATACTGGCGGTCAGTGGACAAGCAGCCCCTTATACTGGCGGTCAGTGGACAAGCAGCCCCTTATACTGGCGGTCAGTGGACAAGCAGCCCCTTATACTGGCGGTCAGTGGACAAGCAGCCCCTTATACTGGCGGTCAGTGGACAAGCAGCCCCTTATACTGGCGGTCAGTGGACAAGCAGCCCCTTATACTGGCGGTCAGTGGACAAGCAGCCCCTTATACTGGCGGTCAGTGGACAAGCAGCCCCTTATACTGGCGGTCAGTGGACAAGCAGCCCCTTATACTGGCGGTCAGTGGACAAGCAGCCCCTTATACTGGCGGTCAGTGGACAAGCAGCCCCTTATACTGGCGGTCAGTGGACAAGCAGCCCCTTATACTGGCGGTCAGTGGACAAGCAGCCCCTTATACTGGCGGTCAGTGGACAAGCAGCCCCTTATACTGGCGGTCAGTGGACAAGCAGCCCCTTATACTGGCGGTCAGTGGACAAGCAGCCCCTTATACTGGCGGTCAGTGGACAAGCAGCCCCTTATACTGGCGGTCAGTGGACAAGCAGCCCCTTATACTGGCGGTCAGTGGACAAGCAGCCCCTTATACTGGCGGTCAGTGGACAAGCAGCCCCTTATACTGGCGGTCAGTGGACAAGCAGCCCCTTATACTGGCGGTCAGTGGACAAGCAGCCCCTTATACTGGCGGTCAGTGGACAAGCAGCCCCTTATACTGGCGGTCAGTGGACAAGCAGCCCCTTATACTGGCGGTCAGTGGACAAGCAGCCCCTTATACTGGCGGTCAGTGGACAAGCAGCCCCTTATACTGGCGGTCAGTGGACAAGCAGCCCCTTATACTGGCGGTCAGTGGACAAGCAGCCCCTTATACTGGCGGTCAGTGGACAAGCAGCCCCTTATACTGGCGGTCAGTGGACAAGCAGCCCCTTATACTGGCGGTCAGTGGACAAGCAGCCCCTTATACTGGCGGTCAGTGGACAAGCAGCCCCTTATACTGGCGGTCAGTGGACAAGCAGCCCCTTATACTGGCGGTCAGTGGACAAGCAGCCCCTTATACTGGCGGTCAGTGGACAAGCAGCCCCTTATACTGGCGGTCAGTGGACAAGCAGCCCCTTATACTGGCGGTCAGTGGACAAGCAGCCCCTTATACTGGCGGTCAGTGGACAAGCAGCCCCTTATACTGGCGGTCAGTGGACAAGCAGCCCCTTATACTGGCGGTCAGTGGACAAGCAGCCCCTTATACTGGCGGTCAGTGGACAAGCAGCCCCTTATACTGGCGGTCAGTGGACAAGCAGCCCCTTATACTGGCGGTCAGTGGACAAGCAGCCCCTTATACTGGCGGTCAGTGGACAAGCAGCCCCTTATACTGGCGGTCAGTGGACAAGCAGCCCCTTATACTGGCGGTCAGTGGACAAGCAGCCCCTTATACTGGCGGTCAGTGGACAAGCAGCCCCTTATACTGGCGGTCAGTGGACAAGCAGCCCCTTATACTGGCGGTCAGTGGACAAGCAGCCCCTTATACTGGCGGTCAGTGGACAAGCAGCCCCTTATACTGGCGGTCAGTGGACAAGCAGCCCCTTATACTGGCGGTCAGTGGACAAGCAGCCCCTTATACTGGCGGTCAGTGGACAAGCAGCCCCTTATACTGGCGGTCAGTGGACAAGCAGCCCCTTATACTGGCGGTCAGTGGACAAGCAGCCCCTTATACTGGCGGTCAGTGGACAAGCAGCCCCTTATACTGGCGGTCAGTGGACAAGCAGCCCCTTATACTGGCGGTCAGTGGACAAGCAGCCCCTTATACTGGCGGTCAGTGGACAAGCAGCCCCTTATACTGGCGGTCAGTGGACAAGCAGCCCCTTATACTGGCGGTCAGTGGACAAGCAGCCCCTTATACTGGCGGTCAGTGGACAAGCAGCCCCTTATACTGGCGGTCAGTGGACAAGCAGCCCCTTATACTGGCGGTCAGTGGACAAGCAGCCCCTTATACTGGCGGTCAGTGGACAAGCAGCCCCTTATACTGGCGGTCAGTGGACAAGCAGCCCCTTATACTGGCGGTCAGTGGACAAGCAGCCCCTTATACTGGCGGTCAGTGGACAAGCAGCCCCTTATACTGGCGGTCAGTGGACAAGCAGCCCCTTATACTGGCGGTCAGTGGACAAGCAGCCCCTTATACTGGCGGTCAGTGGACAAGCAGCCCCTTATACTGGCGGTCAGTGGACAAGCAGCCCCTTATACTGGCGGTCAGTGGACAAGCAGCCCCTTATACTGGCGGTCAGTGGACAAGCAGCCCCTTATACTGGCGGTCAGTGGACAAGCAGCCCCTTATACTGGCGGTCAGTGGACAAGCAGCCCCTTATACTGGCGGTCAGTGGACAAGCAGCCCCTTATACTGGCGGTCAGTGGACAAGCAGCCCCTTATACTGGCGGTCAGTGGACAAGCAGCCCCTTATACTGGCGGTCAGTGGACAAGCAGCCCCTTATACTGGCGGTCAGTGGACAAGCAGCCCCTTATACTGGCGGTCAGTGGACAAGCAGCCCCTTATACTGGCGGTCAGTGGACAAGCAGCCCCTTATACTGGCGGTCAGTGGACAAGCAGCCCCTTATACTGGCGGTCAGTGGACAAGCAGCCCCTTATACTGGCGGTCAGTGGACAAGCAGCCCCTTATACTGGCGGTCAGTGGACAAGCAGCCCCTTATACTGGCGGTCAGTGGACAAGCAGCCCCTTATACTGGCGGTCAGTGGACAAGCAGCCCCTTATACTGGCGGTCAGTGGACAAGCAGCCCCTTATACTGGCGGTCAGTGGACAAGCAGCCCCTTATACTGGCGGTCAGTGGACAAGCAGCCCCTTATACTGGCGGTCAGTGGACAAGCAGCCCCTTATACTGGCGGTCAGTGGACAAGCAGCCCCTTATACTGGCGGTCAGTGGACAAGCAGCCCCTTATACTGGCGGTCAGTGGACAAGCAGCCCCTTATACTGGCGGTCAGTGGACAAGCAGCCCCTTATACTGGCGGTCAGTGGACAAGCAGCCCCTTATACTGGCGGTCAGTGGACAAGCAGCCCCTTATACTGGCGGTCAGTGGACAAGCAGCCCCTTATACTGGCGGTCAGTGGACAAGCAGCCCCTTATACTGGCGGTCAGTGGACAAGCAGCCCCTTATACTGGCGGTCAGTGGACAAGCAGCCCCTTATACTGGCGGTCAGTGGACAAGCAGCCCCTTATACTGGCGGTCAGTGGACAAGCAGCCCCTTATACTGGCGGTCAGTGGACAAGCAGCCCCTTATACTGGCGGTCAGTGGACAAGCAGCCCCTTATACTGGCGGTCAGTGGACAAGCAGCCCCTTATACTGGCGGTCAGTGGACAAGCAGCCCCTTATACTGGCGGTCAGTGGACAAGCAGCCCCTTATACTGGCGGTCAGTGGACAAGCAGCCCCTTATACTGGCGGTCAGTGGACAAGCAGCCCCTTATACTGGCGGTCAGTGGACAAGCAGCCCCTTATACTGGCGGTCAGTGGACAAGCAGCCCCTTATACTGGCGGTCAGTGGACAAGCAGCCCCTTATACTGGCGGTCAGTGGACAAGCAGCCCCTTATACTGGCGGTCAGTGGACAAGCAGCCCCTTATACTGGCGGTCAGTGGACAAGCAGCCCCTTATACTGGCGGTCAGTGGACAAGCAGCCCCTTATACTGGCGGTCAGTGGACAAGCAGCCCCTTATACTGGCGGTCAGTGGACAAGCAGCCCCTTATACTGGCGGTCAGTGGACAAGCAGCCCCTTATACTGGCGGTCAGTGGACAAGCAGCCCCTTATACTGGCGGTCAGTGGACAAGCAGCCCCTTATACTGGCGGTCAGTGGACAAGCAGCCCCTTATACTGGCGGTCAGTGGACAAGCAGCCCCTTATACTGGCGGTCAGTGGACAAGCAGCCCCTTATACTGGCGGTCAGTGGACAAGCAGCCCCTTATACTGGCGGTCAGTGGACAAGCAGCCCCTTATACTGGCGGTCAGTGGACAAGCAGCCCCTTATACTGGCGGTCAGTGGACAAGCAGCCCCTTATACTGGCGGTCAGTGGACAAGCAGCCCCTTATACTGGCGGTCAGTGGACAAGCAGCCCCTTATACTGGCGGTCAGTGGACAAGCAGCCCCTTATACTGGCGGTCAGTGGACAAGCAGCCCCTTATACTGGCGGTCAGTGGACAAGCAGCCCCTTATACTGGCGGTCAGTGGACAAGCAGCCCCTTATACTGGCGGTCAGTGGACAAGCAGCCCCTTATACTGGCGGTCAGTGGACAAGCAGCCCCTTATACTGGCGGTCAGTGGACAAGCAGCCCCTTATACTGGCGGTCAGTGGACAAGCAGCCCCTTATACTGGCGGTCAGTGGACAAGCAGCCCCTTATACTGGCGGTCAGTGGACAAGCAGCCCCTTATACTGGCGGTCAGTGGACAAGCAGCCCCTTATACTGGCGGTCAGTGGACAAGCAGCCCCTTATACTGGCGGTCAGTGGACAAGCAGCCCCTTATACTGGCGGTCAGTGGACAAGCAGCCCCTTATACTGGCGGTCAGTGGACAAGCAGCCCCTTATACTGGCGGTCAGTGGACAAGCAGCCCCTTATACTGGCGGTCAGTGGACAAGCAGCCCCTTATACTGGCGGTCAGTGGACAAGCAGCCCCTTATACTGGCGGTCAGTGGACAAGCAGCCCCTTATACTGGCGGTCAGTGGACAAGCAGCCCCTTATACTGGCGGTCAGTGGACAAGCAGCCCCTTATACTGGCGGTCAGTGGACAAGCAGCCCCTTATACTGGCGGTCAGTGGACAAGCAGCCCCTTATACTGGCGGTCAGTGGACAAGCAGCCCCTTATACTGGCGGTCAGTGGACAAGCAGCCCCTTATACTGGCGGTCAGTGGACAAGCAGCCCCTTATACTGGCGGTCAGTGGACAAGCAGCCCCTTATACTGGCGGTCAGTGGACAAGCAGCCCCTTATACTGGCGGTCAGTGGACAAGCAGCCCCTTATACTGGCGGTCAGTGGACAAGCAGCCCCTTATACTGGCGGTCAGTGGACAAGCAGCCCCTTATACTGGCGGTCAGTGGACAAGCAGCCCCTTATACTGGCGGTCAGTGGACAAGCAGCCCCTTATACTGGCGGTCAGTGGACAAGCAGCCCCTTATACTGGCGGTCAGTGGACAAGCAGCCCCTTATACTGGCGGTCAGTGGACAAGCAGCCCCTTATACTGGCGGTCAGTGGACAAGCAGCCCCTTATACTGGCGGTCAGTGGACAAGCAGCCCCTTATACTGGCGGTCAGTGGACAAGCAGCCCCTTATACTGGCGGTCAGTGGACAAGCAGCCCCTTATACTGGCGGTCAGTGGACAAGCAGCCCCTTATACTGGCGGTCAGTGGACAAGCAGCCCCTTATACTGGCGGTCAGTGGACAAGCAGCCCCTTATACTGGCGGTCAGTGGACAAGCAGCCCCTTATACTGGCGGTCAGTGGACAAGCAGCCCCTTATACTGGCGGTCAGTGGACAAGCAGCCCCTTATACTGGCGGTCAGTGGACAAGCAGCCCCTTATACTGGCGGTCAGTGGACAAGCAGCCCCTTATACTGGCGGTCAGTGGACAAGCAGCCCCTTATACTGGCGGTCAGTGGACAAGCAGCCCCTTATACTGGCGGTCAGTGGACAAGCAGCCCCTTATACTGGCGGTCAGTGGACAAGCAGCCCCTTATACTGGCGGTCAGTGGACAAGCAGCCCCTTATACTGGCGGTCAGTGGACAAGCAGCCCCTTATACTGGCGGTCAGTGGACAAGCAGCCCCTTATACTGGCGGTCAGTGGACAAGCAGCCCCTTATACTGGCGGTCAGTGGACAAGCAGCCCCTTATACTGGCGGTCAGTGGACAAGCAGCCCCTTATACTGGCGGTCAGTGGACAAGCAGCCCCTTATACTGGCGGTCAGTGGACAAGCAGCCCCTTATACTGGCGGTCAGTGGACAAGCAGCCCCTTATACTGGCGGTCAGTGGACAAGCAGCCCCTTATACTGGCGGTCAGTGGACAAGCAGCCCCTTATACTGGCGGTCAGTGGACAAGCAGCCCCTTATACTGGCGGTCAGTGGACAAGCAGCCCCTTATACTGGCGGTCAGTGGACAAGCAGCCCCTTATACTGGCGGTCAGTGGACAAGCAGCCCCTTATACTGGCGGTCAGTGGACAAGCAGCCCCTTATACTGGCGGTCAGTGGACAAGCAGCCCCTTATACTGGCGGTCAGTGGACAAGCAGCCCCTTATACTGGCGGTCAGTGGACAAGCAGCCCCTTATACTGGCGGTCAGTGGACAAGCAGCCCCTTATACTGGCGGTCAGTGGACAAGCAGCCCCTTATACTGGCGGTCAGTGGACAAGCAGCCCCTTATACTGGCGGTCAGTGGACAAGCAGCCCCTTATACTGGCGGTCAGTGGACAAGCAGCCCCTTATACTGGCGGTCAGTGGACAAGCAGCCCCTTATACTGGCGGTCAGTGGACAAGCAGCCCCTTATACTGGCGGTCAGTGGACAAGCAGCCCCTTATACTGGCGGTCAGTGGACAAGCAGCCCCTTATACTGGCGGTCAGTGGACAAGCAGCCCCTTATACTGGCGGTCAGTGGACAAGCAGCCCCTTATACTGGCGGTCAGTGGACAAGCAGCCCCTTATACTGGCGGTCAGTGGACAAGCAGCCCCTTATACTGGCGGTCAGTGGACAAGCAGCCCCTTATACTGGCGGTCAGTGGACAAGCAGCCCCTTATACTGGCGGTCAGTGGACAAGCAGCCCCTTATACTGGCGGTCAGTGGACAAGCAGCCCCTTATACTGGCGGTCAGTGGACAAGCAGCCCCTTATACTGGCGGTCAGTGGACAAGCAGCCCCTTATACTGGCGGTCAGTGGACAAGCAGCCCCTTATACTGGCGGTCAGTGGACAAGCAGCCCCTTATACTGGCGGTCAGTGGACAAGCAGCCCCTTATACTGGCGGTCAGTGGACAAGCAGCCCCTTATACTGGCGGTCAGTGGACAAGCAGCCCCTTATACTGGCGGTCAGTGGACAAGCAGCCCCTTATACTGGCGGTCAGTGGACAAGCAGCCCCTTATACTGGCGGTCAGTGGACAAGCAGCCCCTTATACTGGCGGTCAGTGGACAAGCAGCCCCTTATACTGGCGGTCAGTGGACAAGCAGCCCCTTATACTGGCGGTCAGTGGACAAGCAGCCCCTTATACTGGCGGTCAGTGGACAAGCAGCCCCTTATACTGGCGGTCAGTGGACAAGCAGCCCCTTATACTGGCGGTCAGTGGACAAGCAGCCCCTTATACTGGCGGTCAGTGGACAAGCAGCCCCTTATACTGGCGGTCAGTGGACAAGCAGCCCCTTATACTGGCGGTCAGTGGACAAGCAGCCCCTTATACTGGCGGTCAGTGGACAAGCAGCCCCTTATACTGGCGGTCAGTGGACAAGCAGCCCCTTATACTGGCGGTCAGTGGACAAGCAGCCCCTTATACTGGCGGTCAGTGGACAAGCAGCCCCTTATACTGGCGGTCAGTGGACAAGCAGCCCCTTATACTGGCGGTCAGTGGACAAGCAGCCCCTTATACTGGCGGTCAGTGGACAAGCAGCCCCTTATACTGGCGGTCAGTGGACAAGCAGCCCCTTATACTGGCGGTCAGTGGACAAGCAGCCCCTTATACTGGCGGTCAGTGGACAAGCAGCCCCTTATACTGGCGGTCAGTGGACAAGCAGCCCCTTATACTGGCGGTCAGTGGACAAGCAGCCCCTTATACTGGCGGTCAGTGGACAAGCAGCCCCTTATACTGGCGGTCAGTGGACAAGCAGCCCCTTATACTGGCGGTCAGTGGACAAGCAGCCCCTTATACTGGCGGTCAGTGGACAAGCAGCCCCTTATACTGGCGGTCAGTGGACAAGCAGCCCCTTATACTGGCGGTCAGTGGACAAGCAGCCCCTTATACTGGCGGTCAGTGGACAAGCAGCCCCTTATACTGGCGGTCAGTGGACAAGCAGCCCCTTATACTGGCGGTCAGTGGACAAGCAGCCCCTTATACTGGCGGTCAGTGGACAAGCAGCCCCTTATACTGGCGGTCAGTGGACAAGCAGCCCCTTATACTGGCGGTCAGTGGACAAGCAGCCCCTTATACTGGCGGTCAGTGGACAAGCAGCCCCTTATACTGGCGGTCAGTGGACAAGCAGCCCCTTATACTGGCGGTCAGTGGACAAGCAGCCCCTTATACTGGCGGTCAGTGGACAAGCAGCCCCTTATACTGGCGGTCAGTGGACAAGCAGCCCCTTATACTGGCGGTCAGTGGACAAGCAGCCCCTTATACTGGCGGTCAGTGGACAAGCAGCCCCTTATACTGGCGGTCAGTGGACAAGCAGCCCCTTATACTGGCGGTCAGTGGACAAGCAGCCCCTTATACTGGCGGTCAGTGGACAAGCAGCCCCTTATACTGGCGGTCAGTGGACAAGCAGCCCCTTATACTGGCGGTCAGTGGACAAGCAGCCCCTTATACTGGCGGTCAGTGGACAAGCAGCCCCTTATACTGGCGGTCAGTGGACAAGCAGCCCCTTATACTGGCGGTCAGTGGACAAGCAGCCCCTTATACTGGCGGTCAGTGGACAAGCAGCCCCTTATACTGGCGGTCAGTGGACAAGCAGCCCCTTATACTGGCGGTCAGTGGACAAGCAGCCCCTTATACTGGCGGTCAGTGGACAAGCAGCCCCTTATACTGGCGGTCAGTGGACAAGCAGCCCCTTATACTGGCGGTCAGTGGACAAGCAGCCCCTTATACTGGCGGTCAGTGGACAAGCAGCCCCTTATACTGGCGGTCAGTGGACAAGCAGCCCCTTATACTGGCGGTCAGTGGACAAGCAGCCCCTTATACTGGCGGTCAGTGGACAAGCAGCCCCTTATACTGGCGGTCAGTGGACAAGCAGCCCCTTATACTGGCGGTCAGTGGACAAGCAGCCCCTTATACTGGCGGTCAGTGGACAAGCAGCCCCTTATACTGGCGGTCAGTGGACAAGCAGCCCCTTATACTGGCGGTCAGTGGACAAGCAGCCCCTTATACTGGCGGTCAGTGGACAAGCAGCCCCTTATACTGGCGGTCAGTGGACAAGCAGCCCCTTATACTGGCGGTCAGTGGACAAGCAGCCCCTTATACTGGCGGTCAGTGGACAAGCAGCCCCTTATACTGGCGGTCAGTGGACAAGCAGCCCCTTATACTGGCGGTCAGTGGACAAGCAGCCCCTTATACTGGCGGTCAGTGGACAAGCAGCCCCTTATACTGGCGGTCAGTGGACAAGCAGCCCCTTATACTGGCGGTCAGTGGACAAGCAGCCCCTTATACTGGCGGTCAGTGGACAAGCAGCCCCTTATACTGGCGGTCAGTGGACAAGCAGCCCCTTATACTGGCGGTCAGTGGACAAGCAGCCCCTTATACTGGCGGTCAGTGGACAAGCAGCCCCTTATACTGGCGGTCAGTGGACAAGCAGCCCCTTATACTGGCGGTCAGTGGACAAGCAGCCCCTTATACTGGCGGTCAGTGGACAAGCAGCCCCTTATACTGGCGGTCAGTGGACAAGCAGCCCCTTATACTGGCGGTCAGTGGACAAGCAGCCCCTTATACTGGCGGTCAGTGGACAAGCAGCCCCTTATACTGGCGGTCAGTGGACAAGCAGCCCCTTATACTGGCGGTCAGTGGACAAGCAGCCCCTTATACTGGCGGTCAGTGGACAAGCAGCCCCTTATACTGGCGGTCAGTGGACAAGCAGCCCCTTATACTGGCGGTCAGTGGACAAGCAGCCCCTTATACTGGCGGTCAGTGGACAAGCAGCCCCTTATACTGGCGGTCAGTGGACAAGCAGCCCCTTATACTGGCGGTCAGTGGACAAGCAGCCCCTTATACTGGCGGTCAGTGGACAAGCAGCCCCTTATACTGGCGGTCAGTGGACAAGCAGCCCCTTATACTGGCGGTCAGTGGACAAGCAGCCCCTTATACTGGCGGTCAGTGGACAAGCAGCCCCTTATACTGGCGGTCAGTGGACAAGCAGCCCCTTATACTGGCGGTCAGTGGACAAGCAGCCCCTTATACTGGCGGTCAGTGGACAAGCAGCCCCTTATACTGGCGGTCAGTGGACAAGCAGCCCCTTATACTGGCGGTCAGTGGACAAGCAGCCCCTTATACTGGCGGTCAGTGGACAAGCAGCCCCTTATACTGGCGGTCAGTGGACAAGCAGCCCCTTATACTGGCGGTCAGTGGACAAGCAGCCCCTTATACTGGCGGTCAGTGGACAAGCAGCCCCTTATACTGGCGGTCAGTGGACAAGCAGCCCCTTATACTGGCGGTCAGTGGACAAGCAGCCCCTTATACTGGCGGTCAGTGGACAAGCAGCCCCTTATACTGGCGGTCAGTGGACAAGCAGCCCCTTATACTGGCGGTCAGTGGACAAGCAGCCCCTTATACTGGCGGTCAGTGGACAAGCAGCCCCTTATACTGGCGGTCAGTGGACAAGCAGCCCCTTATACTGGCGGTCAGTGGACAAGCAGCCCCTTATACTGGCGGTCAGTGGACAAGCAGCCCCTTATACTGGCGGTCAGTGGACAAGCAGCCCCTTATACTGGCGGTCAGTGGACAAGCAGCCCCTTATACTGGCGGTCAGTGGACAAGCAGCCCCTTATACTGGCGGTCAGTGGACAAGCAGCCCCTTATACTGGCGGTCAGTGGACAAGCAGCCCCTTATACTGGCGGTCAGTGGACAAGCAGCCCCTTATACTGGCGGTCAGTGGACAAGCAGCCCCTTATACTGGCGGTCAGTGGACAAGCAGCCCCTTATACTGGCGGTCAGTGGACAAGCAGCCCCTTATACTGGCGGTCAGTGGACAAGCAGCCCCTTATACTGGCGGTCAGTGGACAAGCAGCCCCTTATACTGGCGGTCAGTGGACAAGCAGCCCCTTATACTGGCGGTCAGTGGACAAGCAGCCCCTTATACTGGCGGTCAGTGGACAAGCAGCCCCTTATACTGGCGGTCAGTGGACAAGCAGCCCCTTATACTGGCGGTCAGTGGACAAGCAGCCCCTTATACTGGCGGTCAGTGGACAAGCAGCCCCTTATACTGGCGGTCAGTGGACAAGCAGCCCCTTATACTGGCGGTCAGTGGACAAGCAGCCCCTTATACTGGCGGTCAGTGGACAAGCAGCCCCTTATACTGGCGGTCAGTGGACAAGCAGCCCCTTATACTGGCGGTCAGTGGACAAGCAGCCCCTTATACTGGCGGTCAGTGGACAAGCAGCCCCTTATACTGGCGGTCAGTGGACAAGCAGCCCCTTATACTGGCGGTCAGTGGACAAGCAGCCCCTTATACTGGCGGTCAGTGGACAAGCAGCCCCTTATACTGGCGGTCAGTGGACAAGCAGCCCCTTATACTGGCGGTCAGTGGACAAGCAGCCCCTTATACTGGCGGTCAGTGGACAAGCAGCCCCTTATACTGGCGGTCAGTGGACAAGCAGCCCCTTATACTGGCGGTCAGTGGACAAGCAGCCCCTTATACTGGCGGTCAGTGGACAAGCAGCCCCTTATACTGGCGGTCAGTGGACAAGCAGCCCCTTATACTGGCGGTCAGTGGACAAGCAGCCCCTTATACTGGCGGTCAGTGGACAAGCAGCCCCTTATACTGGCGGTCAGTGGACAAGCAGCCCCTTATACTGGCGGTCAGTGGACAAGCAGCCCCTTATACTGGCGGTCAGTGGACAAGCAGCCCCTTATACTGGCGGTCAGTGGACAAGCAGCCCCTTATACTGGCGGTCAGTGGACAAGCAGCCCCTTATACTGGCGGTCAGTGGACAAGCAGCCCCTTATACTGGCGGTCAGTGGACAAGCAGCCCCTTATACTGGCGGTCAGTGGACAAGCAGCCCCTTATACTGGCGGTCAGTGGACAAGCAGCCCCTTATACTGGCGGTCAGTGGACAAGCAGCCCCTTATACTGGCGGTCAGTGGACAAGCAGCCCCTTATACTGGCGGTCAGTGGACAAGCAGCCCCTTATACTGGCGGTCAGTGGACAAGCAGCCCCTTATACTGGCGGTCAGTGGACAAGCAGCCCCTTATACTGGCGGTCAGTGGACAAGCAGCCCCTTATACTGGCGGTCAGTGGACAAGCAGCCCCTTATACTGGCGGTCAGTGGACAAGCAGCCCCTTATACTGGCGGTCAGTGGACAAGCAGCCCCTTATACTGGCGGTCAGTGGACAAGCAGCCCCTTATACTGGCGGTCAGTGGACAAGCAGCCCCTTATACTGGCGGTCAGTGGACAAGCAGCCCCTTATACTGGCGGTCAGTGGACAAGCAGCCCCTTATACTGGCGGTCAGTGGACAAGCAGCCCCTTATACTGGCGGTCAGTGGACAAGCAGCCCCTTATACTGGCGGTCAGTGGACAAGCAGCCCCTTATACTGGCGGTCAGTGGACAAGCAGCCCCTTATACTGGCGGTCAGTGGACAAGCAGCCCCTTATACTGGCGGTCAGTGGACAAGCAGCCCCTTATACTGGCGGTCAGTGGACAAGCAGCCCCTTATACTGGCGGTCAGTGGACAAGCAGCCCCTTATACTGGCGGTCAGTGGACAAGCAGCCCCTTATACTGGCGGTCAGTGGACAAGCAGCCCCTTATACTGGCGGTCAGTGGACAAGCAGCCCCTTATACTGGCGGTCAGTGGACAAGCAGCCCCTTATACTGGCGGTCAGTGGACAAGCAGCCCCTTATACTGGCGGTCAGTGGACAAGCAGCCCCTTATACTGGCGGTCAGTGGACAAGCAGCCCCTTATACTGGCGGTCAGTGGACAAGCAGCCCCTTATACTGGCGGTCAGTGGACAAGCAGCCCCTTATACTGGCGGTCAGTGGACAAGCAGCCCCTTATACTGGCGGTCAGTGGACAAGCAGCCCCTTATACTGGCGGTCAGTGGACAAGCAGCCCCTTATACTGGCGGTCAGTGGACAAGCAGCCCCTTATACTGGCGGTCAGTGGACAAGCAGCCCCTTATACTGGCGGTCAGTGGACAAGCAGCCCCTTATACTGGCGGTCAGTGGACAAGCAGCCCCTTATACTGGCGGTCAGTGGACAAGCAGCCCCTTATACTGGCGGTCAGTGGACAAGCAGCCCCTTATACTGGCGGTCAGTGGACAAGCAGCCCCTTATACTGGCGGTCAGTGGACAAGCAGCCCCTTATACTGGCGGTCAGTGGACAAGCAGCCCCTTATACTGGCGGTCAGTGGACAAGCAGCCCCTTATACTGGCGGTCAGTGGACAAGCAGCCCCTTATACTGGCGGTCAGTGGACAAGCAGCCCCTTATACTGGCGGTCAGTGGACAAGCAGCCCCTTATACTGGCGGTCAGTGGACAAGCAGCCCCTTATACTGGCGGTCAGTGGACAAGCAGCCCCTTATACTGGCGGTCAGTGGACAAGCAGCCCCTTATACTGGCGGTCAGTGGACAAGCAGCCCCTTATACTGGCGGTCAGTGGACAAGCAGCCCCTTATACTGGCGGTCAGTGGACAAGCAGCCCCTTATACTGGCGGTCAGTGGACAAGCAGCCCCTTATACTGGCGGTCAGTGGACAAGCAGCCCCTTATACTGGCGGTCAGTGGACAAGCAGCCCCTTATACTGGCGGTCAGTGGACAAGCAGCCCCTTATACTGGCGGTCAGTGGACAAGCAGCCCCTTATACTGGCGGTCAGTGGACAAGCAGCCCCTTATACTGGCGGTCAGTGGACAAGCAGCCCCTTATACTGGCGGTCAGTGGACAAGCAGCCCCTTATACTGGCGGTCAGTGGACAAGCAGCCCCTTATACTGGCGGTCAGTGGACAAGCAGCCCCTTATACTGGCGGTCAGTGGACAAGCAGCCCCTTATACTGGCGGTCAGTGGACAAGCAGCCCCTTATACTGGCGGTCAGTGGACAAGCAGCCCCTTATACTGGCGGTCAGTGGACAAGCAGCCCCTTATACTGGCGGTCAGTGGACAAGCAGCCCCTTATACTGGCGGTCAGTGGACAAGCAGCCCCTTATACTGGCGGTCAGTGGACAAGCAGCCCCTTATACTGGCGGTCAGTGGACAAGCAGCCCCTTATACTGGCGGTCAGTGGACAAGCAGCCCCTTATACTGGCGGTCAGTGGACAAGCAGCCCCTTATACTGGCGGTCAGTGGACAAGCAGCCCCTTATACTGGCGGTCAGTGGACAAGCAGCCCCTTATACTGGCGGTCAGTGGACAAGCAGCCCCTTATACTGGCGGTCAGTGGACAAGCAGCCCCTTATACTGGCGGTCAGTGGACAAGCAGCCCCTTATACTGGCGGTCAGTGGACAAGCAGCCCCTTATACTGGCGGTCAGTGGACAAGCAGCCCCTTATACTGGCGGTCAGTGGACAAGCAGCCCCTTATACTGGCGGTCAGTGGACAAGCAGCCCCTTATACTGGCGGTCAGTGGACAAGCAGCCCCTTATACTGGCGGTCAGTGGACAAGCAGCCCCTTATACTGGCGGTCAGTGGACAAGCAGCCCCTTATACTGGCGGTCAGTGGACAAGCAGCCCCTTATACTGGCGGTCAGTGGACAAGCAGCCCCTTATACTGGCGGTCAGTGGACAAGCAGCCCCTTATACTGGCGGTCAGTGGACAAGCAGCCCCTTATACTGGCGGTCAGTGGACAAGCAGCCCCTTATACTGGCGGTCAGTGGACAAGCAGCCCCTTATACTGGCGGTCAGTGGACAAGCAGCCCCTTATACTGGCGGTCAGTGGACAAGCAGCCCCTTATACTGGCGGTCAGTGGACAAGCAGCCCCTTATACTGGCGGTCAGTGGACAAGCAGCCCCTTATACTGGCGGTCAGTGGACAAGCAGCCCCTTATACTGGCGGTCAGTGGACAAGCAGCCCCTTATACTGGCGGTCAGTGGACAAGCAGCCCCTTATACTGGCGGTCAGTGGACAAGCAGCCCCTTATACTGGCGGTCAGTGGACAAGCAGCCCCTTATACTGGCGGTCAGTGGACAAGCAGCCCCTTATACTGGCGGTCAGTGGACAAGCAGCCCCTTATACTGGCGGTCAGTGGACAAGCAGCCCCTTATACTGGCGGTCAGTGGACAAGCAGCCCCTTATACTGGCGGTCAGTGGACAAGCAGCCCCTTATACTGGCGGTCAGTGGACAAGCAGCCCCTTATACTGGCGGTCAGTGGACAAGCAGCCCCTTATACTGGCGGTCAGTGGACAAGCAGCCCCTTATACTGGCGGTCAGTGGACAAGCAGCCCCTTATACTGGCGGTCAGTGGACAAGCAGCCCCTTATACTGGCGGTCAGTGGACAAGCAGCCCCTTATACTGGCGGTCAGTGGACAAGCAGCCCCTTATACTGGCGGTCAGTGGACAAGCAGCCCCTTATACTGGCGGTCAGTGGACAAGCAGCCCCTTATACTGGCGGTCAGTGGACAAGCAGCCCCTTATACTGGCGGTCAGTGGACAAGCAGCCCCTTATACTGGCGGTCAGTGGACAAGCAGCCCCTTATACTGGCGGTCAGTGGACAAGCAGCCCCTTATACTGGCGGTCAGTGGACAAGCAGCCCCTTATACTGGCGGTCAGTGGACAAGCAGCCCCTTATACTGGCGGTCAGTGGACAAGCAGCCCCTTATACTGGCGGTCAGTGGACAAGCAGCCCCTTATACTGGCGGTCAGTGGACAAGCAGCCCCTTATACTGGCGGTCAGTGGACAAGCAGCCCCTTATACTGGCGGTCAGTGGACAAGCAGCCCCTTATATTGGCGGTCAGTGGAGAAGCAGCCCCTTATATTGGCGGTCAGTGGAGAAGCAGCCTCTTATTGGTGGTCAGTGGAGAATTTTGGTTAGTGGAGAAGTTCACTCTTACATTGGTGGCCAATCATGAAATTCCTCTTTGCAATCTTTAGAGTGCTTTTTGTATTCTCTAATTACATGCACCCAGTTTGTCTGCACCTAGAACAGACTGCTTCTACCAGACCATCCTAGTTTCTCACCCAGTGTGCCACCATTATTTCTTATGAACAATGGATTATGACTGCTTTGTGGGCAGACTATTTGCAATCACAAGATCATTGTTAAATGGTAGCTGTGCACCTTGGAATGCAGCAGAATGGTGTCCTTTAAGGCTACATAGTAAAATGGCTCCTTACAAAACCCAATATTACCAGCAGCCTAGAAAAAATAGATCCTTACATAACCCAATATAACCAGCAGCCTAGTCACCAAAATGAAAATCTTCCCTTTCATATTTTCTCACTAGGGCTTAGCAGCAATGGGTGTGCTAATGACATGTTCCACAGTTCTGCCACCACACCTCTGACTTTGCAAGATAAAACTTTCTCCTTTGGATTAGAGTGATCATGAAGATCTCCAGTGTAAGATGATAATTTGCGTGTTTACTCAAAACGAACATAATACATGAAATGACAGGGCAGCATATAAATCTAGTCTGCAAGGGCTGTATTTGCCAGTAAGTACTTAATTGGATATATCAATGGCTAAATAAAACAATGCTACTGGCTTCATAACTTTCAAAAAAGGATTTGGCAAAGTATTACATAATTGTTATTTTAAGAGAAAATCAAAAAACACATAACTACAAAATCACGTTTCCCATTAAGAACTTTAGCATGCCATATAAAAAGTTTCTAACCTCAGTTTGCAAATTCTAGCAATAATAAAGCACAAAGAAAATAATATAAGAACATAGGGGGCTGTTAATAAGAAAAATAAAATGGAAACCAACAGAGATGCTACCACCAGTGAACAAGATTTATCTTTTACACTTTCTGAAAATAAGATTAGGAATCGGATTATGGAGCAGATTATGGAGCTTGTCCATGCCCTAGTACCATAAAAAGAAGACTGCACACCGATGATGCCACTTCCTTTCAACAAGCTTTATTCTACAAATTAAGCTTGGGAAGGTGAAATGCGTTACAACAGTGCCTAGGTGGAGACCTACAGCATATATTGATTGACTGAATAAAGCTTATTGAAAGTAAGTGATGTCATCGCGGTGTAGCCTTCTCATCTTTTGGTAGGAATCCATTTAGTTAGTATATGGTCTTAACTCTGCTTTTTGCCTGTACATTTTCACCATATTTGTGCTTTTGAACTGCAAGTGAGCAAAAGTAGAGATTTAAGGGCACTTTTGGCTCAGTCTTAATAATGAAATAACATAAAACAACATAAATGCGTCAGCCCAAGCCAATGGCCATTTTAAGTAAAGTCACACTTTCTGAAAGCATGCAATCAAGATTTACTAATACTGAAAAACAGTATTCTATTTAAACTTGCACCTATTTTACAAAAAAAAACAAAAAACAAAAAACAAAAAAAAAAAAAAAAAGCTACCATAGCTTCCAACCGTGTCTGCAAATGTAAAAACACTACCGCCAGTCTGTGCATAGTTTGAATACAGAACACTTGCAGAAATGTAAATCGTTCACTTGATTGGCTTGTTGCTTTCCCCAGTGTGTCTTCAACAGATCGACCCTCCCACTCAAGCAAATGAAAAGTGACTGTAAGGCCTTTGTCAGTTTCAAGAGAGCAGCAGCAGATAAAAATTATATAAAATTACTTGGAAAATATATTTTTGACTTCAACACATCCTAAAAAGAAATGGGGATGGTTTGGAGTCAATTTTATTTTAAGGTTGCTTTTACAAAAATTCCACACCCCTATGATTCAGTGTGCCTGCAAACCTGAATTCGAGTTAGCAGGTCTCCCTCAATAGAGCAGTTAAGACGGGTAAATGTGTGAAATGGAGTCTAGAACTCAATGTGCTTAAAGTGGTTTGAAAGCCTCAAATGTTTATTTACCCTAACGCATTCTATGCATTGCGGTAAAAAAAAAAACCAAAAAAACGAAAAAAAAAAAAAAAAAACACACCTGTGTCACAGACTCCTCCCTTACCCCCCCTATACTTACCTGAGGCCGATGTTGATCCAGGGCTGTGCTTGAGACCTGCAGTTCTTCTGGCTCTGTCCCTCCTCAATGGTCAGACTGATAGCAGCAAGAACCATTGGCTCCTGCTCCAGTCAATCAAATTCAGCAATGAGGGGGCGGGGGGTGAGTGTCAATAGACACAGGACAGGGAGGCTCCGGAGCAAACCTGCATGAGTGTCCCCGTGGAAACCAGTTTTCCATGGGGTCACTGGGTGGGGGGGGGGGGGGGGGGGGAGAGCCAGGAGCACCAGCGGGGGGACAGAGAAGGGGAGGATCGAGGCTGCTCTGTGAAAAACTATTACACACAGCAGGTAAGTATATGTTTATCATTTTAATTTTAAGAAATGGAAGCTTTAATATCATTTTAAGAAAGAAATGATGTACCAAAACACTATGGGATAGATTTATAAAAGCATGAATGTGACATTCATATGTTCTTTCCAACAGAGATGGATTCACCTGCAGTAAACATTTGATGAATGTCACATTCACAGCTTTATATGCCACTACATGTAGGGAACTCTACCGAGGCCTCAAACGAGAGCAGCTTTTACCTCTTCCATACGCTCTGGCTTTCTTTGGATTCAGCTTGGGCTTTAGAGGAGCTCCAGGTTTCAATTTAGCTTTTGGGAACTGTGACAAGTAGGTCATCACTGAGTGTTCATCTACATCGGGGTGAATGATCTCTTCTGGGGTGATCACCTGTAACAAAACGGTTTAAGAGGTCTTTAAAAAGAATGCTTAAATATGCTAAACACAGTGATCCTAAAAATAAAAAGGTTTTATAAGGACACATAATTACTTTCATGTGCTACAGAACTGCACAGCAAACACAAATCTCGTATGCTATATAATGTTAAACTTTCCATGGGTTCAAACAAAGTATAGCAAAGGAATGCAATGATGCCATGTACGACTTGCACTTCACATGTCTGAAGCTAATAAAGCAAGAACAAAATTTTATTTTTTAACCACCTTTGGAAGAACTTGTACCTGAAATACAGTTGCTTGGGAAGCCATGACGATTTGATTGCCTGGACCAATCCTAACCAAGATATATAGAGAGGAGCTCATTGTGTCATTAAGGTGGTCAATTTCTTCAGCATAAGTGGCTAGTTAATACTATAGGGTATCCTATCATTTAAATTAATGCGGAAGTAGGGTAGATAGAGGGGAATCCAAATAAAAGGGTATGAGGAGTACAGAGAAAAAAAAAAAAAAAAGTTCAGGGACGGGAATTGAGGGCTCCCAATTTCGCCTTAATTACCCCACTACTGAGTGAAAGAGTATGTGCACGTAAAAGGCTGGACATGGAGATTCACAGGGAGGTTAAAAAAAAAAAAAAAGAAAAACACTTCCTTAGCAAACAAGAGTTTATGCTATCGCCACATCGCTAACATCTGAATGTGCTCGAATCCACTGAGCCAAGGGTTCAATGGCGAGGGTGAATAAGAGGACCGAGAGGGGTCACCCCTGCCGAGTGTCATTTGAAATAAAAAAACAAACAAAAAAAAACCCTGATTTCAAACCAGAATATTTCATACAAGACCAGCATTTTCTTTTACATGAGATCCAATTGCCCTTGCATGGGGATAAACAGATCCTGGTGAACATGTTAAAAACCTGCTTAGCACCCAAGTTTCAGGTTTGTGAAAAGCAAGCTACCTCAATTTCCCCAATAAAACAACTTTTTACAGACGTGTTGTTAATATTTCACTTAATTCTACCTAAACCCGAGACAAACTCTAATTGACATGTGTCACCTTTATGGCATTGCTCATTCATGCATGTATCTTCTCTAAGGTTTACTGGGATTTATAGTAATTGTGGGGAGCAAGGTATAAAAAGCACAGTACTGAGAGCTTAACTCTCAATGCTATACAGTTAATATATCTTTTATTCAACAGCTTTACTTCTGTAATTCTATGAATTCTTTTTCCACATGAAATAGTTATTTAGGCCTCTTGAAGATAGTGTCAAAGGACATGGAGTGCTGAGACGGAGCAGCAGCTAACACTGGAGAATGGTGCATTTGTTGGGCCGAGATATATATCTATATCTATATCTATATAAATTTATTTTAGGACAACTCAGTTGTCAAAGTAAGATGGGGAAAAAATAAAAAATAAAATGGGAGAGTGAAGCTCCTTCATCGTCACCTGGAATGGGTCCTTTTGATGCATTCCTAAAAAAGACTTTATGGAACCACACAGGTAATACCAGTCAGAAATTAGTGATATTTTAAAGTACTCTTCAGCCTAGCACACACAATCAGAAAATCAGATTACTTAGAAAAATAAATAAATAAAAAATAAATAAAATAAAATAGCTGTCGGAAGGATCGTACGATAATCTGATCGTTAGCACACAGCTTTCAACAACCGATCACAAAAATGTCCAAAAAGGGACAAGCACAAACATTTTTCTTATAGAATGACAAACACTAGAGAGAGTACAGTAATAATTGGGGGGAAAAAAATAAAAATAAACGAGAGATCAAGATCACCAATGCTCGGGAACAAAAAACACAATATATGACATCACTTCTGAAGTTGCATTCTGTTGTACGAGAATTTTCATAATCTCTTCAGTTTTCGATATAAGACTAGCATGCAAAAAAACAGATGACCATTTGTCCGATATTCATATTGTGTGTACAGGGCATTATATCATAACAATCTACTGAGCTAGAGCCGATTAGATCATACAGCCACTCAAACTCTTTTGCTGCACTTAACACTGGCATAACCTGCCTTCTGAAATTGTTCCAGAAACCAGCAGAAAATCACATACCTATCTGGTCTCAGTTTATCTGAGACTATAAGCATAGTCAACATTCCTGAGCCCTGATGAAGAGAACCGTTTGGGCCAATGAAGTGAACCAGCTTTTTCTGTTACGATACAATTTTATCATTAACAGCTTCCCTGCTGCTATATCTGTCTATATATTTATATCTATATATACACATACATATACACACACACACACACACACACACACACACACACACACACACACACGTGATTTTGCATTTCCAGATAGGGGGTGCGCACGCCCTACCCGCGCCATTGGCGACCTCAGCTGTTCATCACTGGGTCCCGGCCGGTGATTCCCCGCTGGCACCCAGCGATCACCGGGAATCACTGACGGGGGAGAGGTCTGTCTGTATGTAAACAATACAGATCTCTCCCCTGTCAGCTCCTGCACACTGCTTTGTATTGCTCTGCACAGCAATGCAAAGCAATGTGCTATCACAGTAAAGCACACAGTAAACCCTTTGATCGCCCCAGATGTTAACCCCTTTCAGCCCAGTGTCATTAGTACAGTGTCAGTACTTTTTTATTAGCACTGATCACTGTATTCGTTTCACTGGGGATGACAGTGACCGTTAGTTCCCATCCAGTGTCAGAATGCCCTCCACAATCCCACTATGAGTCGCTGATTGCCGCCATTGCTAGTCAGTCTTTTGTTTATAGTGCAAAAAAATAAAGGAAGAGGTGATCAAAAATCACTGAAAGAAAAAAGCGCCATTTGTGGGAAAAAAAGGACATAAATTTCATAAATATTTGGGTGCAGTGATGCATGACCACGTAATTGTCAGTTTAAGTAATGGAGCGCCTTATCACAAAAAATAGCCTCGTCAGGAAGGGGGGGTAAATCCTCTGGAGGGTAAAAACTTTGAAATCTTGGACTGGTATATGCATGGATTTTAAACACTGGGTTTTACTTCAGTTTTAAAGGGGCGCCCCAGTTTTGTGAAGTGCTCCAAAACCAGAGCTAGAGTGCTCAGTGAGAATTCAATTGACCTGCTGAAAAAAATCCACATCCATGGTCTCATTTTTACGTTCCGTCAGAAGAAAAATCAAATGATACCTGGACCACCTAATGTGCTCATTTGTCACTTTCTGCATCCTTAATGGTCCACAACCTTGCGTTTTCCTGCAGCAATACTGTCTGTACACCTGTCAGATTCCACATCTGGAATAGCATGTTGCCCTGTTGTGTTGTCCTCTCAGTAGAGAGCAAAGATGGGCTAACTAAACAGTACATACTCATTAAGCGCACCCACTACTGACCCTGTGACAAAGCAGAGAAATGTGGACATTCTATATATATATAAAAAATTTATTTTTTTTTTTTTTAATTCCAATACAAAATTCTATCCAAACACATGGCATGACATGAAGTCCACATTTATAACACAATGCTGTCAAACATTATCACATGAATCACGATCTTCACAAGCATAGTCTACAAATTCTAAAAATGCTCTTAGTCATGAAGACGTGAAGATTTTGCAAAATCACAGACACAAATCTATCAGTGTAATGAAATACTTGCTGGAGAAGAAAACAATTTTAAATATTAAAAATAAAATAAAAAGGCATAAAGTATCTAATAAACACTTACCTGAGGAACTCCCAACCAATCATCTGCTTGCTGCATAGCCTCTCGAGCATTATCAACTGGCTTGTTGGGGTCCCACGACTCCCAGTCAGGACACAAACCTGCAGAAATAATGTAATCCATTTATTTGTGTGGCAACATGGACACCAAAATCAGTATATTTTTACAACACGCAACTAGTAGATTTCCAGATGTTGTGTAGCTACAAGTATAAGCATGTACTTCCAACTACCTGAATTACCTTATTATACTCTTGGCTAGCAGGGAATGCTGAAATTGCAGTTCCACAGCAGCTGGAGATCTACTCGTTACCCATTATAATTGTGTTCTATAAAGAAGGAAAAGAAAAAGGGTCTTTAAAAACGGAAAGGTACAGCCAAAGCCCATTTGGCTGTACTTCTCTGGTTGACCACAGGAGTGCAATTTGTTCTGCACTCCTGTGACTCGTTTTCAGCAGACAGCGGGCTGACGTCACTCAGTTGGTCCAGGCAGGAGAAAGATCCAGACTTTGAAGTTGGCCACAGCCCAGTGCTGCAGTAAGCTGGGGGGGTTGCTCACTGAAGACAGAGAACCGAGTGATCAGAGATCTTTGCTCTATCAGGTCTCAGTCCTCAAGCCAGAGGGGGACTGATGCTGCATCCACCGAAGTAAGTGTGATACAAAAAAATAAACCCTCAACTTCTCTTTTAAAAAGGGTTTTGTTTTCTTATTATGCACCACGCAACAGTACAATCATATTTTAGGAAAGGAAACCTAAGCTGCCAAGGCAACCACTGTGTTACTGAAGAACTTCAGGAAATGTAAAAAGTGAACCTCAGGGTTTTAAGTTCATAATTCAAATAATAAACTGCATTTTTGTATACAACTAGCACTACGGCTTAAAATCAGTTGGGGAGCGCTTGGAGCCAACTAGAGAGAGTGTGTTGTATGCCAAAATGGAATATGCTGGCAGAAGGAGACAAAAGAGTTCCCACATTTTAAGTTTGCTGCCCAATCAGAATGCTGGGGGGTGGGGAGGAAAACCCACTGTATTACTTAAAGTTTAATACCTCTTTTCAGAATAAATTAAAGGTGAACTAACTCCTTACACCCTGCCTATCTCCAGTACTGGCTGTACTTACCTCCATGAGTAATAGGCTGCCAGTGCCCACACAGCCACTGTGACGGTCCAGGGATTTGAAAACCCCATTGTTCATCTCCTTCTTTCTGTAGGGTTTCAGGGGCAGATCAGAGTAATTTAGATTTGTCAGTGCGAGCACATGACCATTTTGACCAATCACAATTGCTCTGACCCATTATGAAAGCCCTTAAGAAAAGGTAAGAGGAGCAAGACACCGGCTTCCTGGGTACTGACAGCTTATCACCCATGGAGGAAGATACGGTGGGCATTTTTTCGGAAATGGTGAACTGACCCTTTAAAGTACATCTAAACCAAATGAATATATTGCGGCTCAACAGTCCATAGATGTGGCGACTACACTAGTTCTTGTTTTCAGGCTAAGTACAGAAAAATACTTGCTGATCCTGTCAGAAACCTCGAGTCCTTTTAAATTTCTGTGGACTGAACTGAAATCTGAGACAGTTTTATGCTCCGCTTTCCAAGCCATCCTCTGAACTATACAAACCCCTCCTCCTTATGTAATGGAGATGAGAGGTGGAAGGCATTTGTAGCCCAAATTAGAACAGCAGAAATTTTAAACACACAGAAGTGTGTTACTGGCAGGATCACTAGGTAAAAAAAAAAAAAAAAAAAAAAAAAAAAAAAGGACACCAAACACACAAACACACACACACACACACACACACACAAACAAAATGTAGCCATGATGTCCTTTTAGTTTTTTTTGTCTGGAACCAAGTTTTAGGCTCTTTAACATGCCATCACACACAAGTTTTAAAAAGCAACAGGTAATCTAAAAAGGAACAACACCAAAGCAATTCCAGGTGTAGCGTGGTCACAATCATCCTAAATACCAAGATTACACTACACTATGAGGGTATTAAAAAAGGCAATCACAACAGATTTTACCTTCAATGAATAAGAAACGGAAGGAAAAAAAAAAAAAAAAAAAAAAAAAAAGAAGGATTAGCGCATGTGATATACCTACCTGGTGCACAGCTGTCAACCAGGGCTCCCAGAGCTTTCCCATCCTGCCAGTTATGGCTGAAATTGGTAATTGGCAAATATGGGATTTTGTTCTGAATCCAGCCAAGAAGCCTCTGTTTTGGGGTCTGATTTTTTGTCTCTTCATCGCCTTCATCCTCCCAAACTGGCATAGAAATGGAGTAGTGCAAAATGAGGGTCCAGATAAGACCTAGGATCAGCTTCAGGTTTCCATCCACGATAGCTTTACTGTCTGGATTAAAAAAAAAAACAAAAAAAAAACAAAAAAAAAAAAAACACATTATTACAGGATATTTGTAGACATCAGAAACATACAGGGTTTAATATACATTATAAAAAATGTGGGACTGGCTGGGGCTAACTAAAATAAGAATTCATAATATAGGAGTACAATATACTTAAACCAATGGGCACAATGAAAGGTGTCCTCCATAATTAACATAATTAAAAAAAAGAGTGTCAAAACTTAGCTGCATCACATGGCCCTCAACCCGGACACTTCAACAACCTGTCACAGTAACAGGTAGCACACAATTCCATAGTACAATCTGTTCAATGAACACCAACATGTTTGATGCATGTGTGAGCCAAAATTAACGCTACTCATGAAATTGATTTGACAAGGAACATAAAAATAAGATTAGAACTAATCCTTAGCAGGGGCTGAGGCTATACATTTTCACAGGACTAGATACATCTCTGATCAGCAGTGACAGTTTAACAAAGGGCTTCAAAACACTATCAATCAAGAAAAAAAAAAACGTTTGAGGAAAGACGAGATGTCAGAACTAGAAACCAAATCAGATTTAAGCACACAAAATGGTCCCCTTTTTGTATTCTCTCATTAACAAAAAGAAAATATACAAGCACAAAGTAAAAAAAAAAAAAAAAAGTACACTCTATCGCTACTTCCAGCAGCAAAGGTGAAAAGGAAACCAAATCTCTTAACGAGCTGGTCCTGCACAGTGCAGAAGCAACTTTTTATGAGATTTGAGCTCCTTAGATTTCCCTGGATCCTGCAAGAAGGCTCAGTAACATCACCCTCACCCAGGCAAGCTTGCCAGAAGTCATGCTAAAATCTATCTACTTAATCCCTTTTTTTTCCCTTCTTAAAAAGGAGGGTATGGTGGGCTGTAACAGAAGCAAAGCTTGCAATGCCGGCAAAACCCGCTTTGCAGAACTGGCTGCAGACAGGCTGTACAACATCATAAAAAAAGTAAAGAACTACAGATACAGTGGGGCAAAAAAGTATTTAGTCAGCCACCAATTGTGCAAGTTCTCCCACTTAAAAAGATGAGAGGCCTGTAATTGGCATCATAGGCAGACCTCAACTATGAGAGACAAAATGAGAAAAAATCCAGACAATCACATTGGCTGATTTGGAAAGAATTTATTTGCAAATTATGGTGGAAAATAAGTATTTGGTCACCTACAAACAAGCAAGATTTCTGGCTCTCGCAGATCTGTACCTTCTTCTTTAAGAGGCTCCTCTGTCCTGCACTCATTACCTGCATCAATGGCACCTGTTTGAACTTGTTATCAGTATAAAAGACACCTGTCCACAACCTCAAACAGTCACACTCCAAACTCCACTATGGTGAAGACCAAAGAGCTGTCGAAGGACACCAGAAACAAAATTATAGACCTGCACCAGGCTGAGAAGAATGAATCTGCAATAGGCAAGCAGCTTGGTGTGAACAAATCAACTGTGGGAGCAATAATTAGAAAATGGAAGACATACAAGACCACTGATAATCTCCCTCGATCTGGGGCTCCACGCAAGATCTCACCCCGTGGGGTCAAAATGATCACAAGAACGGTGAGCAAAAATCCCAGGACCACACGAGGAGACCTAGTGAATGACCTGCAGAGAGCTGGGACCAACGTAACAAAGGCTGCCATCAGTAACACACTACGCCGCCAGGGACTCAGATCCTGCAGTGCCAGACATGTCCCCCTGCTTAAGCCAGTACATGTCCGGGCCCGCCTGACGTTTGCTAGAGAGCAGTTGGATGATCCCAAAGAGGATTGGGAGAATGTCATATGGTCAGATGAAACCAAAATAGAACTGTTCGGTAGAAACACAACTCGTCGTGTTTGGAGGAGAGAGAATGCTGAGTTGCATCCATAGAACACCATACCTACTGTGAAGCATGGGGGTGGCAACATCATGCTTTGGGGCGGTTTCTCCGCAAAGGGACCAGGATGACTGATCCATGTACAGGACAGAATGAATGGGGCCATGTATCGTGAGATTTTGAATGCAAACCTCCTTCCATCAGCAAGGGCATTGAAGATGAAACGTGGCTGGGTCTTCCAACATGACAATGATCCCAAACATACCGCCCGGGCAACGGAGTGGCTTCGTAAGAAGCATTTCAAGGTCCTGGAGTGGCCTAGCCAGTCTCCAGATCTCAACCCCATAGAAAACCTTTGGAGGGAGTTGAAAGTTCGTGTTGCCCAGCGACATCCCCAAAGCATCACTGCTCTAGAGGAGATCTGCATGGAGGAATGGGCCAACATACCAGCAACAGTGTGTGCCAACCTTGTAAAGACTTACAGGAAACATTTGACCTCTGTCATTGCCAACAAAGGATATATAACAAAGTATTGAGATGAACTTTTGATATTGACCGAATACTTATTTTCCACCATAATTTGCAAATAAATTCTTTAAAAATCAGCTAATGTGATTGTCTGGATTTTTCTCATTTTGTCTTTCATAGTTGAGGTCTACCTATGATGCCAATTACAGGCCTCTCTCATCTTTTTAAGTGGGAGAACTTGCACAATTGGTGGCTGACTAAATACTTTTTTGCCCCACTGTATGTGAAAATTATAAAAATTTAAAGCAAACATAATTGATCTTTTACCAATAGAATTCTGGTAAAAAATTTCTTGGTTTGTACAATTGGATCACTCAGTAAAGCAATGGCAAGCGCAAACACATTTATATATTTTCTTATCGCAACAAAAAGTAGAACTCTAAAAGTAGCTTTATTTTTAATAAAATACTTTCTAAACAACCACAATTGTATTTTTTTTTTCATTAGGCACATAACATAACTGCACATGTAAAAGTCGCCTGAAATAATCAGGATAGCCTAGAGTCCAGAGCTTGCCTTCTAATACATAAATCGCCTGAAACAAAAGCATACCCCCCACCCCCCAAAAAACCCCTCCCAAACATTTAATATTGTAGCAGCTAATCAGTCCTTAAATGGGGAAAAAAAAAAAACTTTAAAAAGTGTAAACCATCACATCTATTTTCACCTGGCAATTTTGCTGGTAACACACTTTCTACCCATTGGTGGCTACATTCACTACCTTCAAACCATTTCTCTATTGCTAGATAGAGAGGGGAAAGGTTGAAGGCTCTGTTAAGTTAATGATGTAGGTCCTCACGGAGAGGGGGGGGGGGGGGGTTCTTTCACTTCCTGCTCTGGGGAAATGACAGGAAGTGACAGAAAATCTCCCATCACTTCCCCCCACTGGGACACAAAAAAGTCCAACGTTGATTGCAGCCCCTCCCACTTTTCCCAGACCTACAAAAAAGGTTTAGAGTTTCTGTGATAGGAATAAAAGGGTTTCTAAATAGACAAGTGTGTCTACAAAGCCACACTCAAATAATTTGTGGTCTGTACGCACCTCGATTTAAAAACAATTAGCAGTCAGTAGGCGACTACCAGTCCCATCACAAAAAACTTTTTGCCTATACAGAAATGGTCTATGAAATGCCACTGGAGTTGTTCCCCAGTTCTCCGACACATTCCAGGACATTTATTCAACTAACCAGAAGTGTTTGATGAAATTCCGTTACAGTCAATCAACTGAGGGTTCACTAAATTGGTCAAATGGAAGCTATCTGGTTTATGATTTTAAATTGAAATCAGTTTTGTCACATTAAATGATCAGTTGACAATCATATGAATATGTGAGTGGCCACTTTTAGTTCGTCAAAAAGTAAAAAATAATTTCTACAGGAGCTGGTACTGTGCCATGGCAGGATTGCAACTACAAGCACAAAACCTGTATTTTTGGGAATATCTAATAAAGGGCACTCAAGAGACTGATGGGAAAACCAGAAGAACCCCACGGTTGAATGTTTCTCTAGATATTTACTAACATACGCATTTCATAACGTTGCCCAAATTAGGTCTGGCTAGTAGATTTCATGTCTTCATATTCATAGGACAATACGTTTAGTACTTTATAGCTTATTGGCAGAGATGTGGAAGTCAAGATTAATGACCACACATGGTGTACACTGGCAAAGAATACCACTGAATAACATCTTTTGTGAAGAGTTTTGTGGTCTGAAATGGTCCCATTATAGTTGGGAAAAGAAGTCTAAGAGAAAAAGTAATCAATTTAAGAAGGAAAATTCAATCCTGCAGTGGCCATGCCATCAATGCTTAGCTGTCAGACAGTCTGATAGGTGTGTGATAGACTGAAACCAATAAGGAATAAAGTGTGTTTTCATCACAAGAGGTTTAGTTTGTGGCCATTGGTAGGTACCTGGCAGTTGACACTCTGGTCACAATAGCCAAATTGCTCAACAGATAGACACTTCTAACCACATTTCAAGAAGTTGTCAATCTAGTACAAACTTGACGTGTTTAAAATGTTTATTAAGAACATCATAGTGCGTCTAAAATATTTTCGAGCAAAAAGGACACTACTTCAGGGCTTTATCAAGGGTTTGTAAAACAATCCAGATTAAATGAAGAATGCCTGAATTGAGGCTGGACTGAGGCCAGTGTGTCCTGTCAGCAATGTAAAGTTGCGACGTAGGGGGTCTGTGGAAGGAACCACAGTCTGCTGCAGGGGACCTGCTATCTTACACACCCTACAACAGCCATCTTGTTCCCATAGACCTTAAGAGATACCCACCTAAAAGTAAGTTTGTTTTTTTTTCAAATCAGCAATCTGGATTAATGCATTTATTTTACCATACACAATTCCATCCCACAAAATCCTTAATAAACCCTAATAGTGAGATAACATTAGCTTAAAAGAAACTAAAAAAAGGAGACCATGGCGCAGGATATCTTTCATAAAAGGTGTCGTCATGTCAGGAGCTGTAGCTCTGAAACAATTCTTACGTTGTCCTATTCTCGGAAAACAAATTATAACATCATGTTTTTACATGGTAAAACATACACTATTAAACCTAATTGCCAAGTGAAATGATGACATCTCATAATATTGCGAGCATTTAGTTCTAAAAGTGCAATTAAGGCCTTGTTGAAGCATGAATGAATAGCCTGCATGCAGGATTAACACATGTGTCATAAGAAGATAAAAGCTCAAGATATGTAGAGCAGCTGAAGGGCACTGGAGGAATTCCTTGTAGTCCTACAATCTTCAACTGTTTAAATTAATTTGGTGAACAAATGGATAGAAAAGATATCTAGGTTTAACTTAATGTAAACCTGTCTCACACCTGGGCAAGTCTCTCCATTAGTCAATGAAGTCACCCATCATAGCAATCCCCACTATTGTCCAGAATGGCATATACAGCATCAACGGTTGTCCCCAGAAAAGTAATAGAGGGGAAATCTTCCAATGGGGGCACTGGTTCTGGTGACTTGGGAGTCCCCAAGCAATTCCCTTAATTTGCAGGGATTTCCCCGCTTTTCCTGTTTTGGCTATGGGACAGGAAAAGAAGGGAACTATCTGCAGTGGGACATAGATGGCAAAATAAAATCTGACAGGGGTTATAACCCTCCCTTGCTCTATCCAAAATGAATAAAAAAAAAAAGTTTTACCTATAGTTCTACTTTAAGGCCTCAGGCACCCATATGCATATATCATAAAATTTAAGCATACCTTTCCGCTTGGATGCTGTATACAGCCAACCACAGAAATAGGGTCAGCCTGTGTTCAGGGGTGTAAATCCAGACTCATGTGTATTTGTGCAAGTATCGGCTATCAGGTGGAAACAGTATTATAATACATAGTTCTTTAGTAAATTAAGTATCTTTATGTTATGGTTAATTTTACTTTTAATTGACCAACAGAGAGGCACAGGAGGTACAACCGATCCAGGCTTCAAAGGAAAAAAACTAAATTAGAAATATTCTACTTTAGCTGCCTGTATTTTTTTTTCTTTTACACATGCAGTTTTTACTCTACTACATTATTTGCAGCTGTAGATCGTGTAACTACTACATTTGCAGCTGTAGATCGTGTAACTACTACATTTGCAGCTGTAGATCGTGTAGCTACTACATTATTTGCAGCTGTAGATCGTGTAACTACTACATTATTTTCAGCTGTAGCTCGTGTAATTACTACATTATTTGCAGCTGTAGCTCGTGTAACTACTACATTATTTGCAGCTGTAGATCGTGTAACTACTACATTTGCAGCTGTAGATTGTGTCTAAGATTGATCATTAGCTGACATTAATAGTCTCCCCGGTATTGTGATCTGAACCAGAATGTTTATTTTTCTGCAAATAACTGCATCACAGAACAAATAAATCAGAGAAAAGCAATGGTGCTCAGCTGTTTACATAAAGCTATAATAGTTTGCAAAAATTTCCTCTACTTAGATGAACAAAACATGATCTAAAGCGGTTTGTATATTGAGACTTTGAAGCCACCTCTTACCAACCATCATTTGGGTCTAGCTATAATGGCAACTACAGATCCTTCCTGGACTTTGAACTTACACTGGAAGAGGAAGACATGCTAACAAACACAGCCAGATTGTTTGATTTTTTTTTTTTTTGGAGGATGGTGTTCCATTATTAAAATGAATATAAATGCTACAACACAAAGACCTAAAATCCAAAGTTTACCTTTTGTTTCCGTTATTTATACAGCACTTTTGACATGTAGTGGGTAGGTACATTGATGAAGCAGTTTCAAGGAAAGAGCGGAATATGAAGTTCCTTTGAAGTAAGCTTTTACCCAAAAAAGAAAGTAACTTGAAGGTTGTTCAATGTCACTTCTGAAAGCATAAAATAATTTAACAGCAGACATATTTAGATTTTGATCCTTCACTTCTTACATGAAACCTAAGAATAAGCAAGTTATGCCTTCCTTAAGCTCCAAAGTGATCTGGTTCCCCTAACAGAGGAAACCTCTACAAATTACTGGAAAGTTCTTCTGACAGCACTCGCAGACGAGCCCTATCAGAAGGGAATGCAGCATCTAGACTTCCCAGTCTCCACCCAAAACCCAACCGACTGGAAAAACCATCTTCAGAGCCTACCTGTCCCAGCAAGTATGGGGCTCTTTCATTGTCTATACTTCTCAATCCAGGGTCCCTTAGTGACGTAGACTGTTATTTATAGCACATCTGCATGCGGAAATTACCGTCAACATCCCACAGGGACCCCGTGTCTAATATGACACAGGCTTTCCCAAGATGGTACCCAGAGCCCCTAGCAGAGGACATTAGTCCCATACTGTGAAGGGAAAGTGACCTAGCGATCATATCACTGCTGTATCACTTCCCAATACGGCCAAACTTAATAAATGGATAACTGAGGGAAAGACCACTCTGGCAAACAAGATTCATGTAATTCTGTTCAGCCAGTCTTGGGGTCCAGGCAGAGTCAGGGCATGCACTCCATGACCACATTCTGCAGATTCAAAGCTTTCCTAGTGCACAATTCTTTTTGCTAGCCAGTCAATTTTTGAAAACTGAGTTTTTTGTTGCATAGGTTAGCAAACGTATGCAAAGACACACCCAGAGCTGCCAGCCATATGAAACATGTATATCAGCAACTACTATCATGCCAAACAAGATGTTGATTCAAAGACTACTAGGGCAGCAGTACACACATATGACAACTGTAAACTAAGCAACGTCTTAAATGGCAGTCCTATCAGGAGTGTAAATAACTGGATATAAACATTTTTATTTTTTTTTTTTTAACTTGTGAGCCAATAAGGTGTATAATAAACGGCTTCTATCAATAAGATCGCAGGCTATCTTGCTCACCCTCATAAAATGTGAGTTATCAGTGCATACAAAAGAAACTATAGATGCCGCACTCTATCAAGACCTATTACCTGTATATAGTATAAAAACTGTATTTGCATTAAATCTCTAATAGCTGCATAATCTCTTATGTGTAACCATACATGATTGTGATGCCAATCAACACCCAAACATGTGTTGGTAATAATGAATAAATGAATTTGAAAAATATATAACAAAGGTGGTGAAAAAAAAAAAATTAAAAGTCTGTGCAAAATTATTCAAATTTGTGTTCCTCGATGATTAAATAATCCAATAAATAGAAAAATAAAAATTAAGAAATATGGAAAAAAAAAAAAAAAAAAAAAAAAAAGTAAAAATTCAATGAATTTTGTGCAAAAACGCAAAACAAACTTGGTGCAGAGTTCAGCAGGGATGAGATCTCTGTGTGTTCTCCTTCCAACCAGCCTGAGGTGATGCAGGTGAAGGTTGCAGATAGAGGGCTACTATGTAAGCCCGAATGGTCATATGGATCTCTCCCTTCGCAGATCTTTCCTTGATCCAGCCCTTTAAGTATTCCTCATACGGATCATGTAAATAGAGAAAAGCGCATAGTGCTTTATCGTTGATAAAAATAAACACTTTAATATGCGCTCAATATGCACTCACATTGATTAAAAACAATCTACACTTTGTATAATAGCCGCTTAAAGTGGTGAAGACCAGCCGCTCGGGTGTGCTCGCATACACTACCAGTGCTCGCCGTGTAAGGATGCGTGGTGATGTCACTGCCCCTCCCCAACGTGCATCTCCACAGGGATTCATGGCTTCGTCAGGGGGATGTAGTGGTGATGTCACTGCCCCTCCCCAACGCGCATCTCCACAGGGATTCATGGCTTCGTCAGGGGGATGTAGTGGTGATGTCACTGCCACTCCCCAACGCGCATCTCCACAGGGATTTGTGGCTTCGTCAGGGGGATGTAGTATCATACTTCATCCACCGGACGAAGCCACGAATCCCTGTGGAGATACGCATTGGGGAGGGGCAGTGACATCACCACTACATCCCCCTGATGAAGCCACGAATCCCTGTGGAGATGTGCGTTAGGGAGGGGCAGTGACATCACCACGCATCCTTACATGACGAGCACTGGTGGTGTATGCGAGCACACACGAGAGGCTGGTCTTCACCACTTTAAGCGGCTATTATACAAAGTGTAGATTGTTTTTAATCAATGTGAGTGCATACTGAGCGCATATTAAAGTGTTTATTTTTATCAACGATAAAGCACTATGCGCTTTTCTCTATTTACATGATCCGTATGAGGAATACTTAAAGGGCTGGATCAAGGAAAGATCTGAGGAGGGAGAGATCCATATAACCATTCAGTCTTACATAGTAGCCCTCTATCTGCAACCTTCACCTGCATCACCTCAGGCTGATTGAAAGGAGAGCACACAGAGATCTCATCCCTGCTGAACTCTGCACCAAGTTTGTTTTGCGTTTTTGCACAAAATTCATTGAATTTTTACCTTTTTATTTTTCCAGATTTCTCAATTTTTATTTTATTTATTAATTGGATTTTTTATTTAATCATCGAGGAACACAAATTTGAATAATTTTGCACAGACTTTTAATTTTTTTTTTTTTCACCAACTTTGTTATATATTTTTCAAATTCATTTATTCATTATTACCAACACATGTTTGGGTGTTGATTGGCATCACAATCATGTATGGTTACACATAAGAGATTATGCAGCTATTAGAGATTTAATGCAAATACAGTTTTTATACTATATACAGGTAATAGGTCTTGATAGAGCGCAGCATCAATATTTTCTTCATTCCTATCAGGAGTGTGCTCTAGGCCACACAATGAGACACTTGCCAAGTACAAGAAAAAGTCAGGATTATTTCAATATTAGAGCCATTATGTTGACAAGTTGTACATCTCAAATCAGCTGGTATGTTTCGTTTTTAAGAATACAGATCATAGTATAAAAAGGTTACCTCCTGGTAATAATAGGCCTCATTACAGCATCTTTTAAAGTAAAACGATGACACCTAAATAAAACAGCAGCCTTAGAATATGTAATTACACTTATGTCAGAGCTTGTATGACTAGTCTATTCAAAGTATAGCATTAATGTGAAACAGGAACCCAAAAAATAACCATAAAGAATTTATTAAAAGTTTTACAGTTTGACTTTCATGGAGAAACAGGTTCCTGGAGGAAGATTTTTTTTTATTTTTTTTTTTAAAACTTTAAGGACTGGGTATCTTAGTAGTTCAACCATTAGGAGCCTAGAGTCCAGTCCAGTGGGACAGCTATAACTTTGTTGCTCCTGCAGTAAACCAGAAGGATAGTGCAATTGTTCCAAGCAACAACACAAATGAGGCAAATTGTCTGTGCCCACTGCAGTACTTAATGTAAATTGTAGAGATAAATGGACCAAAGATGCCCCTTGACTTGTGCACCAATTTTGACTTAATCTCTGAACAGAGGCCACTGGCAAGAACAGCTCACCTCCCATCTGGTAGCCACCACTAAACCAGCTAAAGTAAATATTAAGATAATTTAAAGCCCCACTTTTGGCAAAAAAAAAAAAAAAATACTCTTGCAGGAGTGACCCCAGCAATGCAAGGGTTGAATGTTCATTAAAGTGATAATAAACCCACAACAGTAAAATCAGTCTGTATATTCATTTATTTCAGGTACTTATATATAACCGCCAATTTACGCAGCAAAAGCATGCTTGTTATACTCACTGTGGAACTTAAGGGGTTAATACTCCACATTGTGTAAAATGGATGTTTGATCCTCTCTTCTCTAATACTCCCCTTCAAGTGTCTCACAAATATCTGCTGATTGAGCATGGACAGCTTCCCCTAGCCTCTGCTTTGTTTGGTGTGTATTGCTAGAGTTTTTTTTCTTCTGGGAGAGTGCATGTGATCAGCACAGGGCCAATCAGCACTCTTCAGACAGGTCAGAGGTCCTGCATCCTGCTACAGGAGAATGAAAACTCTTCCTACAAGCCATAACCAGTGCTCTGCTGGACACTGATAGAAGTCACAACAGTGCTCTAACTGCTGATAAGAAAAGGTATTTAGTGCTTCATATTTACTAAAATAATTGCATTTCCATGTTCTGTGTACTGTGGGAGATCAGATATAGTGAATGCAAAGTCCTGGGTTTACAAGTCTATGGCTCCATGCACATAGGAGTTTTAAATCGTAGGCAGAATTACTGTGATCAGTGTGTTCAGGTACCATTCATTTCAATTGAACCTAAAAATGCAGCGACTGTTGCACGACAAATGCGCAGCAATAATGCAAAGAAAAAAATCGTGCAACACGTGTCGATCAAAAGACGTTACAGAACTTTTGGGCAACACATGTCACACGATTGTCGCGCAAACCGTGGCAGAGTCACCCCACGTTTTTAGAGGTCATTGAAATCAATGGAATCTGAACACGCGGATGAGCGATTTGACATTTTAACAGCGCATTTTGAAATCACAGACACAATTGCAGCAATTTCGTCTTCAATTCAAAATGCCTATATGTGAACGGAGCCTTAAGGAAGGGGAATAAGCTGCAATACCTACCTGGTTCCTCACTACATCAGGATTCCACCATGCTGCATGACCAGTAAACTGAAGTTGCTTCTGTCTGGGTGCTCTATCCGGTGGTTGAATTCTGAAATGATCACATTCAATGTAGTGGTCCTACAGTAGGAGTCCCAAAAAGTGGCTCAAGGGAAAAATATTAACAGCTTATTCCTCCACCTCTGGACTCAAAGAGAAACTTCATGTCCTGCCCCTGCAGTTATTTTTGGCTTTTAACCCACTTTCCTTTTTTGCTGGGTTATGCGCAAATAACATACTCACATACCTAGACAATCCATAGCCACCAAACACAGGGCTCCCCTCACCTTACATCATCGGGAGCTGGTTGTCTATTCCAGGTTCTTGCAGCCAGCCCCCTGAAGACAAAGCTTGCCCTCCTCTAGCTGCGGTCTGTAAGCTGATGCATCCTGGGATATTGGACATGAATATCGCAGGAGGCTGCTGGAGCAGACAAAATATTTTGCCATCACTACGCAAGTCAAAGGAATTATTTAAAAAAGGGGGGGGGGGGGGTCTTTGCAAAGTAGTTTTTGGCAGTGGAGGTACACTTTGAACAAAGAACAAAAAAAAAAAGTACACGTGTGTGTCCAGATTTGTCAATCCAGCGGGCTGAATGGGAAAAAAAAAAAAGATTGCAGTACCAAAGCCTGGTACACATGAATGATAGTCCGTTTTTTGCATGCTAGTCTCCATATTATAAATAAAGGAGGTAACTAAAGTTACGAAAAAACTTGTATGAATGAATAAAAATTCAGAAGTTATGTAAATGTATTGTATTTTCCAACGAAAAATGTACTGATTAAAAACTAAAGTCAAGCGAGAAACATTTTCATGCTTGTCCCTGTCCTGATCGGCTCTCGAAAGCTGTGTACAAATGATCGGATTATTGTACCATTGCTTAGAAAGCGATTCTAAAGATTAAAATTTTTTTGTAGAAGAACAAACGTTATACTTTCCTGATGTGTGTAGTGGGTTTGCACAGAGCAGTCTGGAGCCTCCTCTTTTAGGCTCCCCCACAGGCTCTCCTGGTTCCTTCTGTCTGGTGCCCCCACAGCAAGCAGCTTGCTATGGGGGCGCCCGCTGCTCTGTGTGTCGATTCACACACGGAACCATGGCTCGGCCCCACCCTCTCTCTCTCCCCTCATTATTTCACTGGCTGTGCTTGACAGCAGTGGGAGCCAATAGCGCCTGCTTGCTGTCTCAGTCAATGACAGAGACCCAGAACAGCCGAGGCTGACATTCATATTGCTGGATCGCAATGAGGCTCAAGTATTGAGGGGGCGAAATGCTGCACACAGCACGTTTTTTACCTTCATGCATAGAATGCATGAAGGTACAGCCTTTACAAACACTTTAACTTAAGCATTGTTCGTGCGGCGATCTTCCCTGTCGTGTTTGTGTTCTAACTGGGCAACGGCTTGCCTGCCCCAACCCTGCCAGAACTCACTGATTAGGCATGGGTTGCCAGTACTGATTGTATGCTGGTTGTCTAGTATGCCTGTTCGACGAAAGTGGTCATAAGAAAGGCTTCTGTAGAACAGATAGCTGTACACACGGGCCGAAAGTCAGCCGGTTCCTGTTGAACCGAGTAGAGTAGGGATTAGTAGACCTTCATTGCAGAACATTGGATGTACTGAAGTCATTTCCTTGAACATATATCCTCTCTGGTGTCCAGGAGAACTACTGAGGTTTCTCAACATTTTAATGGGCTTAATCAAACTAACTAGCTTGGTGTTTTTCTAGGAAATTCTTCAGGTCAGCTATATTTGTATCTAATCCAAACAGTTCACTCCTTTTGGGCTCTAGAGATTTTCTATCGTGACTGAGCACCGTGATGCACAGTACAGGCTTTGTATGACAGTACTCCAGAGAGGGGGCGACCAGGCTCTGTTCCTGGCAGACAGAAGTTACAAAGTTCCTGCCACAGCCAACACGTGTGTGGTCTGCATACACTCACCCGCTGATCTTCTGGCCCTGCTAATTAGGTCTTTTTACAACTTTTTTTATATAATAAAAAAAGGTAAATGTCATCGTTTGAGCATGTAATGTTATCCAACAAAAAAAAAAAACACATGTAATTCTAATGAAAGATGGCCGGGTGTCCGTGCCCTGGCACGCATTGCTTCATGAAACAAAAAAAAAAAATCTGAACTCATGACTGGATTAGAGAATACTGGCAAGTCTTGGCATATAAAAACTTAATATACTGAGAAAGGAAATCTTCTGACTTCATTCCATACACTATTAAAACATCTAAAAGGCCGTCGTTGACCATGGTTTTAGATTTTCATAATCTTTTAGGTTGCCATGTCTCCCATGCCAACATACTCTCTGTTAACACTTGAAATAATTCAGATCTAAAAAAAGTTTGTGTTTAGCAGGATATGATCTGTAAATAAAAAAATAAATAAAATAAATTTAAAAAAAGGTTAATTCAACTTTACAGAAAAATTTTAAAGTGAACCCCAGACACCCTCCCTACCCCTGGGTCCCTGCTGTACTTACCTGTGGGGGTTTGCTGAGGTGTCAGCACCCCTGCAGCCAGTCTTTTGGTCTGAGGACTTGACAATCCCACTTTTCTCTATGCAGCGCTTCCAGGGCAGACCAGAACAATTCAGTGTGATGGCAATGGCCAATCAGAATCACTCTGGTCTATTCCAGTGGTGCTCCATGGAGAAGAGGGAGAAAAGCAGGGATTTCTAAACCCCAAAAATGAGCAACTGTGTGGGTGCTGAAAGCTTGGCAACCCTTGCAGATAAGTACAGCAGGGACCCAGGGTAGGTAGTGTTATTTCACCTTTACATTTTTTCTGTAAAGGTGAACACTTGAAAAGAAATCTTTCAGGGGGAAAAAAAAAAAAAAACAAACACAAGGTTTGTATCATGTTCCTTGATCAGAACATGAGACATCTACCAATTCCCCTAAATATTATTATACAGGATTTATATAGCGCCAAAACAGTTTGCTCAGTGCTTTACAATATAACGGGAGACAATACAGCAACAATACAGTTCAATACAATCATGGATGGATGAATGCCCCTCTGCCAGTTATTGTATTCTGACAGCCAGCACCTGTGGCTGCCAGAATACCTGAACAGTGATTGCAACTGATTGGATTCAAAAGCTGTTTGGAGGAGAATTTTCCACCCAGCTCCTTAGAGAGACTTTCAGACCACTAACATGTGTAAATTTAGTAGAACAGAATTTTATGCGTCTAAAACGCTGTATGGATCTTTACGCATCTATATGGACCATTTCATCCATTTTTTTAATGCAGCATGTTACTGGCAGCTGGATTGTTCATAGATCAATATTTTAATTACAGCCATATGCATGTACGTTTTAGCTGGATAAACGCGAATTGAAATTTGGCCAGTTCAGCACCAGTCGGATTCTTCAGCATGTGATTACTGCCAGAGGTTATAGCCACTAGCAGTAATCACTGTATTCTGCCGGCTAGGAAGGCTCTCTGTGCACCCCCCTTCCACCAGCAGTATACAACAGCACTGCAGCAGGGATTCCTACATCAAACACTGACTGTGTTGAAGGGGAAAATCAGTGAATACATATCAATTAATAGCTTTTAGGGAGAGAAGCTTGGTGGATCTTTAAATTGAATAAGAGTTCCCCTCAAGGGTTAAACTTGAGATGGAATTTCGTTCTACATTCACATTCATTTTTCTTCTCTCTCCCTTCCTTTCTACCCCCTTTTTTATTTTTATAAAAGTTTCCCTCCTTTGGGATATATGAGCATATGGTCACACATTCATTGTTTTTATGGTTTGTTTGTTTTTTACTTCAATCAGTGATGTGATTGTATGCGAGTTTAAAGTAGATTGAAAGGCTCAAGGTGTTTTAAACTTCATACCTTCTATGCATGTAGGTAAAAAAAAAAAAAAAAAACCTGTGTGCAGAAACCCCCCCCCCCCCCCAATCCTTACCTGAGCCCCCTCTGATCCAGCAACATTCAACAGCCTCTGCTGTCTGGGGACTCCTCCTCATTGGCTGAGACAGCAGTGGGAGCCCAGCAGGGCCAAGCCACAACTCTGTCTCTTATACATACACATAGAGGAGTGCCTCAGTGACTAGCACGTAGTGGTGCCCCCAGGGTGGCGGCTTTCCCTGGGAGCACAGATCGAAGGGGAGGAGCAAAGAACGCTGGCAGGGACCAAAAAAAAAAAAGAAGAGGATCAGAGAAGCTCTGTGCAAAACCACTGCACAGAGCAGGTAAGTATAGACATGTTTGTTAATTTAAAAAAAAAAAAACAAAACAAAAAAAAAAAAAACCACAAAGCTTAAGGCTGGCCATACATTATACAATTTTCTTGAGAATTTTGCTTTAGAATTACCAAAAGTCATAATATGAGGTCAAACCTAAACACTTTCAATTGTATCCAATTAAGCAGGTTCTTGCACTACATAGCTGAAGGTAAATCTAAAGGAAATTGGGCAGAAATTGAACAGAAAATTGTATAGTGTATGGCCAGCCTTAGTGTCACTTTAAATAGCAGTCCACATATGCACTCTGCAGCTGTTATATCAGCTGTTTTGTTTCTCTCATTAATTGGTTGATAATTGGTGGATTATAGGGCGGAGTACATGTCTTTACCACTATATATATTTCAATGTTCCATGCTTTAAATGTTATGACTAAAGAATCTAAAGAGCAACTACAGTCGTGAAGATCCTTTTCTACCAAGTAATTTATCGATTAATACATTGCTCGCCATAAAGACTAAGTTCACCTTTGGAACATGTTACACCCGTATTTAGTGTGCAACGTTTTCCAAACACAGTACACCACCCCTCACCCCCTGAAAACCTTCCTCCACTTTCCCCCCATTACAGTGGGCAGGTATTCTCACATTTAAAATCTGTAAATGAACTACAAGCCCGGTCTGCCACTGTAGGGCTTGTAGTTCTCAATGAACTATGAGTGCGTGCTTTTAGTCCATTCACTCTTCTTCCAGCCTTCTACCTGAAAGTCCGTACAGAGGAACAGATAGAAAGCTGGAAGGAGAGTGCAGAAGCCTGACACTGCACCCCCGTATCTTCTGATCACAGGTGCAATACTCTGTGCTTTTACTATTTTTATCTATGGGCACCTGCATTTCTCTGCAAAAGTATCTGCATTTATTGTATTTTCTTTCATAAGGGTGAACCTATCCTTTAACATGCTGAAAAAAGAAAGGGAATCCCCCTCCCACATCGGGTTGAACAGGCCAACACCATTCATATGCTTTATAATAAAAAGGCCCACTGAGACTTGGCCTGATTATAAGTTATGGAACATAGTACAAGATGAGAACTCTACAAAAAAAACCTAAATTAATGTACATCTTGTACAATGGTGACATATTTTCCATTGACCCTGGTATCCGGGCCCAGCTATCATCTTCTATGGGCCCAGCTCTATGTAGCGAACATTATGAAATCTTCATTCACATTATCCATAGAGAAAAGGAACAACCAGTTTATCACACACAGACATTTTCCAACATTTTAAAAAAATCTCTATACATTTCCAACAGCCAGAATTGTTCACGATCAGAAATGTACATGATATCTTGGTCACTAATGCTGGTTTAAATCCCCTACAGCACTAGCTTGTATTCGGGCGAGTAGGAGCATCCAAACATTAATGTATGGTAAATTACACAAAAAAACGGAACCTTATCAGCTCACATTGCATGCTCATCCTAGAGCAGGAAGGAAATTGTACAAGTTTATCACTGCCCAGTATTTCAGGGCTTCACATATTTATATTATATATATGAAATAATTGAATAAAATGCTGTTTGCAGGAAGGTGTGAACATCTGAAAGATGAAATGAAAATTCTACCTCCAGATGTGTAGAGTGTCATATCATACTGCTTGGATGCAAGGCTTCTTCACACCTGGCATCCTAGGAGAGAAGTTCCTTTGGGACTTTTTCGCTTGCTCTGCACATTTCCATTGAGAAAACGTCTTGCATTCTTTTCTTAGAATCCAAGATGTTCCGTAATTGGAGGAGTGGAGATTGTAACGTACATCCACATTTCCTTCATTTCTGGAAAGCCTTGCATTTTGTGAAAAGAATGCAGGACATTTTCTCTATGAGCTGCAGAGCGAGCAACCCGCTGGGAGAATTATACTTCAGTTGGAAGTGTGAGGCTTCCTTCACATGGGCGTGAATCGTATACACGTGTAGGACTGTTTGCCTGCATGGGATGGGCAGGTGTTCCATGCATCTGCATGCAGGCAGTCCCAATTATATCAACTGGGACGCAGCAGCTGCTACATGGACAATTTGACATCTGTGTGGGTTCGGGCAAGGCACCAGTTAATTTATGGGGTTTTTTTCTATATTTTCGGTAAAGGAATTCGGGCTCAATCACATAGCCAATTAGGGCAGTACCACATCCAGTTCAGCAAATTTCTGCTGCAGGTATAATTAGGTGTATCGATCAGTCATGGACTGGAAGCCTGTAAAAATCAATGACAGTTTGACACTGTCTGTGGCTGTCTGCATGTAATCACAGAGGGAGAGACCACCCTCGAGGTCAGGGGTGGATGTGTGCCCCTTGACGGGAACAAGGGAGAACATCCTTACCGAACTGCAGGTAATTTCTCCTATGTGTGGTGTATGACCGCAACTGATCATGTGAATGAGCCCCTACCCATAAATCAATTTCTTTTTTCATGTGCAGTATCTTTTCCTCTTTCCTCCTCGCACAATGGCTAAATGCTTAGCACTCCCGCCTGGCAGTACTAGGGTCATTGGTTCAAATACCAACCACAGCACCACCTGCCTGGAGTTTGCATGTTTTCCCTGTGCCTGCATGGGTTTCCTCCGGGTACTCCGGTTTCCTCCCACACTCCAAAGACATGCTAGTAGGTTAATTGGATCCGGTCTAAATTGGCCCTAGTATGTAAGAGTTAGGGACCTTAGATAGTCCCTAACCTCAAGCGTTGTACAGATATGAATGTACAATATACAAGTAAAGCGCTGCGTAAATTGACGCCGCTATACAAGTACCTGAAATAAATACCCTCTCTCTTCAAATCACAGCTAGTGAGTAGGAATCCAAAAACAATTTCTGAAATAATGCTTTGTTCCGTTCCTATGTCATGTATGTTGGATTTTCTCTGTTATAAATAAAAAAAAAAAAAACTTTAAAAAAAAAAAAAAGCAAAGATAGCAATTACTGGGGGAAAAAAAGTGTTTGCATTTCTACCTATTAAAGTTGTATATTATCTTGGCTGCTTTGTGATAACGTATTTCACTTCTGTTGTAAAACATCTTATTTTAGTTTTTTTCCCCATTATCTCTCCCGTGCCGATGATCCTATCCAACGTGGAGATGAAAAAAGACAGACAGCAGAAACTCTGGCAGTGTACATCGCAGACCAACTACTGAACCTTGTATAGAGGAACACACCAGCAATGAGAAAGTTGGCTTCTGATGTTTTTAGGATAGTGATCACGTGTTCATGCAATCACACATACATGCTATCAATTCTGGAGGGACTACTATTGAAAAAACCGCTCCCTAGTCACACCTAAGATTTTTATCTCATCCGTCTCAATAGCCAAACCCCAAGAGAAGTTTCAGAGGCCAAATAAGCAGACATTCGTTAATCATTGTTAGTAATGTAGGAAGGACCTCACAGTTTAGGTCAGCATAAATTCTATGGGATGGGAAAGGCAATGAAGTCTGTGCAGGTATTGTAAGAAGAACCAGAAATTAGTCTCTAGCTATTAGGAAATTGCAAAGTTGCAACTGTGACAGGCAATCCAGTACTTCTCATTGCTACAAATTTAGGGGTGGTCAAATCCAAGGAGGCAGTTAGCCAAGACACTTTATGTAGGCGCCTTTTGAAGAACAAGGTTGCTGGGTTCTTAAAGCTGAACTCCAGCCAGATATAACAAAAAACAAAAAAAAAAAAAACACTACCAATCCAGTTAATTGATATGCATTTTAAAAATGCAACTAGTACACCCACATTTGTGGAATACTCCCCCCCCATTCACCACCTCTTATCCCCTGGAGCAGCATCAGTTTTCTTCTATAGCAGTATTCAGAATGGGAGGAAAGGTCATCACTAGGAGCCAATCAGGCTCTGCTGCAGTGCACATGAACTGAGAGGAGGAAGCGCAGAATAAAAAAAAAAACCCTCCAAAAACCTGTACAAGCTGCATTTTGTATTCCCAGAGTGCATGGACCCTTAACTGCATCTGGATTGGATCCTCTGGATGCACTACTATATTTTTGCACCATAAAGAGTATACTGAAATCAAGCACATTTACGAGGTACTCATATCTTTATATCAATGAAAAGTGGAAAAGGTTCACATTCCAAAAAAAAAAACAAAAAAAAAAAAAAAAGTGCCTGGGCACATGAACACTGTCTTTGAAAAATGGTAGTACCCTTTTTATCATCGTTTCTATGCAGATCATGCCTAAATTTGTAAAAGGTCTCATCATCGCTGCAAATAGAATTGGGAGGAATATACTCTTTATAATAAAGAAACAGCCTTGGTCAAGGTCATGCTCCAGCTCCACCTAATCTTAAAACCGGAAGATGCATAGTGCAACACTATGGCCCCATTACAGCCTCACATTCAAGGTCCCTTTGAAAGTTTAGGATCTGTTTAATTACTTCTGGAAATTGAGTCTGGAAGTTGAACTCCTGGACCCACGTCACTGCATTCCAGAAACTGCAGGGTCTGCGCTGCTTACATCATGCACCTATTAGAAAAGCAGACAGGGCTTAATTGAATGGGGAAACTGCTGCAGGGCATATTGGCTAATTTAAAAGGAAACATCTATTCAAATATACAAATTTTATACATTTTCAGTGTTCAAAAATGTTTTTCAACTCCTGCCAAAATTTAACAATGTATTGGTCTACGATCACTGCCCATCTGAAAAATTCAAAGAGATTCTTTGAGATTTCCTACTGTCTTCATTCATGTTGCCAATGTCAGCAAAGCATGGAAACCAATGAAGAACTCACCAATGTGTGAACATTGGAACAAAGGAAATTTAGGCCTGATGTACACTGCAACCAGTTAGGCAGTGACATGATATGGTGCTGATGCAATCTGTTGAACTTCAATTGCTGTACCCACTCCAGGCTTAAACAGCCTCAACCCTTATAGTCACCTTGCAGTCAGCATGCCCACCCCTATTACCTTCTGTACCTAAACCCCCAACCCTTGTAACCCCTCCTTCACACCTAATCTTAGGGCCGATTCACACCATAGAAGGGAAGGCCCAGCTGAGTTTCTGTATGTACATTTTTTACATGGTTTTGAAGCGTTCCAGCGCATTTTCCCCTCTTTCTTCACCTTAAATAAGGTTTGGTATGTTTTTGATGTGTTTTACCGTGTTCCAGCACAGTTCAGTGCAGAAAAAAAAAATGCAGTATTTTCTACTTTTTCAGGAACTGGATTGCACTGATGGCACTGGTGTGAGCTATGCCACTGGAAACCATATAACCTACTATCCACGTGGTTTTTGATGCAGATCAATAAAATGCACTGGCCTGTATGTAGTGTGAACTCCCCCTTACCCCTATAACTTCCTTACTTTGTACCGTATGTCCCTGAGTAATTTAGCTGTACTATATGAAAAGAACATTTGAAAACTGATAGGTAGAACCAGATTCAAACTTTGGAACTCCATTTTCCAGTGCAAACCTGAATCTAAATACTGACTTTGAGGTGACAAATACCAGTTATATAATGGAAGTTGACAGACAACAGTCTGGGGAAGAAGAAACAAAAAACAAAGAACAAAAAAAGAAAACAAACATCTGAGTACCCTTTTTCCTAATCAATAAACAGCTGCCACATGACCCATCTCTTTCCCAGCCTGTCTACAGAGAAACAGCGGCAGATGGAGCTTCTAGCCTTCTGCTTCTGGTCACATGTTCAAAATAATAAAAACAATTAAATGAAAAAAAAAGCAAATACAGAATTGTCATACAAATATACACTGCTCAAAAAAATTAAAGGAACACTTAAATCAGGAGTATAGCATCAAGTCAAATAAACTCCTGGGATATTGATCTGGGCAGTTAAGTAGCAGAGGGGGTTGTTATTCAGTTTCAGCTGCTTTGGTGTTAATGAAATAAAAACAGGTGCGCCAATAGGGTGACAATGATATGACCCCCAAAACAGGAATAGTTTTACAGGTGGAGGCCACTGACATTTTTTTCCCTATTCATCTTTTCACTAGTCTTGCATTTGGCTAGGGTCAGTATCACTACTGGTAGCATGAGGCGATACCTGGACCCTACAGAGGGTCCAACTCCTCCAGGATGGCACATCAATACGGGCCATTGCCAGAAGGTTTCTGCATCTCCCAGCATAGTCTCAAGAGCATGGAGGAGATTCCAGGAGACAGGCAGTTACTCTAGGAGAGCTGGACAGGGCCATAGACGGTCCTTAACTCATCAGCAGGACCAGTAGATGCTCCTTTTCACAGATGAGAGGAGGTTCACACTGAGCACATGTGACAGACGTGAAAGGGTCTGGAGAAGCTGTGGAGAATGTTCTGCTGCCTGTAACATCGTTCAGTATGATGGTTTTGGTGGATCAGTGATTGTCTAGCCTGTAGAGATCTGTGCGTCCCTCCATGGATATGCCTCCCCAGACAACGGCACCCTGATTGCCATTAGGTATCGGGATGAAATCCTTGGACCCATTGTCAGACCTACGCTGGTGTGGTGGGTACTGGGTTCCTCCTGGTGCACGACAATGCCCGGTCTCATGTGGCGAGAGTATACAGGCAGTTCCTGGAGGATGAAGGAATTGATACCATTGAATGGCCCCCATGCTCGCCTGACCTAAATCCAATAGAACACTTCTGGGATATCATGTTTCGGTCCACCCAAGCACTGCCAAGTTGCACCTCAGACTGTCCAGGAGCTCAGTGATGCCCTGGTCCAGATCTGGGAGGAAATACCCCAGGACACCATCCGTCATCTCATTAGGAACAAGTCCTGATGTCAGACATGCATACAAGCACATGGGGGCCACAGAAACTACTGAGTACCATTTTGAGTTGCTGCAATGAAATTTCAACAAAATGGGCTAGCCTGCTGCATCATTTTTTTCACTTTTTTTTCGGGGTGTCTTTGATAGAAATGACAATTCTCAGCCTACAGAGGACTGAATTCAAATGATGGGACATCCTTACGTTCCTAACACATACCCAGTCCATATCAGTACAGATATCCAGCATGATATTTTTCCCCATTGAGATCTGATGTGTTTTCAAACTGTTCCTTTAATTTGTTTTGAACAGTGTATATTTGAAATAATTTTTATTATTTTTTGGCAATAACTCAGGATAGAAAATACACTAAAAACTGGAGCATGTGCACTAGCTGCCAACACTGCTCTGCAAAACCCCCAACTGCAGTGGGGACATGGACAGAAGGGGGAGACCGAACAGCATGATCAGCCAGGTTTTTTTTTTCAGAATACAAAAAATGAATCCCATAGTGATGGAGTATGAACAGTATGTAATACAGCATTGATAGTTTTTGATGTTGGTTTAAAGTGTTACTAAACCAATTCACTGAATAATGTCTCCCACAGTACACAGAACATGGAAGTGCAATTATTTTAGTAAATATAAACTGCTAAATATCTTTTCTCATCAGCAGTTAGAGCAGTCTTATGACTTATCAGTGTCCAGCAGAGTACACGGTAAATCTTGTAGCAGGAGTTTTCATTTTGCTCTAGGAGGATGCAGGACCCCTGTCCTCTTGACAGTGCTGATTGGCCCTGTGTTGATCACATGCACTCTCCCACGAAAAACAACAACACACAAAAAAACCACCTCTAGAAATTTACACCAAACTGAGCATGTGCAGAGCGACTCCTCATGATAGGAGTTATCAGGAGATAAGAGGGGGACACTGGAAGAAGGGGAGGATCAGAGGAGTCAGGATCAAACCAGGTTTTTACACAATGCAGAAGATTAGCCCCTTAGGTTCCACAGTAAGTATAACAAGCATGCTTTACTGCATATACAGACTGATATTATGGTTGAGGGTTTAGTAATACTTTAATGACCCTTTAAGATCCTCATTACAGGTCTCTACATCTCCCACACTGCATTGTGGGATACTAGAAGACTAGATATCCACACTGAGGACTTCAGTAGATTTACAACTGTGTTCAAGGTGCCTTCCCAGGCAAACACAAGAAGCTTTGTACTCAAAATATATAAACAGGAATGATATGATGCTTGTTTTCTTTAACTACTGTTTATTAGATTTGGGGATACTAGAGGTTAGCTTTAAGAAGGAGGTTTCACACAGAGCAATGTGGCTCTCGTACCAGTGCAAAGAACTCTCTAAAAAAAAAAAAAAAAAAAAAAAAAAAAAAAGGTTTATTGGAAAGCTACAGGCATTATAAATTACTCAAAACTGTTTATCTGGTTGACTAGAGTACCTCTTATAAAAAGAGTGAGAGTTTTTCAACATTTTCTACATAAACAAATTCTCTGTGGAACCTTCTTGGATGGGATGGCACATGCCACATTTCAATCCAGGTCTTAAATGAAGTCACTCTCACTGGAATTCAAAAGGGGGGCTCCCGCTCCACAATTCCTGTAAGTTTACCACTTAGTTCCCTTGATCTGTCAGGATTACAATTCATTAGTAGCTCAGCTGTTTGCCGTAACAGTGTAAGGAGCACTTTGAAAGGTACAGGGCTTAGGTCCGGTTCAAATGACTAGCTTCGACCATTAATGTAGTAATTTGGCTAATAACTAACAGATGATGGGTGACAGCATGCTTTAAATGTACATAAAAAAATAGATGCTCAAATAGAATAAAAGAAAAATGCCTAGTTTTACACAAAATCTTATAAAAAAAGACAAAAGTGGAGCTTTCAGCCTGACATTAAAAAAGGTTCCTAGGATACCGTATGGGACTGAAGAAAAAAAAAAATACAAAAAAAAAAAAACTATATAAAAACATAGAGTGTGTGTTAAGCCTAGTACACACAATCAGAAACTCATAAATACCGTTTTCGAAGTAATCTTATGATAATCTGATAGTACACAGCTTTTGTCCAAAATGATTTGTAGGGACAAGCACGAAATAACAGATCGTACAAATTTTCAGAACAGTTTTCATCCGAAAATACAATATAAACAGAATACACTATACCACTTTCAATTTTTTTTTATATTCAGTCTGACAAGAATTTTTGTAACCTCTTCACTTTCGATTGGAGACTAGCATGGGGGAAAAAAAAAAAAAAAAAAAAAAAAAAAAAAAAAAAAAGGACTTTGATGCCGATTTTCTCATTGTGTGTATGGGGCTTAGGTCCTTCTCTTTGCCGGGTAAGGGATAGACTTCTCTGAATGGATAGACTTGCTGATCCTCTTCAAAGTTTGCCAAAATTATGGCATTAAAGCGGAGTTCCACTCACCCTGTAAAAAAAAAAAAAATAAATAAAAGTCAGCAGCTACAAAAACTGTAGCTGCTGACTTTTAAAAAACAGCCACTTACCTGTCCCTCGGTCCAGCGGTGTGTGTCCCCCGCAGCCCGTTTCACCGGCCGTCCTGTATTCCAGGAGGCCGGCATATTCAGTGTGGGCACCCGGCTGTGATAGCCTGCGATTTCATAGCCGGGTACCCACTGCGCATGCGCGAGTAGTACTGCGCTTCATGAATGGTCCTGTAGTCTTCTGGGACCTGTCACGTGTCCCTAAAGACTACGGGGAGGGAGGACATCTTCCGCTTCTGATCGCCTAGGCGATTGGACCGGAAGTGGAAGCGGGTACCTGTCAAATTTCAGGTACCCTCTCCCCCCCCCCCCCCCCCCAAGGTGCCAATCCTTAAAGGGGAGCAGTCCTTACAGTGGAACTTTTGGGTGGAGCTCCATTTTAACAAAAGCCTGTACTGACAGAAATATGGAAGTTTGGAAGTTGGCACTGCTGACCTTTTAAAAATGATAGTTGTCTGGCCTGCATTGTTTCCATTACTGAGTAACTATCCTTTAACTAGCATGCAACAAGTGAAGTTAGAGGCAAGTTAGAATTCCTGATCTGCATGATCGTTTCAGGTCAGATCAGTGATTCAGACTATTGGGGTTAATGAATCAGCATGAAAGCCAGTCAACCAGTATTTTCAAAAGGATAGTCCAGCAATGGCAGTCTGCATATTCCCACAGGGATGGGACAAAACATTGGGTTTTAATTTATTTAGCTGATAATATCGTGTGACTTCAAAATGACTGGTAACGGCAAAAATGGAGAATCATTCGGAAGGTGCAATTCTCATTAGAATTCAACATTTGCCCCAAGTGAACTGTTTGATATCTAAACAAAGACTTAGAGCAGCAGAAAGCTACATTAGAACACATGAAACATTTATGTAAGGCAGGCCATAGACAAATGAAAATATATGTCAATATACAGATTGTTCAGTTCTTGCATTATTAGTGTGCCTGCAACATGCAATTTGTGTGCCACAACTGAAAGTGCCAGATCAAAATATGGATTAAAATAAAAACAAAAAAAACACGAACGGATTTCTAATCATTGATGGGGGAATCATAAGAAAAATGAAATACGTATGAGCTAGGAAAATATGACCTGGAAGGGAAAGAACATTCACTAACCAAAATGTACTTGCATTACAAATGAAAACTGGTTGAGACCTTATGGGCCAATGCACTCCCAGCACCAGAAAACATCAAGTCTTCCAATGGAAGGCTAGTACATGAAGTGCCAAAGCGTCATCAAGCAGAGCTGAATACTCTGCGGTAAGAAAATAATATATTTTTGTGCACGCGCTACGATTTAAATAGACAAGAGGAGCATACAGTAGGGAATGAATGAGATCAATATACATTGAATCACTTCTTTAGATGAAGGAAAAAAAAAAAAAAAAACACGCTTGTTTTAGCAAAAACAATGATGACACAATTGTATGAAAAAACGAGAGACATTGTCATTTCTCGTTCGACAGAACATTTTTTTCTACTCATCTATAGCCTGCTTTACTTTCTCCCTCCCATAGACCACATGGTCTTAGGATATCTATACACTTTTAGATATCAATATCCACTGCATAGTTGAAGGAATCTGAACTGCAAGCTGTTGTATTCAGACATCTGCAGCACCCACAGCTGTATGAATACCCAAACGGTGACTTGAACTGCGTCATTTCAGATTAACATTTTAATAAGCTGGGTAGAAACTACCTTTTGTTGAGATGGATGGTAATAACAGTGCCACTCAAGGCTCAAATTTGTGGCCAGTTCAGCAGGAATTGGAGTCCTGTATGGCTAAGCCTTGCTAGTCTTTCAGTCCTGTCTGCAAACCTGTTACAATGTATTACTATCAAAAAGGCAAGGGCAAAAGCTTGTGAGCCAAGTGACTGAAAGCTGAAAAGCTGGCTAAGCAAAGTAAGAATAGGTAAATATTAGCAAAGCACACTTCCTATTGCAATGTTAGCTCAACGCACATGGACAAAAAAAATTGGGATACCGAACTATCTCAACTATGAACCTGTTGGCTATCCTATATGAAGTTGCTGGCTTGCAACTGGCAATTAATTTCATCCCAAAGGTTCAAATATGGGTTTTGGGCAGGGCTTCATACAGGCCATAGTTCCTCCACAACAAACCATCTTCTTATGGAGCTGGCATGGTGTAAAAAGGCAGTAAAGAGGCAGTCACTTTGGAACATAAAAAGGGCCTTCTTCAAACTGTTGCCTCAAAACATAGGTACTGCATGCTGTAACATTAATAGCACCCTTCACTGGAAACACCTTAACTTAATAACTTGATGGGGAGAATGGATTTGCCCTGCTATTGTAGCTTTTTAGAGTATTTTTAAATAATATTGCTCACAATCTCTTAATGTGGCCATTTTTAAAGGGGAACTGAGGATCTAATAGAAAAGTTAAGTAATTTGGTCAATATAAGCATGTTCTCCCAACTCTTGCATGGAGTACAGTCCCGATTTACAGGGCTCCTCTTGACCCCTAACAGTTATTAGTTTTGTAATGTAGCCTATTACTCTACAAGGTTCTGAATAGAAGGCAAAAGTGCCTAAACCAGAAAAGGACAAACAAGTTTAACCAGAGTATGACAAGGTCAAAGGGTTGATCAGAAAGGGAGAGTCAACAAAATTATAGAACACATCTCTACACGGAAAAGATTCAGTGCTGCATAGGGAATAAAGTTGGTAAAGAAAATAACAGTGGATACTTAATCTCTGTCTGACGTTTTTCACAAATTATATAACCAAGTTCTCTCTATAAATCTCACCTGAGTCAACAGTTTTCTCCCAATTCAAGTTTTCCTCAAATCCAGTTACAGAGAGAGTGATTCATACCATACAGTAGAGATTTTCCTTGAAATACTATTTCTGTGAGGGCTTTTACAGAGCTTTAGTCTAGTATCCTGAACTAACATATAATCCTGATGTGAGAAGACCTCAATTCTGAAGTGAGATGGTCACCACAAGTGTGGCTAGGTAGCTAATGCTGATCAAAGAGATTTACAAAGGCCTATGCATGTTCAACACCTCTATCCAGATCCTGACTTGAACTCCATTTTGTGAAAGCAATTTACAAATTGCAACCACATTACTACAAAAGTTAGTGTGAGGTTTATGCGCACCAAAGCTTTTATTCCCTAAATAGGATTTAAAATAAACAAATATATGCAGAATACTGGTAAAGCAGTATTAAAGCAAAGAGATATGCTGTTGAACTCTTAGGCCCCTTTAACATGGGAGCCCTTAGGTTCCTCGGAATCGTGATTACATCCCTATTATAACATGCCCATAAATGGGTAGGTGTAAGTGGACTTGCGTCTGCCTACATTTGCTTTTACTGACCTCATCAGAGGTGGGCATACATAGGTGGCTGAAAGTATACTTACATTTGTCCTCCCAAAGGCCCCTCTGGGTGATCAATGTATACTACAATATGGCTTGCTCAGCAGCAGCAGATGCCATTTTTTTTGTTCTATTTGCTATATCTTTTTCCCCACAAAAGTGAAGTTATCTTTTAAGGTGTCTATAAATGTTTCAGTCCTATCTGAAAGCGAGAACGAAAGTAAGAAAATGTTATACCATGGTTTAATCTATCAAACTGGAAATGAGCAAAAAGGGACAGGTGGAGGAATTTTCAATTCTGTTGATGGGAGTGTAGCCTATATGGAGTGTGTATCTCTCAAAATAAAAGATTGTGGGCAACAGGACCTCCTAAGCAACGAAACTTGGCACAGATTTAGAAGCATGCACGTAAATGCCACTTCTAGCAGAATGTTGAGAATGCTATTCATCTGACTTTTACTGCCCCTTTAAGAAAGCCTAAATATCCAAATTAATTTGCCTGCAATGGACAACCAAATTTTTTTTTTGTGGTGGTGGTGGTGGGGGGGGGGGGGAGGGGGGATTAAACTTTAGTGCGGATACTGCTACATACTTGCTTGGATCCTTCATTCCTGTGATGGGCCCTCAAAAACCTAGGGAGCAAAAAACGGCCACTGCTTGATAGGCAAGTTAATAATGGCATAATGTGGAAACGAATTGACAATGAATTAGGAGAAAGCTAGAGCTTGATAGAACTTTCACAATTGTTGCTTTTTTTTTGTTTTTTAGAAATGCAAAATTGCTGAATGCAGAATTGCCAACAAAAAAAAAAAAAAAGTTTTCCATAAAATAATTTGTGTAATACATTGTTGTAGCACCTGAAATGTCCTGGAAATTATTTCCAATGGTGTTTCTGAGACCATAAGACAAGGTGAGAACTTTGCACTATGCCAACACTCGAACATAAAATCGTCACCTTTTCTCCTGCCAGAACGGCTCTGTCCTATGTTTCTAGACGGGAAGACAACTTGGCCATACAGAAATTTTAAGTGCAGCTGTGACTATTACAACAGCCTTGAATCAAAGAACTTCAGGTCTCTTTCTACAGTTCAGTACAAAGGGGAGTTATTTTTGCAGACACAAAAACTTAAAAATTTCATCGGCTTCGTTATTATAGAATCTAAAAGGTGTTGCGTCAAGGAACACAGCCCACATGACTCTTCAAAGAATTGTTCAGTTGTATTTTCCAGAACAAGGTGACTACGGTTACTCAGCAGCATTCACAAAGAAATGATTTAATGTGTCCTGGGAGGATGGTGAAGTAGTTTTCTAAGTCATGCTGAAACATTTCACAAACCATTACAGCGCGTCTTTACTTTTTTTGGGCTGCAGGCCACAGATTTGAGAATGAATTCCCCCTTTGTTGTGTCTGTGCTGCCAATTTTTCAAAAACTCTCCCAGGAGACCTTTACACTTACACAAATTGATAGAATTTTGGGAGACCAAAAACTTCAAGCAGGGGTCAGGAGGTAAAAAAGAAGCCAAAAATAGATCTCTCTACTTTGGTAAATCTGTAACAACTATGAAGAACCTGTCATAAAATAGGTCAACTAAGGTACCATCTACATAAACATAGTATTAATACAGAGTGTCCCGTTCTAAAGAAGCAAAGGATTCACTGCTGCCGACTATACTGTGTTCCTTCTGTTTTAGAACAGTTACAGAACAGTCCTTTCACTATGGTTTAATTTTTCTTGGCAGATCTTCCTTGTATGTTGTGTACAGTACCATGCACACATTGAGCATTGTACATTGAAAGTGCACTGCTTCTCTGTGTTGGGGCACCATTTAAAATGGTTTAAAGCCTTAAAGAGGCACCATCACCAATGCCCATGCAGGGCAAAGCAAAAGCATCCCTGCAAGGGGAACGCCTTGACCCCCATAAACTCACCTTACCAGCAGTCCCACACAGCTACTTTATCCTCTGAAGTCAACACTAAAATCAGAGGTGTCCGCAACCATTGCAGAGCAGTGACCTTCTTCCCTCTGTCATTTGACAGTGCTCGGTCTTCGCGATTGGCTGCTAGGCCAGGGCACACATGCAGGAAAGCGGGTCACGTATCCAGAAGTGCTGGATATTCTTGTTGACTGCAGAGGAACGAGGCGCTTTTGGGGAGAGCAAAAATGAGACGAGTATATGGGGACTAGGGTATGTCCTTTGCAGAGTCAGTCTCTTATTAAAGTACACACTAGATAAAATCTAACACTTTTCCCATTGATCAACCAATCTCATGGGTCAAAGAAAGAAAAAAGAAAAAAAAAGAAAAAAGAAGGATCTCCATGTTGCATTTGAAAATTTCATTAAAAAGTTGACCTAGTATCATACATTTTTCATGTAATGTGCAAATAATGGGTAACCCAAAGATTACAATACAACCCCCCCTGAACAATGCCTTTATCTGCTTTTCCCAACAGAAGGACATCACCTGCTTTCTTTGGGTATCATCCAAAGTCAGCATTATTCTCTGTACTAAAATACAGACTCAGTGGCAACATCATTGTAAAGGAGAAGTAGGCCCAAAGATCTTTTGGCCATGACAAATGCAACATCTGCTCAATGGCTGCATCCACCTAGGTGGATATGTAGGTTTGTTTTTTTTTCAAAACCCATACTACGTATGTATGTATGTATGTATGTATGTATGTATGTGCAGTTCAAAGATCAGCCCCCCTGCTGCAGCCTCTCACCTTGTGACTGATGCTGCAGTCTGAAAATGGCAAAAAAGGAGACTGAGAAAAGGCTTCCTCCTGCTTTCAGGACATGATTTCAAACTAGGAAAAGTCACCAACTGGAGCTCAAAGACTGCTTTTTAATGAGAATGCCTCGTTAGGACATTCTTCTAACTCTCCTAGAAGACTTTCTTCCTGGCAGCAGCATTTTGGCAGACGCTTTCATAATGTGTAACGCGTTTAGCCTTGTAAAGCATTAATGGGCATTAATTCATTTCACTGGCTAGAATAAATAATTTATTTTTGCCACTGAAAAAAATGAATGCTCAAGTGCTAAACACGCCTAGAATTAATAAATATTAAGGGTCAAGGGTTTTTTCTGATGCACTGGAAGTAAGGTTTCTATCCTACCTCTGAACTCTTCTTAAAGTATATATGTGTGCATGGACACACAGATTAACATGCAGGAGAGTTTATAGGAGGAGGGAAAAAAAACAAAAACAAAAAAAACCCACCAGATGCCCCTGAGAGCTGTAAAAAAGTCTAGTGTGCATGAGGCCTTAAAAAGGTGGAGCTTTTTTTGAACAGTGATATTGGTGATGTATATTGTGATACATCAGATTTGTAACATTATTGCGAAGTCCACTTTAAGTGTTTTCTGACTCAGAGACTGGTCACGTCACAAACATTTCAGATTCAGTGGTGCCATTCCAAAGCCTCTCATATTCACCAGTGCCATTACCAACCTAGTTGTTTTTACTTTGTTATGAACAGCACAAGATCGAACGCCTGGCCATAGCCCTTAAAGATCAACTCTCACAAAGTACATATAGTAGTTGTCCCTGTTTCCTACACGAGTCCAGCTATGAGGTCGAATCGGATGCCTCCTATCCTCCTCCAGTCATCTGACAATGCAGCTAGCAAGGAGACAGCCACATGTAAACAAGAGTTTGTTTTAGCGCCAAGCACTTGACGAAGAACAGCAGTGGCAAGAGGAACGCAGAAGGACGGGAGGGCATTTCTCTTGCTGCAGCTTGCAAGCAGTTACAGCAAAAGTGGTGTTCTTTTGGCAAAAATATGGTTCAAAAGGCTGGAGGTTTTTTTTTTCTACTTTGATGCATTAAAGCCTCCCCTATACTTACCTGAGCCTGATTTTAATCCAGTGCTGTGATCAAGAGTAGAGGCTCTCTTGACTCTCTCCTTCCTAGTGCTGGCAATCACAGCCAGTGAAGAGGGAGTGAGGGCAGGGCCGAGCTCTGGTGTCGGGAGCAAGCCTGCATGTGTGCCCCAATAGCAAGCAGCTTGATATGGTGGGCAGTCAGCAGGGGGTAGCCAGGAGGGCCAACAGAGGACTCCAAAAGAGGAGGATTGAAGCTGCTCTGTGCAAAACCATTGCCCAGAGAGAGCAGGTATGTATAACGTTTGTTATTTTTAAAAATAAAATTTGATCCATTACAATCACTTTAAGAAACTCAAATAAAGGCTGACTGTTGAGACAAACCATAGAACACTTCCAAGTGTGCTTCAAGCTCTCTAGCGGTCACCTTTGTTGGACAGCTTGGTCTGTATGTGGAGAAAAGTATAAAAACAGAACACATACGAAAAAAAAATAAAATCATATTGAGTCGTTTTCTGTATAAATGGTCCTTAGCCTTTATCATGAAAGGGATCATTTTGTTTAAGTTCACCTTTTTGGAACAGGATACACTTGTATTTAGGGTGAAACATGTAATATGTTCCTAAACACCTGCTACCCACCCCCAAAGACCCCCTTCCCTGTGAGTGTGCGAGGGGTTCTTCTCTGTCACATTTAAAATTGGCGTGGCTGAACGGTGCGCTACCCACACAGCTGCGTTATTTATTCGTAGAGATCTGTGAATGAACAAACTATAAAGTCCTGTCTGCTACAGCATAGTAATGAATGGACCACAGGTGTAGTCATCAGCACACTCTAATGCTGGCCACACATACAATTTTCTTGAATTACCAAAACCATATAATAGGAGGTCAAACCCTTTCATTGCATGCCTTTGCACTATATAGGTGAAGGTAAATTTACATTTTCCCCCCAACATTCGAACTGATCGCCCGTAAAAAGGAACAGGCAGAAAGCTGGAGGATGTGTCTGCAGGAGCCCGACATTGCGCCTATGATCCACTGATCGAGGGTGCAATGCTCTGCAGACTCCTGTAGGAAAAAATAAATGCACTTTTTTTATTCCTGCAAAAATAGGTGCATTTATAATTTTTCCCCTAAAAAAGGGAAAAAATTTGGACTTTAAGCACACCGTGCTCATTGTTAATCTGTAGAATATACATTTCTTTACTAAACAAAGTACACATCAAACCATTACATTGTGTACCAGCTGGCCAGAACCACTGCACATTACATAGTCAGTTTTCATTGTATGTTCAATTTGGAATAACTGCAGGAGGCCAGTTATTGACATAAGATTTATTGAAAATGTGGACTTTTAGGATTTCCTCAAATTTAAGTGTTGCAGACATGGCTGTAAACTGGTATTCTTCCAGGTTTTATTGGATTTATGTTCAGATTTAGCTTTTCCCCCAATTTGTTGTACGTTTCCCAGAACATGTTCGTAAATGAAAGTCAGATGATCACACAAGGCCAGAGGGAAGGAGGAAAAATGAAACAAATCTGTATCAGGGGAGTCAAACAACATGGCAAGGGCTGCTGTACATGATCTCTGGTAAATGCAACTATAGCCATCTAGCCACTTAAAAAATAAATAAAAAAATATTGTAATTCCCTTGCACCAAATTGTCGGAAGTCATTTTTTAGATACATTGTATCTCTGAAGGGTCACTGCATTTTCTTCCAGAAAGCCCTAAATGTTTTTGGAATGGCATGTTAAAAACCTGATTTTTGTTGCAGCAGGCAAGGACACAGTGAGCACCATACACTGCTCTGGGAACGGATAGACAAAAGCAGTAGCATCCTTAGACACATGGGACAAATAGCAGCTGTCAAGATCCAACAGTGATGTTGGGAGTGGATTGGCAGGAAGCACCTGTGGGGCTAGTGATGTCAGCAATGGGACAGGCCGTTACGTGTTTCCAGGGCAGTTTTTGGAACGGCATGTTAAAAACCTGATTTTTGATGCAGCAGGCAAGAACAGAGTGCACATCATACACTGCTCTGGGAGCGGGCAGGCAAACTGCAGTGTGATGTCAGCAATGGGAGGGGCAGCTACGTATTTCTGGGGCTTCGCCTCCTTTATCAAGCAGTGTGATGTCAGCAATGGGAGGGGCAGCTACGTATTTCTGGGGCTCCGCCTCCTTTATAAAGCAGCTCGATAAAGGGGGCAAAGCCCCAAAAATGCGCATATGCCCCTCCCATTGCCGATATATCACAATGCAGTTTGCCTACCAGCTCCCAGAGCATTGTATGGTGTTCACGGTGTCCTTGCCTGCAGCATGTCCTGCTTGGCTTCCTGTGGCTGTTAAACCCCATGTTTGCGGCACCAGTGTTGGTTCCTACTTGCTGTAGATCAAAGTTTTCAACACATAATTGTGCCATTTTAATAAACCTGCTGTGCATAAGGTTTTACTAAAATCAGCGCCCTTGCTCTGTCTTTTGCAAGGTTCCTTTCTTACACTGCAATGTAGTGAGCTTTTCACATTTTGCAATTGAAGTTGCATCAGGGCTGAGGGTTCTTGAAAGAAGTACTGAGGAAGGGTACTGTGATGTTTTCAGGAAGCTATGTACAGTATCCTGTGGGCCCCTCCCAACAGCCATCTTCTGCCAGCATTGACTAGAGAAGCGCCGAGACATAGTGACGATATCACTGGGACTGAAATAACATGTTTAATGACAAAAAAGAAAGGTCATATTTTACCATTTCATTAAGCAATTTAATGAGGGGAAAAAAATATCTGGGGAAGGCAAAATTTAAGTGTGCGTTACAGACACTTATACTAATATCATAGCGTTACTGCTAAGACTTGTGAGTTTCCTCCTTTGTAAAAAGGTGGTGGTGGCAGTGTGAAGGGTTAATTGTATAATTAACCTGACCCAGTAACAATAGCTCTCAGGCTGTTGGCACAGATTGTGGTCCCGCGAGCTGGAAAATCTTTGTGCAGGGCGCAGCTGAGAGTGGCATTGTTACGCAAGTGACATCGAGGTGTGAGATCGGCTGGTCCTTCAGTCACGAGTTGGTGATAAGGGCTGGGGTCTGACACCGCGCACCGTAACACTTACCATTTGCTCTGTCGATGCCAGCATGAGCGGACACTTAAAATATAACTAAAAGGCAAAGCTTTTTTTTTCCTTTTTGGATAGAGTAAGGGAGAGTTATAACCCCAGTCAGCTTTTTTGCTCTGTGTCCCATTGGAGAGATTTCCCTTCACTTCCTATTCTATAAACAAACCGGGTGTTAGGAAACCCCACAAGAGTGAAGGAATCCCTGGTTGGCACCAGAACTAGTGTCCCCGTTGCAAAATGTGTCCTCTAATCTGTTTTGGAGACAACCCAAAATTTGAAATCCACCTTCCTCTGTCGAGGTAGGCAGTTGGGTGTAAAATGGACAGCGGAGTCAGTTTACACCCAGCCGACCATAGAGCAGCTCTGTGTCCTGTCTGCGTAAACTGAGCGAACATGGACCTGTCATCCATATGCTCTGCTCTTAGCAGGGGATTAGCAGACAGATCCTTTGCGGAACAAAAGATGTAGTCCATCCTGTGCAAAAGGGGCCTAAATATGATCTATCCTATCTATTTACTAATGCTAGCAGTCAATGTAGAGTGAAAGAGTGAAGTTCTGCTTTAATAACATTTTGTCAATACAACATGGGTAAGAAATTTACCTAATTGTTGATACTACTAAAATCCCTATATTATATAAAAATAATTACATGCTATCATTTTGACATGGAAGCCAGCAAAGGCACCCTACATATTTTTCTCATGACGGGGATACTTAAGAGGAAATCTTTTAATTGAGGGTACTTTAGAATTGGAGTAGGCTTTGCCCTGCTCCAACAGGAAACCCCTATTTAGAAGTACAAATAGAGACAGGCCTTAAAGTGCTCAGTTTCTTTTGATGAAATATTGAAATATAGCAAGAGTAAAAAAAAACATGACTTTTAAATAAGGGTATACACAGTTTGAAGTAGTAGGGGCATACTCCAACATATTCAAGAGAAGCACATTGTAGCTTTTCCTGCATGCAACATTTTCAGAAAATGTATCTCAATCTTTTTGTGCATGTTCATTGAGGTCATGTGCAGCCATTTTTGATAGCTAAACACAGGCAGCTTGTTGTAGATTAGTAAATACTGTAATTATTCTATTTAGATCTGAGCTCAATTTTTTTAAATTTATAGAAGACCCACCTACATCTTGCTGGATTACTGCAAATCTTAATGTAAGTATCTATTAAAACCGGATTATGTATAGCTAATTTTGGGAGATTTACAGTGATTATTACCATCCTAAATTATAGCTGATAAGATTTCTTTTTTGAAGACCAAGCCACAAGGGCGTTCTACAGTTACTGATGTGTGGTTGTTTTGTTACTCTTAATTACTTTCAGGGCCAGATGTGAAGCTAATGCTTACACAGAAAGTTAATTTTGGCACAGTATAGGTCAAAGTCCGCCAATTAATTAAACATATAATTTTTAAAATTATATGGGATCTGTTTAGGGATAAAACCAACATTTCAAAAGAATATACATTTCTATTGGGGTTGTTGAAAGTTGCTGATCAAAATTCACCCCAACCCCAGCAAGCGAAAACATCCTAAAATTAAGGGCACTCTCCTGGGGGAGTAGTGCAGTGATTGCATCCATTTGATGAGACAATATGAAGATCCCCATTACGGAAGACGCTAAACGAAGCGTACATGGCTTACTGCAGCCAATGTTTTCCTTTTACTTTCCAACTAAAAAAGTGAAAGGAAGAAGTTAGAGTGATTCTAAAAAGGAAAAAAAAATTAAAATAAAATAAACCACCACACTACATTATACTTACCTGCTCTGTGTAATAGTTTTGTGTATACACGCAAATGCAAACATGTTAGTAGGTTCAAACACATTTGCACAAATTTTCCCACTCATGTGAGGTGTCACCGTAAAAAAGAGAGCAAACAATTTCAGGGCCACAATTTGCGATTACCTCTAAACTCATAATTTGTAACAGGTTATTAAAGAATCAGTTTTAGGTGCTGTAGTAGGTCGCCATGTCATGGGTGTGCGCAATTTTAAATCTTGACCATTTACTCAGTGCAACATGATCTTCTATTCTACCAAAAAATTAATTGGCGCATAGGAGAGGGCTATGACATGCAAGGAGGGAGGGGGCTATGACTCTCCTGGAATAGTCAAAATTTTCTAGCAAGGCACACTGCAAGTGATTGAAACCTTGTTTATGGAAAGCAAATATGCTGCAAGTCAGCATTTTTTTTTCCTCAAAAGGCAATTTAAGTTGGTGACAGGTTATCTTTAAAGCCCATCTGTGGGCCATGTAAAACATTGGAACCATTTTGCTGAACAAGGCAACAGTTTCAACCATGTTATAATAGAAAAGATTTCCATGGGGTTCAGCACAAAGAATGACTTCATCGATTGTTATTATCTATAGGTTCTTAAACTTCAACCTCAAGGAATGTACAATAAATGTAACAGTACGACAAAAATCTGGCTTTGGCTCAGCCAGTGTCCACCTTTGCCAGCATTCTCACAGGCTTATACCGGAGGGAAGCCACTTAATGGAGGGAGCGTGGAGAAAGACATCATGATCTCACTGGTATGTGTGCACAGTTAATGGGAAATCTGGATCATTTTTAGAATGTTCTTTTGTGATTTATTAACATCCCCCGGGAGGAATGGATTTATAAAGCCTAGGCAATCATTTAATGCATGTCCATAAATATCTCAAGGAGGACACAACGTGTGCATGATTCGTCCTCACCAGAAGTGTTTTAACATAAAAGGTGAAGAGAAGCGATGGAAAGACAAACGATCCCATCTTTCTGCAGTGTCTCTACTCTCGCTAACAGATAAGCCCTCCTTTCCACTATAGACAGGGTAAGGCCAGACCTTGAAAATGAAATATTTATTGAGCTCAGAGTTACTAGCGCGTGCTGGTATTTACATAAGCTCTCATGATTTTGCAATAGTAAAAATAGGTAATACAATGTACCCCTATATTACTGTTCAGGATGTTAAAGCCCGATTTCTATTTTGTTCGTTTTCAAAATAAAACCAGCCCCCCTCTATCCCCCTCCTCCAATACTCTGTTCTGTGGTGCTGTCCCGTGCAGAGTCCTCACATTTCACAGTGACCTTAAATGTTGGATGTTCGTCAACCCAGAGTAAGACTGGCAAACCTCCAAAACAAAAAAAAAAAAAAAAAAAAGTGTGACACTACAGGGATTCCTTCACGACATCTTTCAGAGCAGCTTTTTCTTCTGACAACAGTGGACCATGCCCGCATAATATGCATTGAACTGGTCAAATGTTTGTAAGCATGGTGACAACACGGAGGAGTAATCAGGAGACAGGGAACATTGCTGCCCTATAACAGGCAGTGCATGAACAAGGACCTACATGGCAGGACCATTATTTTAATGAAAGCTACAGATTTACAAATCCTGAGATGTGATTTTACTGATTAGGTTTAATTTATAGTTTACCATGTTAAGCACGCCATAGATTATATACTTTGCTTTCCTGCAAAGGAAAAAAAATAGTTTGATTCTTCCATCACAATCTGCGTTGACTGGGGAATTCCTCTTGCAGCAGCTTCCCTGCTGGCAGAACACAATGATCACTGCTAGCAGCTACAGCCACAGGCAGTGATCGAATGAAGAAACCCTAACAGGTTGGTGGTACTGAAGTCGATTGGTGGTGGATCGACTTCGGCACAACCAGCCTGCCTATAAATGGATCAAATCTCAGCCAGTCCCTGCTGAACCAGCTGAGATTCGGTCTATGTATGGCAGGCTTTAGAGGATATATGAGATTTCAGTAGGCAGACATACTTTTAATCTCGGTTAAGAGGCCATTTAAGATTTTGGCACAAGCCAAACAGAATTCACTTGGTATGTTTGTGCGCTTAAGTGTTCAATTGTTCTACGGTAATGAAAAGGGAGCACGATGACCTATGTAACTGAGCCTCCGCAATAAAATACAGAATCAATACGCTTGTGTCCGGTATTTAGGAGAACAATATTCTATTAACCAGAAAGTGAGGATATTGGATGACAAATACAAGAGGAATGACATACGCCCTTCCCGAGTGTATTGTTACAGCTTTCTAATCTATAGTCATCCATTTCAGCCTGTCACTGTTTAAGAGATAGGAGCTACAACTGACAATCTGCCAATTGTAACCTCTATCAACAGTCCCATGAATCAACAGGGTTTTAACTCCTGTATCTTCTCACACAGAATGGGGGCAATTGGTTTAAAAACCTTCACCTTTTCTCTTGAACCCCCCCCCACCCAAAAAAAAACCACACACACACACACACACACACACACACACACACACCAAAAAAAAACCCCACACCAATTCCCACGAGACAATACATTTTTCTTTACTTAAATTATATTACCTAAGGCTTTTAAAGACCGGTCATTACTGCTACCTACCCACAAAAATGGACTTGACACGTGTTCTTAATTACAGTACAAGTACTATTCTGCCAGCAATCAGATTCATACTCGCCCTGCAAGTTTTTTCCCCACAGCCACCAACCAGGATTATAGTTTCATTCTTTTGGTGTGGATACATCAGACCCCAGCAATCAAGATTTTTGCAATTCAAAAACACTACAGGAAAGGCAATGTATGTTTATTCACATGTTACAGGAGTCACATGATGAATGGTCATCAGCTGGACAAAAACAGACAAGTAGCACGTTCTGTGAACGGTAGGTAATCAAGGAACACATTCCAGCCTGGCTCTAAACCCAATCACTAAAACGTCACACTTTTACGTGGTAGGGTTATTCCTAGAGTTGTTTTATGAAGTTTCTTAAATCTGCAGCTCTCAAGGCATAGCGCACCTTTTGTAAGAAAAAATAAATAAATAAAAATGAATAAATTCTTCCATATTTCAAAAAGAGAATGCACATTTTGTGCATGTATTTTTTTTGCATCGAGCCTGCAAAGCAGTGCAACTGCGATCTGTGGATTATGAGTGCAATGCTAGGCTCCTGCAGATTTTCTCTGGCTTCAGTTCCATACAAAAGGTACGGACCTTCTGTTGAAAAGTTGGAAGAATTCAACAAAGTGACATCACAGCACTTGTGCTCCTTTGAGAACTACGAGTCTGTCATGGTGGCAGGTGGAATTTGCAGTCTTCCATTCACAGAAGCCTCATAATTTGAAGGTGGGGGTTGTGGAATGGCATCACATTTCACGTTACACACTTAATATGAGTTGAACATGAAACAAGATCAGAAAATGAGCAATTAGCCTTTCAATAAAATACCTGGTAATCCTGCCAAGGTGGTTCTTATACAATCACTTCTTGTTCTAGGATAAGAAATCTCCCAACTGTGCACCTAGGTTGTCATCCAATCCCTTAATAGCAACTAAGCTGTTATGGTGACACAAACTGGCCAGGCACTGTCCATCGTCAGCATCAGTCCAGAGCAAGGGTATGTTATGAAATAATGGCAACTATGTATAATACATAGGGTTTAAATCTACTTTAATTTCTTTAAAACAGGAAAAGTGAATCGTTTGAGAGAGATCTTGCCTTTGCACGAGTATCAAAGTCATTATTATATAGGATTTATATAGAACCAAAAAGTTTGCACAGCACATAACATGAGGACAGACCGTACATTTACAATACAAGAGGAATCGGAGGGCTTTGTTTTAGATCCATTTGTGTAGGGTTTGTTGGGCACTATAGCTGAACTCCAGCCGGGAAAATAAATGAAACTTATTTACCCCTCCACTCACTCCTAGGAAATGTAAAGCTTTTATTTTAAACTAAAGCGTCTACAACTCACATCACTGGTCCCAGAATCACTGTGCTAGTTTACCAATCCTGCCTTCATCACTACCACCAACAAAACTCCGTGCTTTTGGGTATAGAGGAGCATGTATTCTCTTCCAATAAGACAATGGTCAAGTCTACTAGCCAATTGCTATGCCTGAACACAGTCACATGACCGAAGGAATAAAGTCACTGCTCTTGCTTCCAATTCTAGTGATTTTATTGTAGATGAGGGTGTTGGTCTTTATAAAAGACAAAGCCACTGTGCCCTGAATGGGCAAGGTGACAATGCAGCACAGTGGCTAAATGGTTAGCACTTCTGCCTGGCAGTACTAGGGTCTTTGGTTTGAATCCCAGCCATGACACCACCTGCCTGGAGTTTGCATGTTCTCCCAGTGCCTGCGTGGGTTTCCTCTGGGTACTCCGGTTTCCTCCCACACTCCAAAAGACATGCTGGTAGGTTAATTGGATCCAGTCTAAATTGGCCCTAGTATGTATGAATCTAAGTTAGGGACCTTAGATTGTACACCCCTTGAGGGTTAGGGACTGATGTGAATGTATAATATATATGTAAAGCGCTGCGTAAATTGATGGCGCTATACAAGTACCTGAAATAAATAAAATAAGGTGGTGATCATCCAGCAGAAGCCACTCTCTCTGCAGATGTCCCCTTGTAGTTGACCTGTTTTGGCGACACCGCTCAGGTTGATATCATGCCAGTACTATAGTCAGTGTAGCACTATAGAAGTCCTTGTCATCAGGATGGAATTTGGGTACTCCAAAAATACCTTCCTACATTGCAACTCTGAGATCATAGACCTTTGGAGGCTGGCTGTCAAGGGGCCACAGATTAAATCAAAAAGTACATGCAAGGCTTAAGGCACTGTATTAAAAAACAAAAAACACAGTAGATACAGATTGCCTAGAAGTGGGTAGAAGGCTAACCAATAGTGTTTTTTTCCTGGTGAGAGCTACGCTTTAAATGAGGAAGGGGGGGGTTCATTTTTAAAACCTGGCAATGGAATAATTACAGAAAAATGCTGATATTGCAAGTTATTTTCTAAAAACAAAGAATGATCAATTATTTTTTTTTTAAAAACAGGCCTCCAGCTGATGCTGAATATTATAACAGGACTTCTGAGATTTACCATGACAAAAACCTGGTCTGTTTCTTGCTAAAGAGCAAGTGCAGCTGCACACATCCTGTTCTCATAAATGTATCATTTCCAGCATAATCCACCTGTAAGCTTCACTTCCATTCCAAATCAAAACAGAACTTTTACAGGCTATTTAGCGACCATTTCCTGGCTTCTTACAGGCTGCCAGAAGGCGATATTCAGCCTAAGACACAAACATGATTATTCAGGACAATGGCCCAGCAAGCTGCCCAACTACCTTGTATAATGCTGGATTCCTGGCTAGTGAGGTCACCTACTAAGGGGGGTCCAGCAGACACTTGAGTGTTTCACTAGACCATGCTTGATTCATGGTGTCAAAGCAAGCATAACTTATAAACAAATGTAAAACTAAAATATATTTAGACCTGGAGAACCACCAGGGGCCCATTATACGCACAGATGCATGTATACCACGGTCCATCAAGGTTCTTATTGCCTTAGACCTCCCAGGCACGGGACTTAAATAGGCTCTCAATAGAGGCAGAAAATCTTGACGATGGATGCAATTGTCCATAATCATGCATCGTTTGCTTGGCTTCAAACATATCTTGTTAATGACAAAATGACACTAGGATGAAGGCACCACAGGGTAAGAGTACAGAAGTGTCCTGGACTTTGCAAACCCTGCCTTGCATTCATCAGGGGATATAGGAGCTTCCAAATTACTTCTACTCTATCCCCTTTCAGGGCAGGGCCTTATGCATAGACACCTCTACTAAATATGCTTGTCTGGTGTATTTCAACATTGCAAATTCTGAGCTAAATATGAATGTGCCATCAGGAACGATTTACAAGAAAGAGCAGATGACTTCTATGCAAATAAATTTCAAAAAGCGCATCTAGCCCCAAACCTATTATTGTATTAAAGGGTTACGGAAAACCTGTGAGTGGTCCACATGCCACGTATTCTACCTTAGGACAGCAAAGGACATCCACCAGCACAGAAGAGCTCATACCACCAAAGGTAGTAACCCTCTGAATAATCACAGGTGGAGACAAAAGTTTGGTAAAAGATTAATGGATGCCACACATAGGCAGATCATGGTCTGAAACCTCTCTTTGTCAGATCCCCTCCCGTACTTCATCGAACATTCATGCAATGTGCCTATTCAATGCATACATGGTAAAGGGACCTTTATCTTGTCAACAAAGAAAATAAGATGCCATTACTAAAAACGTCCTAATTTCTACGTGATGAGAACTTGGAAAGTGTACAAAAATTTTGTCTTCTATTTCTTAAGTACACCCCCTACACAGCCCAAACACCACACATTGGCTCCTGCTGCTGTCAATCACAGCCAGTGAGGGAGCATCTATGGACACAGAGCTGGCTTGTTAGCAAGCCCGCACGAGTGCCCCCATAGCAAAATGGGAGAAGCCAGGAGCGCTTGTGAAAGACCTGAAAAAAGGATTGGGGCTGCTCTGTGCAAAACCAAAATTCACAGTGCAGGTAAGTATGACACGCTTATTATTTGTAAGAAATACAAGGTATTTAAAAAAAAAAAAAAAAGTTTTTAAGGCCAACAAAAGGCATGAAAATTATATAGATCTTTTATGCACAGTGCTACAGATCCATGTCATTTAGTTTCACACCTGCTATAAAGCATTGCCTAGTATTCGATTTGAAGAATATATCAATATTTAGATAAAGTTATACTTACTGGGGGAAACGATGACTCTATAGAGATGGGGTGGGTCCTGCTTTAGCTGCCAGCGGCTATGCAGCAGAAAAACGGTTATTGACTATCAAAGCCTCTTGAAAAGTTACATGCAGGACTTGAAGCTGCCAAACCTGCTACCCTCCACAGGGAGGCTGGAGAGGGCTTCATTGCACGATAGACAATTACCTAAAATTACTGGCAATTTTGATACACCCCTGGTTAACCCCCCTTGGGCAGCAGTATGTATTCATATATTAAACTGTATTCCTATGTAAAATAATTTTTCAATGTATCCAAATTGATGAAATCTTTACAGAAATGTTTAATTGCTAGTGGCTTACTATGTGGTGGCACCAAAGTGTTCCATCGTTTTTTTGTTGTTTTTTTTAGGTATCCCTAGGCTGTGCCTTCCTTTCTTATTATTAGGAGCCTTTAGAGACTACTCAATCCTCTTGTTAGGGCCCCCCCCTGTTCCATCTCTCTCCCATTAGGGGTTCCAGGACTGTTCTTTTCCTATTAGGAGCCCTCAGGCTGGTCAATCCTTTCTTATTAGGAGCCCCCCCTGTTCCATCCTTTCTTGATAAGGCCCCATTTCTGCTGCCCCTGTTTCACCTTAACATGGTGTATTTTGTTGGATGGGATTTTAAGAACTATCTCCTGCTGCTTCTCTTAGAGAAGATCTGTCTTGTGACCTCAGGGAACTATTCTTTCTCCCCTTCCGTAACAAGTATAAACCCATATGAAAATCTGTTGCATAGTGCTCTTGGTGCACAGGCTCGACCTCCCATTTTGCTATCGTGTAAAAATGTATTTGGAGACCAATCAGTCTCTTCTTCTACAAACTGCCCTGACTGCTGGGGATTAATGGTTTGGCTCAGGGGAAGGATTACTTTATCATATGTTCCAAATAAACCTAAAAATCCTTTTTATTAATAGTCACAACATGCCTACAAGTCTCGTGTTACACCATTCCTCGAGACTGTCAGGATTACAGCAATACCAGACCTTCCAATGAGTAGGAGGATGTCATGTATCAAAATTCGCAGACTCCACATGTCAGAGAACAGAGAAAAAGAAAAAAAATATCAGGAAAGGTTGGCCACAAGAAGTACAGTAACACATTAATCCCTTGGCTTCACTCCTCTGGAATTTGTTGTGTGGAGGCCTTCTGTATATCTATACTAATGTATTCTATACTGTATGTGTATGCTAATGTACAACCACAATGGCAAACACAGCCACTTTATGATGTAAATGAAATTAAGCTGTATGTAGAAGTAAGACGCAGCGCTCTTAAAACATCTAGTATCCATTTATTAAATGTGGTTTCAAAGCTCCACACTACAAGCACAAGACTTTTTTTTTTTTTTTTTTTTTTTTAAAGTAGTAGAAACTATTGTTTGTGTGTGAGAGAACAAAAAAAAAAAGTTGCATAGCTATTAATCCAGCAAAACTGTATGTACATTCATCCCATGTGAATTAAATCGGCATTTGCTTATTCGTTTTAGAGATTTTATTTTTTGGCAGAATGTATAAAAAAAAAAAAAAAAAAAAAAGAGGAGTTGTTGTTGTGCTAATGGGGCAAGATTGAATGCTCTTATGGCATTTTCTCTTCTGATCAAATATTCTTATGTTATTGTTTTAGACAATGCTTTAAGCCAGCCATAGATGGATTGAATCTCGGCTGGTACAGCTGAGAAGCGTTTCATTCATCCAAGTAAAAGATAACTTTAAGTGGTATCAAACCTAAAAGCAAACATTATATTGTAGATTATCATTTCTTACATGTGATGGCTGCATTCATTTTCTTCTTTAGGCTTCTATTTTCAGCTGATTTGGCCAGTAAGTTTTTTTCAAAAGAACAAGCTCTCCAGCAGAATGCATCAGTTACAGAGATGAGACAAACCATTTAGACAACAGCAATGGTGCTTACAATGATCCAATGTTATTTTATGTAAAACTTAGCAAAAAAGGAAAAAAACAAAAAAACAAAAACACAGTTTGCTGTATCTCCAGTACTAGCTGGAGTTTGGCTTTAATTGATTAGTGCATTTAAATCTGCTAATAAATCTAATACTCCCCTCCCTACAGAGTGACAATGCTGTAGTCCAAAGCCACCCCTGTGCTCCTTCATCCACAGTGGAGTCACTCTAATAAAAAGGAGGTGTTACTGGCCAGATCACCAGGTGAAAACAGAAGAGATAAAGCTCAAAAAAAAATAAATAAATAATAATATGATGCAGCCACCACCTCTAAAGATTGGTAAGCTGCAATATATTACATTTTGGGTTTAATACCACTTTAAAGCCCAAGTAAAAAAAAAAAATTAAATTATAATAATCAGCACAAGGGATATGGGTATTAATCTAATGAGTCCCTTGTGCTGCTGGATCCTGGATTCTTTGAAATCTTCATCTTCCAACCCCGAGAACTATTTAATTTCTTGGATCCTCGCCTACGTGATGTTCAGCAGATATCCACATATGTACACACACACACACACACACACACACACACACACACACACACACACACACACACACCTCTGCAAGGTCTACGGGAATCTGCAGAGACCTGTGGCTTGCCTGTGCATGTACCAGTTGCCCTGTGCATGTGCAGTAAGCTGTGGGTCCCTGCTAATCTACAGGATCCGTGGCTTTCTGTACATGCACAGGGGCTCCTGTGCAGACATGCCGCATGTCCTCACTCATCCCTGTAGACCTGCAGTATGTCTACGCACACACAGGATCTTGTTCCAAGATGGCGACATGAAAGCAGAGCGCCAAGGAAGAAATTTGGCTGCATGAAATAACACCGGACTCCATGGGCTAGCAATCAAAATTTTTTTTTTTATATATATGAGAAAAAAAAAAAAAAACCTTTGCTCCATCCAGCTGCAATTTAATTTCTACACCCTGATAATTGTCCGAACACATAACACAGGGGCGGACTGACCATTTGGAAACTTGGGCACTGCCTGAGGGCCCGGGGTTAGTAGGTGAGATGCCCCTGGTACCTTTTTCATAGGCTTTTTTGAGTTTGGGCAAGGACACAGGGACCCCATGATCCCCTATTGCCCGGGGGCCCCTTGAGTTGTCAGTCCGCCCCTGATAACACATATACTAAAACATTCCCAAGAGTATAAATTTGCGACTTTTGGGTAAATGGCAATACACACGCACACAGATTTTTTTTTTTAGGACCCTGAAGGGGTTTCAGATATCGTATACTCTTGGGAATTAAGGCAGAAGAAAGGCAGATCCATTAGACTTGCCTGCCTGCTAAAGTAGACAAAAGACCATAACTGTAAGAACAGCCAGACATCTAAGTTACATTTTCTGTTTACTTATGCCATTCCCCATTGAAGAGAATCTGAAGATTCCTGCTTCGGCACAAGTACACGTCAGATTACCTCATTTCCCTTGCTTGTTGTGGCTAGGTATTAAACAACTATTTCCTCTCCTATATTGACGAAAGAATGAACACTGAATTTGTCACACACCACCATCTGAGCATGCCGTGCAGCGCACAGGGACACACGTGAGTGCCAGTGTGTAGCTTGTAATCAAAACCAGCTCATTTGGAGGGTGATTCTCCATGGACTACTGAATGTCAGAGAGCACCACCCATAGTCACAACAATGGAAGGTCATGAAGCAGCAACTGTGATCGTATTGAAATCGTTCCTCCAGTCAGGTCTGAATGCGCGGCATAGAGTTTTTTGGAGGATTACCATGCAAGTTATTACAGCTTATATTTTTTGTTGATTTTACTCAAAAGGTCATCTCTTCAAAAAAAGTTTTATTATCACTAGAAAGCAAGCATAACTGTTCCTAAAATATATTAGGGACTACAATAGGGAGATCATTATCAGCAGGCTTCCAAAATGCTTCAACCATTTCAAGCAAAAAAGGAGGATTTATAGGTTCATCCAGAGGCTTTGAGACCCACTGCATATGGTGGGTCATGGTGCAAGCGATTGCAAATCCTTCCATATACCCAGTGAGGGGATTGACCTCAGGTAATAAAACAGAATTGAAACAAATCCTCCTACAAACTAAGTTGTACCTGTTTATCTGCAGTCTTCTCATCACTACAGCCAAAGTGCAGAACTTACACAGCTTGTGTGAGCCTCAAGAAAACTGTGGTCAAGAAGCTGAAATTACACTCTGCAGAGCTCAGTGAGGAGAGCTCAGATACCCAATTAGGAGGGAAGGGACACACCCCTCTACACAGCACACAGGCATAGAGCTGAGGCTATCAATCACAGTTTGTGTGCTGGAAATCCCTCCCCATCACCTTTTTTCTCTTGGTGTCAGGAAAATGTGTCACAAGTGACTCATGCAAATAGAGGAACAAAAACAGCAGACAGAAATTTGTTCATATTTCATGTTAGAGACTTACAATCACTTTAATGAATGTCTATATAAATCTATATGCAGGTTTATGCTGCTATTTGCGAGAACCCATTCGTGCCCCTGGACGTAGACTATCTGCATCCAGATTGTACACCAGTATGCAGGTGTGGGTTTGTGCAAGTAGCAGAATAAACTCACTTACACCCTTTAATTTTATTTCCTGGGTGCCAAAATATGCATGCAATTTACATTGTAAGCCAAAAAGTGCCTGTGTGCATTATGCCCAACCTAAAGGGTGTATGCTCCATCAGTGCAAAGATCTTACAGTAGATGCATTAAAAAAAAAAAAAAAAAAAAATTATATATATATACACACATATATATATACAGTATATATATATATATATATATATATATATACACACACATACATACATATATATATATATATATATATATATATATATATACATATATACATATATACATATATACATACACACATACACACATACACACACACACACAGATGTGTTTGATTGTACTACATGTTGCTATTTTCCAATGGGTGACTCCTTCCCATCACACCATGTATAAGTTTTAATGTCCTGTTTTATATCCAGAGAAGCTTTGTTCCAATCTATCAGTAAGCTCCTTACTGTAATAGTATAATGAGTGTTTCACATTTAAAAACTACTGGATGCTCATAATCCATACACACGAGCAGCTTAGGTTGATTTTCAAGGAAGGGAATTCAAATGCTGGTTCTGGTCAGTATTCATTCAAATTATACTGATCAGTACAAAAACACTAGAATGATTGGCAATATTAACACTTATGCACGTTAAAATTTGTACAAGATTTGCAATAGTTGTGCTTAGAAATTCATGTAAAACAAGCAAAACACTCTTCAAGAGAGGAATGTAGAAAAAAAAAAAATGTGGCAGTTTAATTTTTTGCGCAATTGTTTACCAAACCTATATTCTCAGTAAAAATACACTGAAATGAAAAACATTTTAGTATTACACAAAACTTCCAATTGTTTTGTGTGTAAAAAAAAAATCCAGCAAAAAATACCAGGCATTGGTTCATAGTCTTCCACACTTTATCAAAAATTAAAATGAAATATACGGTACTTCATTCCTTGCACCGCAGGGTTGGCCCAAAGGAACCATTTCCATTACTATGAAATGAGCCCGAAGGCAGTGCGGTCTAACCTGTATGCAGAATCAGCGTTGTGTTCCGACAGCTGTACAGTGACTTTTCGTCCTGTTCCCCAAGCAAAGTGAAGTTGAGCTGAGCATTGCTCAGATATGTGCAGGAAACTTTGTATTTTATGAATGGATACAAGGTTTCCTCCGATTGGCTGAGGTAGAGAGGTGGGCAGAGGATGTCACCTTCTGTTGTAGGTCTGCGCGCTCTGGCCGGCTTCTGTTGTAGGTCTGCGCGCTCTGGCCGGCTTCTGTTGTAGGTCTGCGCGCTCTGGCCGGCTTCTGTTGTAGGTCTGCGCGCTCTGGCCGGCTTCTGTTGTAGGTCTGCGCGCTCTGGCCGGCTTCTGTTGTATGTATATGCAAACTGACGGTTTTCTGGAGTATTCGAGTAATGCATTCACTGAATATTATGCATGGCCCTTTGCTGATACCAGAATCATACTTTAGACCACCACTACCCTAAAATGTTTTGGGGCATTGGAACCTGATTGGCCAGGTGCTTAAAGGGTTTATTCACCCTTACAGAAATAATGTAAAAAGGTGATCATACACCTTCCCGATCCCACTGATCTTCGCTGTACTTACCTCTGAGGATGCTGAGCGGTTAGTGCTCTCATAGCCAATGCAGAGCACTCAATCTCAATCTTCTCCCTCTTCCTCTGAGACAGATCAGAGAGATTCGCTGAGCAGGCGCCGACCAATAATTACTCTGATTCGTCCCAAAAGCGCTGCACGGAGAAGAGGAAACAGGAGGGGATTTCAAATCCCCAGACCACTGGATCAGCAGCGTGGCATTGACAGATCAGCATTGCTGGAGGTAAGTACAGCGGGGACAGTGGAGGTAGGGAGGGTGTATGGGATTAGTTCACCTTTTCATGTTTTTTTGTGAAGGTGAACTAAACCTGGCCATACATGGATTGAAATTCAACTGGTTCAGCAAGGACCAGCCAAATTTTGACCCATGTATGGGTAGGGTGGTTGTACAGAAGACAAACTACCGATTTCTGTACAACTGTCCTGTTGGATTTTTGCCGCTCGATCAGTGTCACCAGCTATAGCCTGCAATGCTGATCAGTGTATGCTGGTGGCAGGGAAGTCTCCCTGCTGTCAGAATACAATATTCGTGCAGTGGGGAGGATTCCCCCATCCACATCTAATGTTGGGGATCTAGGAACAGAGTCATTTTTCATTCAACCTAATTGAATGAAAAAAAGAAAAAAGATGACATCTATTGGTAGCCTAATCCTTTAAACCACACAGCCCTTGATCAAAACATAAGTGTTTAAATACCATGATTTATATCCAAATGTCACCAGGCTTTCCCTATACTTTGCTGTCCTGCACAGTCCCAGGAGACATACTTGCCCCCATGATTGAACCAAGGACGCACATTTCTTTTCCCACAGGTACATACAATGATTTAGTGCTTCCTTTTGGATAACCATGGAGACCTCTAATCTGTTTACACCATACATCTACACAGAATCAGCCATCCATCTGCTTAAAGACAACAGACTATAAATGACATATACAATGTGATCTATTTGTTTAGGACTAAGGAAAAGGTCACACACGCACATCAAGAATCCCGGCATCTTTCAGCTACACTACATAGCAAATCGCAGCTTTCTGAGCTACATGTCCACTAAAAGAATGAGACCAAAACGGGAAAGATCATTTCCATTCCTAGGTCCTTACACAGACATGACTATTTTTCCATTTTAACTTGGAGAGATCAGCTAATATTTTGGCTGTCCTCGGCTGCTGGCAAGTTGACTCACACTATGACGTCCAATATTTCTCAGGGATTCTAGTAGCGAGTAGTGAGCAAGGCCATTAAAAGCCCAAGAGATGGTGTCATAATTTCCCTAATGGCCTTGTGTGAGGGCATGGAGGAACATGACCACAAGGAGATCATTTCACTGGAATCTATGATAGACAGAACAAGTTAGCTGATGATAGGATACTCACTCAACACTAAAGGAAACATGTGAGGCAGGGACCGTTGTGCCTCTGAAAAGCAATCCATGCTCAGATCGCTTTACAGAGGCATGGTGAGGAGAGGGATCTGTCGCCCGTACTACCACTCCCCAATCTTCTGCACTGCACACAATTGTGGTGCGTATACGGCATCGCCCCATAGAACTGCATTAGTCGCGTCCGGCAGCGGCACTGCTTGCCGAAATCAGCATGCCGTTTAAGTTTTTTGCAGCGGTGACCCACAGCTTTGTGATCACAGCATGGGTACAGCTGTGACAGGAACAGTGCTAATACATTCAAATATTTTTCTTTAACTTTATTAAAATGTCACAAATTGGCATTTAATTCACCTTTATTCACTGTAGTGGGTTGCAGTGCCATGTACTGCGTCACAACACACTGCGCTGAATTAAGAAGAGCATGTAATACTATTCAGCAGCGCGCATTACTCCAGTGCAGTGGTATGACCTCAACTCATAGGACAAAATTTCCTTGTCTATGCCTTGGGGCAGAGTTAGGCATCGCTACCCAGCATAGCCCTATATATTAGACTGTGCACTTTGCAAGTGCAGTTGCTCCAGAGCTTAGTAAATGAGGTAAAGCTTCACTTTGCAAAGAATAGCCAAATCATATGCAAGGAAAATAAAAACCACAAAAACATAAAACCGCATTTTTGCTTGCACATGATTGGATAATGGAAGTCTGCTCATTTTAAAGCTCTGGAGCAACTGCACTTGCAGGCAGTGCATCTGCAAAGTGCACATACTATTTGCCTCCAGTAACTCGACCCTTCTGTCTTTAGCACAGTTGCAGTATTTCTGGAAAGAATAAGCAGTTTCCTTACATGTTGCCTGCTCAGGCCCTGCACAGGACATGCCAACTATGACTGCAGACTCTTTCAAAACAGCCTCTGAACAATTCCTGAATAAATAACATATATAAGCAATGAATATACCAACCTCAATATAAAACATTTGCATACAAATGCAAAGCATTCTCTGAATGGCGGTCATGCCGAGTGAGAAATCTCCTGTTTCTAGGATGCAGCTGCTAAGCACAGGACCCAGAAGCAAGAGGAGATTACTGGAGTAGAGGGGGTGTCTACTCCAGTGATTCCAGCTTCCAAGGACATCCGGACCAATGTAACGATGTATAAAATATTCATACCTGGAATTCTTTAAAGTGGAAGTAAAATGAATTAAGAAAAAAAAAAAAAAAATGCTGATAAGCAGGGTATTTATGACAGAAGAGACCCTACTAGTCTCTTCTACCATCAATACATCCTCCTGCATGTCAGCCATCATGCACAGGGCCACGCATGCGCAGCTCATTGATCATTTATGGCCCATATCCATTCCATGGCGATGTGACTCCCGTGAGCATGTGTGGAAGTGATGTCATCGTGGCCCAGCCTATTGAAAGCCCGAAGGTACCAGACCCGGAAGACTTGACGAAAATAAAAGTGTCGGGGGCCCGCCTAATGGATCCCACCACAGCTTTGGAGGACGACACCGTTTGACAGGTAAATCTATCATAAATGTACCAATATGCTGTGCATACTAGCACATTATGGCATAACCCACCTGGGTGGCCCTAAAAAGCAAATTCTACAGCAGAGTTTACTAGTTTCTAGCCATTACACTCTTCTTATCCCCATTTATAACTAGGGGGTATCAACTCACAGTTTTACCATCATTCAGTACCTTTATACTTTTTTTCCTTCTCGAAGTCCGTTAGTACTTTATTATTCCTAGAATGCCTCCCAGAAGGGAGAAAATTAACCATTTTCTTTGCTGGGTAGCAAAAAAGTCATTTTTAAAGTCCAACTCAAAATGAAAATTCTACCCACTCTCCTAGATAATGTAGGATCCAGTGCAAATTTACCTTACCCCCATTGGGGATCTGGCCGCTTATTTCCCCTAATGGTCCAGGACTGTATGGGAGGATGTTCGCGAGCAGAGAATAGCAAAAACAGTAGCTGGTAGTGGCCAGCTATCACAACTGGTACCAAGAGAGAGGAAGGTACTGCCGACCGTAGGACTGGATTAAGGGAAGCATTACTAGATCCTCTAAAAAAAAAAATAAGCACTGAATCCTTCATCTGTTATGCGGAGGGAGGAAGGGAACGGGATATTTTATTTATTTTTTTTTTTTTTAACCTGCCCAGAGTTAGGCTTTAAGTCAATTTCAACTACTTTTGCCTGAGATGACAGTACAGACAAAACAGACTCAAAACGAACCCCCCAGTAGTCTCAAACATAATAATCAGTAAAGAGGTAGTTGAGGTTTCATGTGTTCCTAAATGTTCTACTAATAGAAGGTTTAATAACTCCAGGTTTGGACAGTGACCCATATACAAATTGTCATCATCAACACTATTATTAGTGGAAAGAAAGCTGTGGATGTGGGAGAGTTAAGGGAAGTAAATCAATCTCTATTTACAAAACAAACATGTTTGACGTATGTCACATGAAGTAGATTATTAGGAGTTGACCGACTTGGCTAGAAGTGAGAAGTCCATGTGACAGCCATATTTATGGAAGAGCAGGTATACACAATTCAGCACTATGTACTGCCTTCAATTAGTAACTATTACCGACAAAATAAGTCTTCAGGACAGAATCCACAAAAAGTCACTTTTGGAAAAGGAGCCAGTTATCACCTATCGGAGACTAGCTCATGTATTTCATACATGGAACAAAAAATTGAGAAGATTGTTGGACAATTTCTGGCCGCAAACTTTCATGAAGCCTATGAGTTGCGAGTTTGCGATTAACTGGAGAAACCATGCACACATCCTTACTTGCTTATGAGTGTTTCCCGACTCATGACCTTTTTTTCCCCCCCACAATACAGCCCAGCCTTAGATATCCCCATTGCATTTGAATGTAGGTCACTGTACAAGTGCACCATGACCTTGGAAACCCAAAACGGTTCCAAAAAGGTGCTGCCCTGAAGAAAACAAAAAGCAGCTCTGATAGGTGGCCACTACAGACTTGAGAATATTGGAAAACTGCTCTCAACGCAGCTAACCACCAAAAGGATCAAAATGGGTAGATCCCCAACAATTAGCAGTGAGGAGGGGGGGCATGTGTCACAGTGGAAAACGTACAACATTTTAATTTCTACTTCTCAGAATAATTTTTTGTTCTGAGAATCCTAAATTGCCACATTACTTGCCAATTTCAGGTTATGAATTATTGTATTAAGGCTACGTGTACACTGGAACTTATACTCTACTGGCAGCAGAAAAACTCTAAATGTAAACATGCACGTAAACGCAGTACAGCATTTAGCACTTGGACATTTATTCATTTCAATGGCAAGTACTCGGTTTTTGGCCAAAACGTTCCTCTCCTGAATGCAATTCTTCTGCACTCAAGAGACGTTTAACTGCCCCTAAACTCTGATAAAAGTCTATGTGTGCATGGACACATAGGATTTTATTGAGTGGAATTCAGGCCTTTGTCAAAAAACGCCAAAAGCTCCTAGACTTGCGTTTAGTAGCAGCTGTGTGCATGCCCTTAGATTGTGAAACTAAATATGGGAACTTTGCAAATATTGTGTGGCATCACAGTCTCCGATCAATATAATGCATACCCAGCTGGCGAGATTTCAACCTGTCCCTGTAAGAGCAGAACAAGAGATGGGGATAAAGGTTGTCACCTGGACAAGAAGATATTGGTTCTAAAAACACATTCTCCTCTAAACAGTCCATAGAAAAAGTTTTGGCTGGATATATATTTTAATGACATAACCCCTTGCAATCAATGGTTACTCTGCTATAAGAAGATTACAAGAATGAATGAGGTAATGCAATGAAGAATTAGCACCCTATTATATAGGGCCACAATTGTTCTATGTCTTCCCTTTCGGTAAATGTGGCCATCTATTAGAAAGCTTCTCAGTCAGTTACTTTCCTCTCAACAAGACACCTGATAAGACGCCGCTTGTACAGTTCCCATCTGCTGTACTTCTGCAGTAGCAAATTTTATATACCCCAGCATGTCAATCCACAGCGCTGTGACTCAAAGTAAGTATTTACTGGGTTGATGACATGGTGAAGAGTGAGCACCCCTCCGAGCCAACAGAAACCTGCTGTACTGATATTGCCCTGACCTGAGGGGAACAGAGGTCTCTTTATAATAGGTCTACATTCCATAGTAAGTTGTTACAGTCACTGATGTCAGAAGTACGAGCTACGGGGCTCTTTGCGGCCTCTTTACCTCAATCTGGTCCTAGTTCAATATCATCACTGTTCTGCCAAGAGATGAAACTTCTACAGTCTACCAAAACACTATAATTTAACAGGTCCATCAGTGTATTTCATCACATGACAACAGAGACAAATGCCTCTTAAGATTGGTTCATTTATCAACAAAAATAATACTGAAAAGCCACACCCCCTCCTAAAAAATAGCCAAATCATAAAGATAATGCAGGAGGATACTGTCACATTTTAACATCTACAAACCAAAAAAAAAAAGTAGGGAAAAAAAAAAAAAACAAACAAACACACACATACAAAATATAAGCGGCTGTATGGAACAAAAGGTTTTCTGCACATTTTACAGTTTGTTATGCACTTTTGAAAAGCAGAACTACAGCAAAAATAAATAGCCCATTTAAAGATAAAATAACACCAGCTTTTGCTGCAATATTCAGCTTATCTCCAGAGATTTCCCCTGCAGTATTTTTTTTTTTCCTGACTGTAGATGTCCTCAACCTGATGGCAAGCATCATTTCACCCACTACCTCTGAGTCTAGGTCATCCGGGACCAGTCCCGGGCCTGTGACTGGACAGTCCAGGTGAAGCAACACAATGAGCTCATTTCTATTTCACTCTGTCTGCACCTATCTGCATGTAGTGAATTGGCTCAGTATGCCGCTTCTTCCTCTCGCACTTCAGCCTTGCTATACAGCGGTGGTCTCCAAACTGTGGCCCCTGGGCTGGATGCAGCCCTTTGCTTGCCTTTGCCCAGCCCTTGGAACACTATTGCTTCCACAGACACCAACAATAGGCCATTATTCCTCTCACTGACACCAAGGATGGGGCACTATTCCTTCTACGGACACCAAATATAGGGTGCGGTTCCTCCCACTGACACCAACAGTAGGGGTACTATTCCACCCACTAATATGGATGATTGGACACTATTCATCTCCCTACTGACCATGGGGGTATTTTTTTTTACTCCCACTGACCACCAAGCCTGAGACATTATCTACTCCAATGGCCACAGTCCAGCCCCTAAAAAGTCTGGTTTAGAAAGTATGGAGACCCTGCTACACAGAAATTGCAAAAGGCTGATACAAGGACACATTCAGGTACTTGCACTGCTTGCTTACCTTTATCATCCTAGATTTCCAAAAAGACATTTACAGAGACCTGAAAATTTTTACATCCTGACAATTTTTTTTTCCTTTTTTGGATAGAGAAAGGTTAGAACCCCTGTTGGGTTTTACTTCTGATGTAGGACTCCAAAAGGAGAGCTCTCACCCACTTTGTTTTGCTGATAAACCATTTCACCATTGTGCTCTTTTGTGGCTATAATAACAGGTCCTGCTCTCTGTGTTGGATTTTTAATTTATTTCATATTATAAAGAGAGCAATAAGGGCAAAATTGGAATATGCAGATGGACACAGAAAACTCCCAGGTGGACAAGAAAATGTGAAAATAATAGCAGGGAGATCTCGATGTTGTAGTAACCAAGAAGCCAGTAGCTGACTCAGCCCACTGGGGTCCACCTGCAGCTAAAAGGTTATTTTTTTCAAAAGGACATTTCATTTAAAATGTTAAATGTTTAATAAATTAATGATGTCCTGGTGACACTCTGCAACAGGGGGTCAAGGATACCTAAACAGGACTACCTTATTAATCGTTCTAGTAATTACAGTAATTATGTACTCTGGGAACAAAAAGCTGGAGAACAAAAAGTATTGCACTAAATAAAAAACACACAGAAAACATGTTGGGGATCTAAAGGCAGAAAATGCGCCCTGGCACAGACAACCAGGAGCTAAGAACAAAACCACATATATTCCTTATTACATTCATTACATGAAGGCTCCCAGCGTTCTCACATTCCACTCATTCACTTCAACCAAATTCCAAACTCATTTGTCTAATTAGCATGCAACCACCATCGCCACTGATTACACAGGCCTGAAAATCGAAGCCAATGCCATCTATTTAGGGATTCTAATGTGAGAAATGCCGCTTTAATTAAAAAAAAGGTGAAAACTGTGTTTAAAGAAGCCTGGGTTTTACACAGAGAAGGCCCTGTGTTCTGCGGCTCTGTCACTCATGTGTAAAAGTCTTGCCGCTGAACGAACGTTCCATTAGTTGTACACAAACACGAGACCAAGTCTCCCAACCCGGCCTTTCTTGTGCAATATTCCATGCCCCAATGACAACTTTCCAAATTACTAGAACACTAGTTTACTTTCTGGGTGGGAATCAAGAGGAAAAATAAACGGTTATAACGTCGTCTAAGGTAAAGAAACATGTATCCGAGTGGTGACAATGTGCACAACATCGCAAAGGATTGGCCTTGAGAATAAAAGGCAAAGATCTTGAGATTCTCAAAAAAACCAATCAATAAAATTACATATTAAAAAGTACTTTGGTTCTAGGAGGTGGTCAGATCGATCTGGTAAATTATTCCCTACCTCACTGGCATGGAAGAGGTTTTATTTGAAATGGCTACGGAAATCATATAGATATCTAGAGGGTTATTTACTAAAACTGGAAAGTGCAAAATCTGGTGCAGCTCTGCATAAAAACCAATCAGCTTCCAGGTTTTATTGCCAAATCTCAATTGAACAAGCTGAAGTTAGAAGTCGATTGGCTACCATGCACAGCTGCACCAGATTGAGGACCTCAGTTTTCATAAAGCTCCCCCATAGTGTCGGTAAGGCATTATGCGCACAGAGTGCGCATGAGATCCTGGCATTTTGGTGAGGGTGGAAGGCACAGGTGCACTTTCCAGTCCTGCTAGACTCTAAGAGGCTAGAGGCTGCTGCAGCTGAACGCATGGAGTGGTAATACATTTTAGGGCACTGTGCACCCAGAGACAAATGCCAAGAATGCAGACCATTTACTGCCTGCAGAGAGAGTAGACTGTTCCTGTGCCTTCCACCCACACCAAAACACCTGGATCTCATGCACTGTGAATGCCTAAAAAGTGTTAGCACAGTGGCTTAGAGAGCTAGGGTCTATGGTTGAAATCTCAACCACAGCACTACCTGCATGGAGTTCGCATGTTTTCCTTGCCAGAATCTCCTCCGGGTACTCCCAAGACATGTCGGTAGGTTATTTGGCTCTATTATTTGTGGGTGTACAGTATGTATGCATGCAACCACATCAGGAAGATGGAACATGGCAGTAGGCACACATTCAGCACAGTTTAGTGGTTAGCACATGTGCCCTTCAGCACGGTTTTCTTCATTTTAAATTCTGGTCTGGGAACCATCTACATGGTATTTGCAAGTTTTCCCTCTGCTTGTGATTTCCAGGTAGTCCAATTTCCACCTACAGTGCAAAGACATGCTAATGAGTTAAATGGATTATTTTCAAATAGATCCTAGTATGTGTATATATGTGTGTGCATGTATGAGAGATAGGTACCTTCGATCGTAAGCTCCTTGAGTGCACAACATGTAAAAAAGTGCTGCATAAAAAGTGGCAATTTCAAATGTCTGCGCAGATTATACTAATGTGGTAGTGTGTACAGGGCACATACAGAACAATTGATTTTGTTGTGCACTTACAGGTCGAGTGCAGAAAAACTGACGTCTCTGCAACATGGTGCGAACACATACCTTAAATAAAAAATGTGGGTCTCCAAAGCAACCTCCCATGAACAATAACGGATTTCTAAAAATTGTACTGGTCATACCATGCAGCCAGATTTGACCCAAACAGTATTCAGCAGAGTTCTGCTTTGAAGTGACCACGATAAGAAAATGAAGATAACAATGCAGCTTGTAGAATATCATATGTGGACTATGCTCATCTTGTCTGCCTTCCCTCATTGCTCCAAATCAGCATTTCAACAACATCTGTTCATCTGTTATTGACCACTTATTAACTCTTGTTTAGCTCATGCTCACCGAAAGCACACAAGGCCTATTTCTCTTGGGAAATAGACCTGACCTCTGATTTGTCGGAGGAGGACTAGGAGTGCATCTATACCCACATCCACAAGTGTTATGTACATGTTACGGTTGAAGAGAATGTCTACAAAATTCCCAACGAGGATTCATACGTTTTCTCCCTCAGCATCTAGCCTTTGCTGGAGATGAGGTTCGGACCTGGGCTTCTTGATTCATATCTGGTGGGCCTGTCCACTATTTCAGGTCTACTGGTCCAAAGTCCACTGCATCATTTCTTCTGCTACTACACTCAAACTGAACTTCACCCCGACCCAATTCCTGCTGCACAACACTTCCACGAAAAACCTATTTCAAATCACTGGCAATGCACATGGTAAATGCTGCCAAACTTTGTGCGCCCAATTTCTGGGGCTTCACCTGCATCCTGACCGTCGGAGATTGTCTCTTACCGCCAGGGCTAGACTATTTCTTTCCCTAGGCAAGGCCAGCTACTCGCAATAAGACTGCTGACCGCTTGGGGTCCTGGGCCAATGTCATCACTTCCCATTCTAGGGGGAGCCGAGACTTCATTGCTACACGGAGAGTACACACACACACACACACACACACACACACACACACACACACACACACACACACACACACACACACAATTTGTGTGGACATGCTGTGAGAAAATTGTGCAGAGTAAAGATATCATCATTCCCTGTGTATGAGGAGAGGTGGATTCTGCAAAGAAATGAATTCATACAAGAGGTCCTGAGGCCACATGGAGAGTGTTGGCCTGTGCTGCACCCAGGTGCCCCTAGGTGGCAATGCACCTTAGGCGACTGCCTAGTTTACCTAGTGGAAGCACGGCCCTGCTTACAGCTCTGTAGCAGACGAAGGAATAGCACACGACTACCCCTCTATGTTCACGAAAACATGATCCTGGCAACTCCATTTCCAAACTACACTAGAATACAGCAGACTCTTGGGGGCACCCCCATGATTGTCTATTTCAGCCACACAGCTGCCTCCCTGCCATATAGAAACCACTGCGTGCAGCCAGGTAGTAACTGCCTCCTCTGAGGGACCCTCACACCTCTCACTCACAGCTTCCCCCTTCTCCTTTTTAGGCCCCATTGCCCTACCCTACCCTATTTAACTTTTATGCACCATCTCCCCCTTCCCTGACCTCATCCCCCCCCCCCAACACACACTGCCCTCTTTTTTGTTCTCTCAGTCTCCTCCACTTTCCCCCTCCCTGCTTCCTCTATACACTTCCCCCTGCTACTTCTCTCCCCTAGGTCTTCTTTAGGTTCTCTTTACTCCTCTATTTTTCAGAGATTCTCTCTTTCTCTGGGACAGACCCTCCTTGGGTAGTTTGTCGACTAGATTTCCAACCCCTCCCTCGTTTAGTACGTTTTAAGCATGATTACCATCCATTGTAGTTTACTTTCCTCTCCACACCTCGACCTTTAGATCTTCCAGCCCCCACAGCATTGGGACTTCGACTCATTGCAGGACACCCCATACTCTAAACTTTTCCCATGTATGTGGGCTCTGGTTACTCTTCTTAGCTGGTGTATACCTTGTCACCTTAGCTACTGTATATAATTTGTATATACGGTTTTCATTACTTGCAAGTTGCAATGTCTGGTATTTTGGGGAATATTTACCTTCCCTTCTTTTTTATTTTCAATTGTTCTGATGTTTACTGATCCACTGGGTCTTTGCTTCTGTACTTGCCTCACTTCAAAAAAGTTTGTGGCACTACAAAAAAAAAAAAGTCAGCCCTGTAAAAAGCCTATGTATCCCTTGCCTTTCTAATAAAACGTGCGCACAAACAAGTGCCCCCACAGCAGCACCAGGGACCCAGTTTTGTTCCAGGAAATTAGGGACAGTTGGCAAATACTCACACATGCTCATATTTCACCACCAAAAACATCAGCCAGTAGAAGTTGTGCATTAGCCCTAAGACATACAGCAGCACATCTGGATGTAATCACTTTGGACAAGCTGGCCAGTGAACATGGCTCGGAGCCTTTGTATACATTTCTGTAGCGAACTTCAGACCCTCCTGCTTCGCAGCAGCTCATGACATGAGCCAGCTAATCAGGGACCGTGCAGAAATCCATAAACACATCTCACCTTTCCCGGACCAGCTCTGTGCCAGGAAGGATCACAAATATGCTGAAGGCCCTTTGGCTCACTCTCTGAATTTGAATGACCTACTTGGGAACAAGTAAAGCTCTGATTAGAGGTCGGTAAAGCAGGTATTAACCATTCTAGCATCCTTAGAAAGACATTAATCTTCTCGTAACCCACAACAGCACCCGTCTAGGAGGTCATCATGGTTATTGAATACACGAGCTCCAGTTAAGTTACCAAACAACATTGAGTTCTGCACACAAAGATACTAGGGAGTCAGAATCCTCTGCATGAAAAAAAAAAAAAAAAAAAAAAAAAAAAAAAAAAAAACACATACTCGTGTCTTATAATAGCCAAGGCAGATAAATAGTAAGACCAGTACTGTCCTAGATTGTAAGCTCCAAGGATCAGGCCCTCCTATCCCTCTTGTATTGAACTGTATTGTTGCTGTATTGTCTCCCGTTATATTGTAAAGCGCTGAGCAAACTGTTGGCGCTATATAAATCCTGTATTATAATAATAATAAACAACTTTCCAGATAGCACCTCTCCCAACTGTACACTCATTCAATGAAACAACAACAAAGCTAACCTTGCTCTACTTATGGACTTTTCAATAACTAGATTAGTATGACATGCCATAAACAAAAGCTGTAAAAAAAAAAAAAAAAAAAAAAAAAAAAAGAAGAAGGGGGGGGGAAGTTTGTTGGATGAGTTAGGGAGGAGGGGTTGTGATATCACGATCTTCACCTTCTATCAGAGAACAGCTTGTATTCACTGAAAGAAATGCATGACTTTCTCTGAATAGTGGCAGTGCAGAGCAAGTGCAGAGCAGGGGCGGACTCACAACTCATGGGGCCCCTGGGCAATAGGGGATCATGGGGCCCCGTGTCCTTGCCCAAACTCAAAAAAGCCTATGAAAAAAAAAGGTACCAGGGGCATCTCATGGGGCCCCCTACTGACCCCGGGCCCTCGGGCAGTGCCAGAGTTTCCAAATGGTCAGTCCGCCCCTGGTGCAGAGCAAGCAATTCTCTTTAGTGAGTGTGCAGAAGGAAAGCCGGCTGGCACAGGACCAAATAGGTCTTAACTATCACTGTAGTAGCACCGACTGCTACAGCGATTGTCAGCTACCACAGTAGTCCATCAGGTATGACATATCCATACTTACACTGATCAGGCTTTGACCATTTTGCAAGTACGCAATAAAGATCATACCTGGAGTTCAGCTTTAAAATCTTCTCTTGGACACCGAGAGGACGGGGAGGTGGTTATGACTCAGTGTTGGTTGCAGTCTTTACACTCTCAATGTATTTTCTGAGGGTGCAACATAGTTGTATAGCAGCTGCCCTTAAATCCCAATAGATTGCCAACAACACCCTTGGGTTTATTTAAAGGACTAAACATATCATTCATAGCAACAGCCAGAGAAAATATTTTCACACCCCATTTACACAGTTTACATCTGTGTGATAAGAAACTAGTTGTAGCATTTTGTTACCCGACAGGTTAATCAGTAACCCCAGGCTTTGGGTCTAAGGCCTAGGGAGCCAGATTTATCTCAGGTGAATTTACCTTGTAACACTGTTTGCTAGGATGAGCTCATCCCGATAGTATTTCTACCAGTACTGGACAAATCAAGGTCCTTTATCGCACTACATTAATTTGGAATCTGACACGTCTTGGCAGGCAACTAATCTTGCGCAGGATTTTTATTCCTCTTAAAACCTTGGGTGCTGGCATGGCCCGCAAGAAAAAAAAGGGTGCAGTAAATGGGATTCTTGTCTTATCTTAAGAAATGTTTGATGGTTTCCACAGCAAACATTTATAATAGTCTATTTAAAGTCTAAGTTCACATGGGTGCTTGATGTAAAAATGCATCCATTATGGGTTTTGTCAGAAGATTGTTCACAAAATGAGCACATGGACATGGGTGATGTCCATTCATCACAAATATGAAGATCAAGCATTTAAATGAAGAAAAAAAAAAAAGTAACATTAAAAATGACTTTACGGAGGAAAAAAAAAAACCTCTTCATAAGATTGAATGGAGAATGCAGAGCACACATTCTTTGGTCTGGATGAGAAGAATTTGAGAGGATGGTGGTGCAGACAAGCTGTTCAGCCAATTTTTCGCTAAACTAGGGGAGAAGGACAAGACTGGCAGTGGGACTGGGGTGGGGGGCTCCACAACATAACCAACTGAGCAAAGGGTCTATCATAACCATGTGAACGCAAACGCTTGTATTTGTATGCAGCTCAGCTCTGCATAGGCCTAAACAAGAAACACCTCCAACCACTTCACTGGCTATAGTCACCTTAAAGTGGTAGCAAAGTCACACATACATCTTACTATATGCTTACCCGTAGTACAGTAAATATTCTCCTAAACAAACATGCACGGTTTAGGAGATATTTACAGTAGCAGCACCGGTGATATCACAGCGTATGCGCACTGCACTCTCAAAGGATGGCACGTCATCCATTCAGAGCCGCGCAGCAAAAAATACTCCTGCGTGCATCCATGGGGATTGACGTCATCGCAGCTTGGTCAGTCAAACGACTGCAGCCCGCGAACCTGGAAGGAAGACTGGATGAAGAGGGAAGTCTTGGGGAGCTGAGACAGCACTCCCCTGGAGGGCTTCATTTTCAGGTAAATCTTTCATAATGTGCTAGTATGCGACGCATACGATCACATTATGCTCTTAACTTGCAGGGAAAAGATTTTATCATTTTTATATTTTTTGCAGTTTACTACCGCGTTAATAAATAATCCCAAGAATCTTGGCCATGCAAACATGTACATCAAGCATAAAACTAGGGGGTAGCTATGCAGACAAAACACAGGTAACAACAAAATTCTTCAGCTTGTTATAGTGATTCACATTGAACTGGACTTGTACGGAGATGCTGAAGATATGACAAATCCAGTTTGACCAACTATGACTAGCTATACCATGACGTAGATAGATAGGAATCTTCACAAACATAACCAAAATTCCTTACAACTTAACCAAATCCCTTGTCTTTAGGACCGTGAGGGACATCAAGCTATTCGTATACAGTAGGGCCTCATTCACACATGTATACTACAACATACACCCGTGTGAGGGCCATGTTTACACGTACAGAAAAGCATAGGTGTTCCAAACATCCCATCCTATTCATGTCAATTGGGATTCAGCAGCTGCACAGACACAGCCAAGGCCTCCCACATGACTATGAACTGGACTGCTTACATAGGAATGCATGAACAACTGTGCATCCCCATTTGGGTAAAAATGGCCCTCATAGGGGAGTACACTTGTGTGAAGGCCTAAACCAAAGACAAAACTAAAGCCTCCTACCCTTTACAGCCAAGAAAGTGGTCATCTAAGCCTTTGTTTGATCCCCCTTTGCCATGGTGCTCCACATGTGGTCATCTATGACACCAGTAATATGAAGGCTTGTTGGTTCAGTTGAGAGCACAAGCAACTATGACAGTTATCATGCATTGAATGTAACCAAGTGTAGTTATGCCATGAATGTCATTGTTTTTATGCAACAGTTCGGGTCCATGCACACTGGCTTAAATAAGAAAAACGCTGCTCCTAGAGGAGTTTTAGTATTTTGTCTGTAGAAGTAATTAATGTCATCCTATGTGTCCATGCACAACATTAGGTAGTCCAGAGGCTTTTTTTTTTTCTTAAAGAGGGTTCCCCCTAAAACTAAAACGCTAGAATAAAAGCGCTCTAAAAACGAGCAATTTTTATTTTTCCCAAAGAGCACTGGAATTTTTTTAAGCCATGGACCCTTAAATGAGTTGCTTTAATTGCACTTTAAAGCAGAACTAAAAAGGCAAAAAAAAAAAAAAATAAGTCTTTAGTTCTACTTAACTGACCACGGACTCTAAAAAGGATGTGGAAAGTTAAAGGGAATTCCAGTTTAAATAAAAGGATGCAAACCAGCAAAATAAACAAAACTTCATTAACCGTAATACACTGGCAGAGGAAGTTCCACATAACCTGATTTTATGTATAATGACATCACTTTTAATGTTTTTTTTGTGGAGTACAGATACAATGTCAGTATAAAATCAAGAATGCTGCAAATGAAAAAAAAAAAAAGAAAAAAAAAAAAAAAAAAAATTGCTTTGTGATTCACAACAAAGCTTAAAACCTTTGGCAAATCTTTGATTAATGATTCCATAAAGATAACGGATTAAAAACATGGCCAAGATGTATTTATTTATTTTACTGCAAGTTACAACTAAGCAAACATCTATATGGGTCTTTGTTTTTTGGGTCCACGTGATGCTTAGAAGCAGGAAAAAAAAAAAAGAAAAACCACATGCACACACCACACCACCATGTCTGTTTCTCCCCCCCCCCCCCATGGCCATGGAGCCAAAGTGTTCCTCCAGTGGTGTTTAGAGATTCCTTCAGCTGTGGCTAACTGACCTCCCATCTGATAGTTCCATGTCCAGCACAACTTGGGAGAGCCTGTGGCATGACTGCAAGGACGATTTAAAAAAAAAAAAAAAAAAAAAAAAAAAATGTGGCGTGCATTTGTATTCATCCCCTTTTACGCTGATACCCCTAACTAAAATCTAGTGGAAGCAACTGCCTTCAGAAATCGCCTAATTAGTAAATAGAGTCCACCTGTGTGTAATTAAATCTCAGTATAAATAAATACAGCTGTTCCGTGAAGCCCTCAGGTTGTTTGTTAGAGAACATTATTGAACAAACAGCATCATGAAGGCCAAGGAACACACAACACAGGTCAGGAATAAAGAAGTTTAAATATTCCAAGCTTTGGACATCTCACGGAGCACTGTTCAATCAATCATCCAAAAATGGAAAGAGTATGGCACAACTGCAAACTTGCCAAGACATAGCAGTCTTCCTAAACTGACAGGCTGGGCAAGGAGAGCTTTAATCAGAGAAGCAGCAAAGAGGCCCATGGTAACTCTGGAGGAGCTGCAGAGATCCACAGCTCAGGTGAAAAATCTGTCCACAGGACAACTATTAGTCGTGCACTTCACAAATCTGGCCTTTATGGAAGACTGGCAAAAAGAAAGCCATAAGAAGTACCATTTTCAGTTTGCGGTGTCCTCCACATGGCTTCTCGCAAACATGTGGAAGAAGCTGCTAAGGTCAAATGAGACCAAAATTTAACTATTTGGCTTAAAAGCAAAACGCTGTGTGCGGCAGAAAACTAACATTGCGCATCACCCTGAACACTATCCCCACCGTGAAACATGGTGGTGGCAGTATCATGTTGTGGGGATGCATCATGTTGTGGGGATGCTTTTCTTCGGCAGGGAGAGGGAAGCTGGTCAGAGTTGATGGAAAGATGGATGGAGCCAAATACAGGCCAATCTTAGAAGAAAGCCTGTTAGAGTCTGGGGTGGAGGTTCGCCTTCCAGCAGTACGACCCTAAACATACAGCCACAGCTACAATGGAATAGTTTAGATCAAAGCATTTTCATGTGTTAGACTGGCCCAATCAAAGTTCAGACCTAAATCCAATTGAGAATCTGTGGCAAGACTTGAAAATTGCTGTCCACAGACACTCTCCATCCAATCAGAAAGCTTGAGCTATTTTGCACCGAAGAATGGGCAAAATGTTCATTCTCTAGATGAGCAAAGCTGGTAGAGACATCCCCAAAAAGACTTGCAGCTGTAATTGCAGTGATAGGTGGTTCTACAAAGTATTGACTCCAGGGGCTGAATACAAATGCACATCGCACTTTTCACATATTAGTAAAAAATTTTGAAAACCGTTTATCACTTTCCATCCACTTCACAATTACATGGCACTTTGTGTTGGTCTATCACAGGGGTCTCTAACCTTTCTAAACAAACGGCCAGTTTACCGCTTTTCAGACGGGGGGGGGGGGGGGGTGTGGACTGTGGCCATTGGGAGTAGAAAAGGTCCCTTAATCAGTGGGAAAAAACAGTGCCCATCGTTGGTGTCAGTGGGAGCAACAGTGCCCCATCATTGGTGTGAGGGGAATCAGGTTCCATTGTTGGTATCAGTGGATGAAATCGTGTCCCAAGGGCCAGATAAAAGTAAGCCAAGGGCTACAATTTGGAGACCAGTGGTCTATCACATAAAATACATTTATGTTTTTGGTTGTAACATGACAGAATGTGGAAAATTTAAAGGGGTATGAATACTTTTTCAAGGCACTGTACCAGCAACATAAGGGAAATTTTCCCAATGACCACGAATGGACTAATATCACCAGGGATTCCCAGAGACCCGAAAATTATTTCAACCTTTTTATCTTAGAGTTAAAAAGGTTGAGAAAGGCTGCACTAGACAGTGCTGTGCATATAACAGTACATTACTGGCAGCCCCAGCTGTAAAATAAAAAACACATCCTTGAGATACAAGGATGTTGGTTTTCCCACACCTTTCATTCTTCATCCCTCCAAGGAGAGGCAATGACTCATATGCTAACAACTAAATATTCTGGTGGTCAGGTTTACCATGAGAGATCATTTGCATATGGAGAACCAGATATAAGGCAGACTTGAGTAGGTACAAACAATGTTAATACACAGTAACAAAAGCTGCCCAATTTGGCTTCGTGCACACTAGAAAGCTAAAGAATGCTTTAGAAACACCGCACAAAAAAAAAGCTAATGTTTTAGAGGTTTTAGCTTCGTATGTAAGCTACGTGTAAGGAGCGGGGCCGCTGGCGTCCTTAACCAGTGAATAGCTGGTTGTTAAGCGAAGTTCCAGTGAAAAAAATAAAAAATAAAGTCAGCAGCTACAAAAACAGTAGCTGCTGACTTAAACAGCCACTCACCTGTCCCTCAATCCCACGGTGTGTCCCCCACAACCCGTTTCACTGTCCATCCTGTGTTTCCGGTGCTGGCAACTTCAGTGTTGGCATCTGGCTGTGGCAGCTTGCGGATTCACAACCAGGTGCCCACTGCGCATGCACGAGTAGTGACAGGTCCCAGAAGACTACGAGGAAGGGGGACTGCTTCCACTGGCCTAGGCCATCGTAGTGGAAATGGGAGCGGTTACCTGTCAATTTCCCCAAAGGTGCTAATTCTTAAACATGAAGCGGGGGACCAGTCCTTAAAGTGGAACTTCACCTTTTGGATAGAGCTCTGCTTCAAGGAGCAGGCCGGGAAGCCAGTCACCGCGTCCTACACAACGGATGAGTAGTCAGCGGGGTTCTCCACTGACAGCTGAATGTGAAGAAAAAAAAAAAAATTTTTTTTTTTTATTATTTATTATTATTATTATGTGAAAAAGACAATGTAATGGTTCTCTCCCCCCCCTTCCAATCTTTACCAGTCCCTTTGGCTCTAACATGAATGTTAAGGGGAACCCCATACCCCCTCCGCTGAACGACTCGTTAAGGACACCGCATCCTGCTTCCCAGCCCGCTTCTTAAGCCTAGTGCGCAAGATCAGAAATTGAAGGGAAAATGCCGCAGAGCAGTCAGCAGTGACTGACAGCTCTCCACTCAGTTCTGCTTGGTGCTGTGAGCAATCAGTGGTGTTTGATCGCTCAGTTATAACAGCAGGGGAGAGATGCAGCATCGGATCGATGCTGCAGCCAACTAGGCAAGGATGATTTTAAAACAAAAAACACACTTCTCTTAACACCATGGTTCATGGCTCCTTCTTAAACTGGGAGGGTAACACAACGAAGATTTGTAGGGTTACATCCACTCGCATACACTTGTCAGAGTTGAGACTGGTTAAATAGAGGCAAAATGTAGCATTTAACATTTTTTTAATATCATTTCAAGCTAAGAATGACTTGAGAAACCAAAACAGACAATTACTGAATATTAAATTGACCATAAACGTCTCTCGCTCTTAGTAGTGGTAAATCAAACTCCTGAATTCCAGTCTCCTGACACACTTCTCATGCAAGACACTAATACGGAATGATTTATGGCCTGTTAGTGTTTCAAGTTCCTTTTAAGTGTTCCCAGTTACTTCAACTTTATCTTTCGGAATAATCAAGGAGGGGTAAAATATGTTCATAAAGTTTACTTAAAAAAACACAAAAACAAAACAAAACAAAACAAAACAAAACAAAAAAAAAAAAAGATTAACCACAAATCCATCCTTTGGGGCTTGTATAGTATGCTGCACATAAACTTGACCCTTTCACAGCACAAATTAGAGGCTGTAAAATCCAGACTCCCGTTACCCTGCGTACAATGGAATGTTTAAACAAAAGGAAATCCTTTATTTCCCACTTGTAAAAAAATGGACAAACAGCTCTGACCTATGAAATCTACAGTGGCTGAATTCTATCTTAAAGGCAGACCAAGCCAGCTCGAGGGCAACTGTTAGAATCATTCGGAACTGAATGGGGCTGCAAGTAATTCAGTATACATCTCAGACTTTTTAATATGGAAGAATCCTTAAAATAACCTTCTGGTCTCAAGGAATCCCTGCTATAATTACTATATACAGATCAAGGTGCACGAGCATGATGGCCAATTGAAAGGATGCTTCAATACCTCTCCTTACAAATATCTAAAAAAATAAAATTATTATTTATATATCTATATCTACTCAAGAAATCCTCTAGCAAACAATAGAGGAACCCTGGGGTTCCAAGAAACCCTGGCTGGGAAAGGCTGTAATAGAGACTAGGACGTAAAACTGAAGTTTATGGATGGTAATTTTTACATATTTACACTTGTCCAGCTTGGACCAAAATGTTAAAGTGGAACTTAACTCTCTCAATTTTTTTATCCTTATACTGCTAACATTAATAGATAGGACCGTATATTATATTTACTTTTAATTTTTTTTTTTTTTACATTTCATTTACTTCTTGGTCTCCATGACTAGGCAATTGGATGTCATACATCCCAGGAGTCTTCAGGACGGGCTTTTCCCAGCCAAGGCAGATGGATTGGAGATTCCAGAAAGTAAACTCATCTGCCCTTACTTAAGATGGCCATGGCCAGAAATGCTAGAGGGGTGTTTCTCAAAGCAATTTCTCAGCAAAATAAAACACGGAGACATGGATGGAGGGCGGAGTTTAATTTGAATGTTAAAATGACTTAAAGCGGAACAACACTGCATCTGAGCAGTGCAAACCAAAAACGCTATTTTAAGTAAGTGATATAGCTGCGGATCCCTATTTAAAGTGGTAGTAAACCGCTGCCTTTCAAAAAAAATTAAAATCCTCTGCAAGGCAATGGTTTGTGCTAGTATGCATTGCATATTAGTACATTATGAAATAATTACCTTAGACCAAAGCCCTCCAGGGCTTCTATCTTCACCAGGTCTTCCTCCTGGGTTCACTGACTCCAGTCCTTTGAATGACTGAGCCGAGATGACGTCCCACGCAAGGGTACGTGAGTTAAGGTTTACAGAGCAGAGCTCTGAAGGGACGGCATGCGTATGCTTACCGGTAAGTACAAGTTCAAAAGCGGAGTTCACTACCGCTCTAAGCTGGAAATCAGTGTGGTGGGCAGGCATCACTACACCAGTGATCTGCACAACAGCACTCATCAGTGCATTCTGACAGCAAAAGAAGTCCCTGCTGTCAGAACACAATGCAGCAGGGAAGATTCCTCCATCCACTTCTTGAGTGAATAGGGAAATCTGTTTATTTATATCAGCCTATTAAAAAAAAAAAAAAAACTATTTATGAACAGCCTTAGCTTCTGGGAGTGTCTAGTTGCTCTTTCTGCTGGTCTAGCTCCCCACCTCCCTACATAACTGAGGGAGATGGAAAGGGGAATATTTTAGAGTCTGCTGACTTAACACTGAGTCATAATATATGTTAAATGCACATATAATCAAACATGTTTGTTAAACAAATGGTCCTGGCAAATCGGGTCTCTTAAAAGTGTTACTAAACCCACAACAGTAAAATCAGTCTGTATATGCAGTAAAGCATGCTTGTACTCACTGTGGAACCTAAGGGGTTAATCCTCTGCATTGTGTAAAAAGGCTGTTTGAGCCTTTCTTCCTCCTCCCCTTTTTCAAGTGATCGCCTCTTATCTCCAAACTGAACCGTAGGCATGCACACATGCTCAGTTTGGTGTGTATTGCTAGAGGGTTTTTTTTCTTGGGAGAGTACATGTGATTAGCACAGGGCCAATCAGCACTGTCCAGACAGAGGTCAAGGAATTTATATTCTCCTGGAGCAGAAAGAAAACTCCTACAAGCTTAAGCTAGTGCTTGGCTGAACACTGATAGAACTCACAAGACTGCTCTAACTTCTGATGAGAAAAGGTATTTAGCAGTTTATATTTACTAATATAATTGCACTTCCATGTTCTGTGTACTGTGGGAGACCAGATATAGTGAATGCAGGACCTGGGTTTAGGAACACTTTAAATTTTGTGGTACAGCAAATCATGTCATTCCCCCACCGCATTCATCCCACAGCACAAGGGACCTCAAACAGTGGCTTGAAAGACACAAGCTGTTTTAGGTCACCCCTGAAGTTGACTGTCACAGTCTTTCGTCAGGTGTGGTCTGAGCTTCTGTACATATCTACACTAAACATGATGCAAGCATAATTTGCATAATTGATATAATAAAATTCAAATTATACTTATGGTGCCTATGGAATATTTCCCATCTGCCTTCAGTAGGTACCTATTCTATTACTGGTGTCGCTCAATGCAGCTTCTCGAACAAGGTCTGAGCTTCTGCCCCAACACCCCAATTGATGTATCGAACATATCCACTAAATTATTATTCTGAGACTGTTCATTTTAAAAAAACTGTGCCCATTTTAATTTCTCTTTAAGCTTCAATGAAGTAAACGTAAACTCTAAATGGCATTTGGTTTGCTAAAGTATGGTGTCTAAAAATGTCTTTGATGCAAAAAATTAAAACCTTTTATTTTACACAGTGCTGCTGATCACCCTTGGCCTCTCTGCAGGCACTTCCTTCATGGCAGCCTCATTGGGTATTTTAAATTAAAACCATCAATTTTTAAAATTACATTAAAGTGACCCTTTTTCCCCCCCAAGCTAAACATTTTAAACCGAACTATACTTGTAAAAGTAGTAACCAAACACCCTCCTGTTGCCTGCACTGCCAAACACCACTCCAACCCCAAGATATCTTCTGCTGAATTCTAAAAACGGTAAACTGACCTCTCCAGCAACATCAATGTTGTGGGTTCATTGCAGCTCCAACTAGGGTTTCCTGCTTACCTCCAACCATTACTGTATACAGCAGAGATATGGGGGACATCATTTCACTGAGTATTCAGGGGATGGGTCCATGACGTCCTGCACTCACAGTATGCCTTCAGTCCTCAGAATTGAATGATGCTAATCATTTTGTGGTGGAGAAGAGGTACTACAGGAGACAGCTCCATAAAAGGGCAACAGTATTGGAGCTTCAGTTGACTCTTATTTAAAACCACTGTACGGGGAACCATAAAGTCTAAATTTGGGACTTAATTCTTCCGCACTCCATGTAAAATGTTTTCTGGAGTTAGCCTTTAGAACAAATGTGTAGACACCATGTAAAACTTTATTAGACTGATATGTCAAAGATTAAATTTATAATTAGTACTAGGTTTTTCCTTTTGTTTTTTTTTTACAAAAATGAACTATGGGGATGTAAACCCAGTTTGGATTTTCAGACAGCAAAATCTCATCCCCGACTCCTTTGTTCCCAAGTCCTCATGCACACTGGACGTTTTTACAGCTGCTGCTTTTGGCAGTTTTTTTCTACAGCCAGTAAACTCCCCAGCACGTTATCCTAGGTGTTCATGCACACAAACTGTAATCAACGTTTTTTTGGCAGGGGCATTTTGTGGCTGGAAAAAAAACCCCCAGAACTAGTGGTTTCTAGAGGAGTTTTTTTAGCTGTAAAACGCTAAATGCAAAAAAAAAAAAAAAAAACCCAAAAGCACCACACTTCACACAGCTAATGTTGCCAGCATTATTAAAAGGCCCAGTGTGCACGGAGCCCAAAAAAGTACACCGAAGAACAAAAGTTTATAGCTTACAGTCCTAGATATGGTGGCAGCACTGGTTTTTTTATCTTAAAGTAGAACTAAACCGACAAAAACCCTTTTTCCCCCATTTTGAATAGACCAAGGAGCAATTTTTAACCTGTCAGATTTTTTTTTTTTGCGATCTGTGTCCCATTGCGGAGACTTCCCTTCACTTCCTGTTAAGGCAATCCTTTTGGACTCCCAGGTCACCAGAACCAGAGTCCCCATTGGAAGATTTCTCCTTTATTACTTTTCTGGGGACAACCCAAAATTAGAGATTTTCTCTCACTTTCAGTGATAATGGTGAACAGGAGAAATAGAGAGGGTGAATTTCCCTAATGACACAGACAGCAATAAAACACAGTCAGGTGTTCTAATCCCACTCCACTCAAAAAAAAAAAAAAAGGTTACCTTAAATTATACTTTGAGGCCAAGTACATTTTAAACAAATACAGAAAATACCTGTAGATGTTTCCAGAAATGCCATGCCCTTGTTACTTTGAGAGCTGCACTCAAGAATATATCTTCCTTCCTAGCTATCTTCTGTAAAACTACCAACTGACTGACCCCTATGTAATAGAGATGGAGATAAGGACATATTTGTTGTCCATATCAAGATAGTCTAGCTTGACAACCATGGTTCCCTCCATAGATACAGTGGAGAAGTGACTTAGCCACCTAGGGACAGGAAGGGTTTTAGCTGCAGGATAGAGATAAAGAGAAAAGCGAATGCAACCAACTCACTGTGGACGACTAATCTGCAATATAAAATTAAATTTTTTGGCTTTGGGTTTATATGCACTTTAATGATACAGAATGGACAGAGCTCACCAGAGAGTTGTCGCAGCACCTGGAGACATTCCCTAGAACGTTTTAGCTCATATTATATGCCTAAGGCATTATGTGGCAAGCTGGGGAGAAGAAATAAAATTAAAAAAAAAAAACAAACACCTGATCTTAGAAGTGCTGACAGGTCCCATTCAGTGTCCATGGACTGCAAACATCCTGCATAAGTCACATTGTTTCAGCAGGCACATTATAACATCTGTTCAGGAGTCTGATTAGCACAATGTTAAGTGTTTGAAGTGGTTTTCATAAGTGACCTTAAGGCAAAGTAGACGAGAGAGACATGAACGCAGGGCGTAAGATGTGGAGAAAAAAAAAAAAAAAAAGACAAATGGCGTAAAATGACAAATAATGGTTTTCTGAAACATATCACACCCAGAGTTATATTTTTGCTGTTTGCTCTTGAAAGGCGTAACAGGAATGCAGTTTATCGAAGCCATTCAGAAAACCATTGTGCATTCTGTGCCAGTGATACAGGGTGTGCCAAAAGACTTTATCGAAGTTCACTCCCACCGTCCAAACAAAGGAGGTCTTACTCAGCGGCAATGGCAAACAGCTACAGGTCCAACAACAGCTCGGCTAAAGGCCACATTCCAGAAAGGAGCTGTGCTCATCCCTTAAATCATGTCAGCACTGGATGGGAATCCCAACATAAAGATTTATCATAAATCTCAGCTTTTCTACTGCACAGTACAAAACCTCAGCCACAAGAGGCCTGGTTATCCCATGTTATACCACAGTGGTAAAGACGAGCTATAGGGAAATACAGATTCCATTTAGTCCACATATATGTAAAGAATTGAAAAAACTTGTGCTGTAAATTTCTGTCCTTTACATTAAAATTACACCTAACACTTCAGCTACAAATTTGAACCAAGGCTTGCAAGAGGAGAGTATGCACTGGCTGCTGATACAAAGAAATTAAAGCTCCACTCCAGACAAAAAAAAAAAAAAAAAAAAAATGGACTTTATCCCTTGATCCCACCCCCTCTAACCTGTCCTGCAAGGCTATTTAGCTTCACTTACCTGACGAATCAATTTATACTCCAACTTCCCCCTGCCCAGGTCCCTCTCCGGGTGCAGGGGACCACTAATCCAGCACTGCAGATATATTAGAGACTGCAGGTACCCTACCAACCCTTGGAGTGGTCATTCCTGTTCTGGATCCAAAATACCCAGCCATTGGACACACAACATTTAGCTGATATGAAGACCCAAAGAAGGACCCAGACCAATGTAAACAAAAAAGAGAAGACAGAAGCCATGAAATATCCTGAACAGTGGGCTTTAAAAAGGAGATAGAGTGAGCAGCACACTTTGCTTACTTTGTACAAATGCAGACACCTATAATTGCAGACATCAGTCCAACTTGCTACGACCAAAACTGGCCTGCTCCAAATGGACAAAAGCACCAACACTTCCTGGCCATGTCCAAGCCGAACCATATGCTGCCACCTCCTACACATTCCTATTTGTCCATCATGGCAATGGGCTGACTCACAGATAAATAGAAAAATTTAAAAAAAAGGTTCTACATTACCAAAAAACTTACCAAATCTTTGACCAATCAAATGGCACAGCATTTAGGCAAGGAACCCACCTGATGTAAAACAAAGGAAGAGAGAAAACTCAAGCCATGAAATGTCCTGAAGATGGGTGTCAAGGACCTAGCGTGAACAACACACTTTGTTTTACTTTGTGCAAGTGAGACAGCTAGAGTTGGAGACAGCAGTCCCACCTGCTACGACCAAAACTGGCCTGCTCCAACTGGGCAAAAGCCCCAACACTACCTGGTCGTGTCTTAGCGTATGTCCTGCCAATTCCCAAACATCCCAAGTGGCCCATCAAAGCAATGAGCATACCCCCATCTGCCAACCTGTTCGTTTGCCTCAGCCAATTGAAAAGGCCCTGTGTAAGCTACAAGCTCTGTCAGAGCTTACACGGAGGTAAGGACCTCCTCATGCCCCCATGTGACAGCATTCCAGTATAGCAAGTAACCTCTAAAGGCACCCAGTGCTATATCATGGGAGATAGGCGAGAGTCATGCTCAGGCATAAACAGATATACTGGGCATTCACCTTCCCAGACATCAGTGCATTAAGGGAGCACAAGGAAGTCGAGTATGACCAATCACAGAGATGGACTATTAAGTGCAGGCTCATTCTAAGTTCCCTTTCACACAGGCCAGTTTTTCTCAGCAAGGCATTTGTCTGCTGACCTCCTGCTGGGCAGAGCAGGTGGATGACTTTTGCAGAGTGGACACAGACACAGCCTGCTCTAATCAATAAGCAGTTGGATGTAAACAGTCCTACTGTCCATTTGCAAAAGGGAAACAAATGAACACAGCGGCTTTAAGTGTGTACTGTGAAGGTATTTAATAGAAAAATAAGTAGTAACTCACATCTTAGAATTTAAAAACAGGCTCATGGATAAGAGGGTGAGACGTCTGTGGCCAGATGTAGTTGTGGGTCTGATCCAGAGAGAAGATCGATTGAGTCCACCAGCAGGTGGTGCTGTGCATGTGCAACATGGATGGTAAGCCTGGTGGAATCTCCAAGGTGTCTGCCAGCAGATGGTGCTGTGCATATGCAGCATGGATGGTGGAACCTGGCAGAGTCTCCAAGATGTCCGGGATCAGCACATGTGGCGTTTGAGACATCTGTGGCCAGATGTAGTTTTGTGTCACATTTTGATGACGTCACCCTCCTACCCATGAGCCTGTTTTTAAATTCCAAGCTGTGAGTTACTACTTATCTTTCTATTAAATACCTTCACAGTACACACTTAAAGCCGCTGTGTTTCTTTATTTCCCTTCTGCAGAGTTATGATTCGCTCCTATGCAGCTTGCCCTTAGTGCCTACTGGACTACCTTCACGCCTGCCCATTTGGAACTCAAACATACATGGACTGCCACACCATGCACCTGTTACCCCTTTTATATAGTATCTACTGTCCATTTACACCTGACTGCCCTCCGATCCGGCCAGATGGAGGGGAATGGATCCCCTTCCATTTGTTTTTGCCGGATCAGTTTAGAAGTAGGCAGGTGTAAATGGACAAGCCCGTTTACATCTGCCATTCCATAGAGAAGAACAGAGGGTCCTATCGGGTCCGCCTGAGAAAAATGGACAGGCGGACCCGATTGGACTGCTCATGTGAAAGGGGCCTTAAGAACAACTGTACTAAAAACCTTGCTTAAATATACAAGAGTGTATAGTGGTCGAGGTACATTGATGGGGGGGGGGGGGGAGAGAAAATAAATGTTGATCCTTTCATTGCAATGTTAAAATGGAGACTCTCTGCATTGATGCCAGAGAGACAGACCATGTCACCTAGGCTGGGAACCAGGAAGGGGCATTTTTTTTTTTTTATTTAAAGCGTAACTATGTATTATAAATTTTATTCTGTAATTTCAGACTCAGTGGCAAGTCCTCCAGGAAGACAAGTAGCAATGGCAGCAGACAGAGGAGGAAACCTCAAAAAGGGCTAATCTTCACACATGGCCAAATATATATATAAAAAATAAAAACCATGAATATTTATGGGTGGGTATCCAACATACCTCTGTTTTGTCTTACTCACCACTTCCACTGACCCTCCAGATCTATTTCAGGTGAATGACAGCACAAGGAGATTAGAACAAGATTGTTTGACATCCTGTTAATTAGCAGAAATCTACTTAGGTAGCTGAAAAACAAAGTCTCACTTTGAAATTTCTTTGATAATCAGGTTACCACGTTTTAGAAAAATGTAACTTGTATTTGTGCCTACTGAGTGTTAAAAAAAAAAAAAAAAAGGCCACCTGGGGCGTTTCTCAGAAAAGATTGAACTCACAGGGCAGTAACTGGCCTTTCAGGATGCCAGGAAAAGAGATTAATGTGCGGAGCCCAAGCATAAGCATGGGATGTGGGAATCTAGGAAGGTTACACTCTTTAATTACACAGTGCCAGCACATTTACCGTATTTTTCGGACTATAAGGCGCACCGGATTATAAGACGCAGTATTAGTGAACGGATCTATTTTCATATATAAGACGCACCGGATTATAAGGCGCATAAAGCGAAACAAAATACCGGTAGTCGGATAAGTCAGACTTTATTCAAATCATTAACAATAACTGTCAATATTACACAATAGATCCAGTAAGACCACAATATTACACAATATTAAAGCGAAACAAAATAGCCGGATAGGTCAGATATTACACAAGAGTATGCTCACTTTTTCAATCATTCATATTCTACGAATCCATCAAATTCCTCGTCTTCGGTGTCGGAATTTAACAGTTGGGCGATAGCGGCATCAAGCAAGCCTGGATCCCTCTCGTCATCATCCGATTCAGTCTCATTGCTGTTGCTTGGCTGTTCATTGACGATTCCGGCCTTCGTGAAAGCTCGGACGACAGTTGAAACAGATACCTTAGCCCAGGCATCGACGATCCATTGGCAGATAGTGGCATAACTAGCCCGGCGTTGCCTGCCTGTGTTGGTAAATGTGTGCTCACCATGTCCATGTTTGTGATGTGGTCTGACTGGATCTTCTTTTCGATGATCTTGTCCTTGCAGTAAGTGCGGAAGATGGCCATCCTTTCTTCATAATCCTTTGGCAGTTGCTGCGAAGTGGTAGTTCTTGTGCGGATGGAGAGATGACGCCTTTTCATAAAACGGAAGTACCAAGAAGGACCTCCTTGAAATTCGTTGATCTTCATATCTCGTGCCATCGCTGTTGCCTTAAGTCGAATGGAGACTGTAGAGACGCTTCTACCTGCTGTTCTCTGTTCAATAATCCACTGCTCAATTTTGTCCTCTAATTGTGGCCATCTTGCCTTGTTCCCTCGGAAACTCTTCTTCGTCTTCTTTACTTGACGCAGGTCATCTTCTTGTTTCCTCCACTTCCGTACCATTGATTCATTAATGTTGAATTTTTTCGCTGCTGCTCTATTCCCATGTTGTACTGCTTGGCTGATGGCCTTGAGTTTGAAATCCGCGTCGTAAGCATGTCTCTTAACAGGTCTCTTAACAGGTGCCATTTTGGGGTCCTTAATTTGGAAGCACAGTACATATCAGGAAATGTAGTTTTCGGTAAGTGAAAAAGCTTTGATTTGTTGTTGATTGCTTGGCTCTGATTGGTTTATCGTCGCCAGGATAAGCTCGAATAAGCAAGGGGAGTGGCTTCATCGCTTACCAAAGTCATAATAAAACATTTTGACAGATTGTTCAGCACAGTGTGAACATACACTGTTCATACATAAGGCGCATCGGAATATAAGGCACATTGCCGTTTTTTGTACAAATATAGGGATTTTATGTGCGCCTTATAGTCCGAAAAATACGGTACTCCACATTACTTCTGCATATCCTCATGATGGGCAATTCATCAGCGTTTAAAAAAATGACCATACAATAGTAATGACATTCCCATGTAAAGACTAGCCTGTATTTGGAATTGAAATTAAAAAAAAAAAAAAAAAAAAAAAATTGAAGCCCAACTGAACTTCCAGTTTCAAAAGCGGATAAATCCAATTCAGATGCAGAAACATAAAAATGTGAAAACTCAGTTACATTTAGAAAGCAGTCACAGCCCAAACAGAAAAGGCCTGTCCCCTGCAGTGGTCTCGTTGCAGAGGTCCAATACACCCCCTGATGAGTTAGACCGGGTGTCGGCAACCCGCGTCTCCAGAGCCGCATGCGGCTCTTTCACCTTTGCTGCGGCTCTTCTGTGTGCCGTGTGCCCGCTCCCCTCTCTCCTCTCGGGCGGCCGCCCCAAAAGTCAGGACTCTGCAGCTAGCCCAGCAATGGGCAAACTATGGCCCGGCGGACCTTTTAATCCGGCCCGGAGCGTGGCAAACATTGGCTGTCAGGATGTAGGCGGGGCAGCGTGACGAACTCCTCTCCTCTCACAGTCCGCAATGAAGACCGGAACGGCGCGGGAACACGGCGAGAGGAACGCGCGGAGCAAAGGTAAGTGAATTGACACAATATGGGGAATGAATTACTATGTGGGGGATGTATTTTCATTTTTAACAATGTGGCTCTCAAAATAAATTTCAATCGTGGTTTTGGCGAGATTTGGCTCAGCTGAAAAAAAAAAAAAAAAAAAAAAAAAAAAAAAAAAAAAAGGTTGCCCACCACTGACCTAAGGCTATGATTGTGATTATGACGATACACTGTGGCCCTGATTAACCCTTTGCTTACTGGGCCCTTAAACCCCCTTCATGACCAGAGCGCTTTTTGCAATATATGCAGTGTCGGATTTGTTTTAAATGTTGCAATGGTTTTGCGGCTCCCAGTCTTTTTTTCCCTCTCGGAAACGGGTCCAAGTGGCTCTTTATGTCTAAAAGGTTGCAGACCCCTGAGTTAGACCAATAGTTCTGCAATCAAAAGCACATACTCCCTGCTGATTGGAGCTAGGTCTGACACATGGGGTTATCAGACCTCTGTAGAGAGACCACTACTTCCACACAGAGAACAAGGGTTCCATTCTGCAGCATGCTGCCATGAGATAGGCTTTTCTATTCAGGCTGTGGCTGCTTTCAAAAGAAAACTTGGAATGTATTTAACCAAGTTTGATTGAGCTTATTCCTTCAACAGCTGTAGCCCTTTTTATTTTTTAACAAAACAGAATAAATGGTGGTAATTGCAATTTTTATGTCACGCAAGCGTTCCGCGGTTTACCAAATGTATGCCTTCAGTGAAAAATGTACTCAAATTATTTTAGCGAATACAATATAATCTTCTACTGGTAATATATAAAGAGAAGGTTGGATCAAGTAAAAAGATACCAAATATCTAAAAGCCTTTTCAGTGCATCAGTTTAGAGTGAATGCATGAAGGTACTAGGATTATTTGGCTCACTCCTCCATGTACAGCGAAGCCCGAAACGTGTGGCACAATTGTTTTCGTATGCAGGCTTTGCATTGCGGGTGACTCAAAGTTAACGTAGCTTGCCGAGTTGACACAGGCAGCAATGGTTGACAAACTCTCCAATTGGACTACACCACAACAGCAAGCCAAACACTGGGCTTTCAGTTGCAGTGTGTTCGTTCCATTCATAAAATTGTTATTTAGCAAAAAACAAAAACAAAAAAAAAAAAACAAACAAAAAACTGCTGATTATCCACTGTGACTGTTCAGATGAACCTAGACTTATTTAGGTCATTTTATTTTTTTTTTGCTGCCTAAAAGGGTGAAGTACTATGGAAACTCTTCTTTATAGCTATGTAATGAAGTTATGCACAGGATATCAGGGAAGTTGTATCATACATGGGACTGTAATTTCTTCATGTATCTCGAGGCAGACAAACTGCGTCCAAGCATGATTATCTGACTAAATCTAGGTGATCACTGGCTGTGCGAACAGTCACAATTAGTTGCAGCCGCTGTCAGCCTGTCATTGCTTTGTAAGTGGCTGCAGATATTCGCACGCACCTGTCATTCCAGCAATCGTCAAATTCTTGCAGCAGGAATTCGCAGTGTGCTAGTCACACACTATGAATGGGAACTTACCGCTAAAGTGGAAGGCAAGTCAAAACCTAAGCAAGCTTAAATCTACTCCCACCCCCATCGTAAACCTATTCTATCTACCTTGTAATAATCAAGATGCCTATACTTACCTTTTCATAAGTCACACTGGTCTGGTCACATGATCTCTCCAGAGCAGGTTTCAGAGGAGAGATCACTGAAAACGGCTGCAGCGCCTGTGTGGTGGCATCACCCATAGGCTTACTATGGGGCATCCATTTACCAGACCAAACCAACTTCAGGAGGCGACAAGTATAGGCATTGTTCTTTTTACAAGGTAATTAGAATAAGCTTAGAATGGAGGTCAGAGTAGATTTAAAGTGTTACTAAACCCACAACAGTAAAATCAGTCTGTATATGCAGTAAAGCATGCTGGTTATACTAGCTGTGGAACCTAAGAGGTTAATCTTCCACATTATGTAAAAAGGCTGTTTGATCCTGACTTCTCTGATCCTCCCCTTCTTCCAGTGTCCCCCTCTTATCTCCTGATAGAACAGAGGTTTGAAGTCACACTGCACATGCTCAGTTTGGTATGTATTGCTAAAGAGGTTATTTTCTTGGAACTGTGCATGTGATCAGAACATTGCCAATCAGCACTGTCCGGACAGAGGTCACAGGTCATGCATCCTCCTAGGAGATGAATGAAAAAACTCCTCCTACAAGGTTTAACCAATGCTTTGCTGAACACTGATAGAAGACACAAGATTGCTCTAACTGCTGATGAGAAAAGATATTTATCAGTTTATATTTACTAAAAAACAAAAAAAAACAAAAAAACAAAAAAAAAAAAAAGGAACTTCCATGTTCTGTGTAATGGGGGGGGGGGGGTCCAGATACAGTGAATTGGTCTAGTAACACTTTAAACCCACATCATTAAAAATAAAATGCCGTATTACTTACTGTTCATACTCAGTCATTATGGGATTCACTTTCTGTATTCTGCAAAAAACCAGGCTGATCATGCTGTTCGGTCTCCCCTTTCTGTCCATGTCCCCACTACAGTTGGGGATTTTACAGAGCAATGTTGGCAGCTAGTGCACATGCTCCAGTTTTCAGTGCATTTCTATCCTGAGCATTTCCTCCCTATTGCATTTGAGCAGCCCCTGTAAGAGTGACACAGGTGGGAGTATGCAAAGTGGTAAACGACAGCTCACTCCCTCCTCCACTATGCCCACTAACCAGCTAAACACAATGGGGGTAGGATATTACATCTTGATTGATGTAGGCATCTCCGCTATTACTTTAAGGCACAGGCTGCTCCAACTGCTAATGAGAAAAGATATTTAGCAGTTTATATTTACCAAAATAATTGCATTTCTGTGTTCTGTGGGAGATCAGATATAATGAATGCAGGGTCCTGGGTTTAGTAGCACTTTAAAAACATAGTTAGGCTTTGACTTGTCTTCCACTTTAAGCACAAAGAGCACAGGAGGTTATGAACTCACATGATTTCTAATAGGATCAGCACATTTTTTTTTTTTTTTTTTTTTTTTTCTTTTTTTTTAATTCATTGATATATTAAACACACTAAAGCAGTCTATTGTTAAAAGCTACCTATACTTTAAAGGCCATGTCACAATTGTGATCCAGGTAGGTAGAAATGTTATTTTGGGACTGTCAACTAAGTAGTGTTCAATGCACACGTGATATGCAAGACGGACACATCTGAACACCATCAAAAGGTGGGTAGCAGTACAAAAATTCTATCTTGGAGGATCCCTTTGATGGTAGGCTGTGAGAGCAGACAGATGTCGGGCTGTCTGCAGAACCCTCCTTCCCCTTAGAGCAGTTCTGGATTGTCACAGCAAAGTCTACAAGCAGCGTGTAGGGCTGTCACTTCTAAGCAATATGTAGATCAGCCTGTCATCCCATCTTAGAGCAGAAAAAGGATCTGTCATTGTTTTTGTCCATGTGCCCTCCAGTTGAACTGTAACGCTAATACGGCAAAAAAAAAGCAGATGCGCCGGTCATGGGTAGTAATTGTTCACCAGAAGAAGAGCGGCTTGTGAAAGACCAAAACTAAGAGCTACAAACTATTTGTCACCACTTCTGTAAAGGCAAGCTACATTAAAAGAGATCTTCTCTTCAAGTCGGTGCCCATAGGGGAACTAATAGCCACTAGGCTCAGATCTTTCCAACTCAGGACCCAACCAACTGCCTCATGGAACTTGTGTATGAAATCTAGCCAAATGTAAAAAAAAGAAAAAAAACACTTAGTAAGTTATGTACAAGGGCGATTCCCTGCATGTCATAATGGAAGTGGTCTGAACCTATAAAAAAAGGCTCTACCTTCTACGCTTCATGCACAGGGGTATATTAAAATACTCCTATTTATGCTGAACCCTTTGTCAGGAGCTGGAACAGAAAAATCCAGCGTAAAAATAAATAAATAAATAAAAAATAAAAAAAAACTACTTGTTTTGGTGTGAGTTTACAGGCGTTTAGAAGCGTAAACTCATACTAATAGCTAGACCAGGGGTCTTCAAACTTTCTAAGCAAGGGGCCAGGTTACGGTCCTTCAGGCTTTAAGGGGGCCAGGCTGTGGTCAGGGGGAGTAGAATATGTCCTGGCATCAGAGCCCCATCTTTGGTTTTAATGGGAGGAATAGAGCCCCGTTGATGGTGTTAGTAGGGGCAATGGTGCCCTATCATTGGTGTCAGTTGGTGAAATAATGCCTAAAGGGCCAGATGAAAAAGGTAAGAGGGCTACATCTGGTCCCCGGGCCGAAGTCTCAAGACCACTGGGCTAAAAACAAATTCTAAATTTAATCTAGTCACTGGACTGAATGTGCTCATACAGTATATGCATTTAAGAGTGATGTGCATAAATTATGCTCCTCTTTGCATGCAGATTTAGGGAGCTTTTTTATGCCCCTGAACGCGGTTCTAAAATATGAACCTATGCCACCATGAAGACAATGAATAAAATAGGACTACTCTCAGAGGCATTAAAAATGCATCAAAAAAAAAAAAAAAAAAAAATTCTGCCTGTGTGAATGAGGCCCTTTGATACACCAGTGGCATATCTAGGTCTGTGCTATACAAACCATGTTGTCAGTACGGCAAAGTACAATACCTATGTGCAGGAAGTCAAAAGCAAGAATGGATATTTATATTGAAGATCCAGTGAAAGTGACTGGCTGCACTTTGTATTGACTTATCAAATCAGCCTGCAAATGACATAATAGGCGGGTTGTGGTTAACCGGAAAGTCCCAAGATTTTTACTTTTCTTGGAATTCAAAATTACACACACACACACACACACACACACACACACACACACACACACACACGTCTGACATTTATGTGGCAGTTCCTAAATGCAGTTATTTTGCAAGTGGGTGCATTTACTGTTGCGTAGACTTTATATAATTGCGCCTCATTTGATGCCAAACGCCACCCAAAACCCCTCTCACCAGAGAGTTTTGGTTAAAGTATATTCTAACACTTTTAAATTCCACTAGGAATCCACTAGGTTTGTCCCTTTGGGGAGATTTTCCTTCACTTCCTGCCTCTAAAAACACAACAGAGGGGACATTTGTACAAAAGAAAGCAAAATCTCTTTGGACAGTGGTCTATGGAGCATGTGTCCACATTGTAAGATTTCCCCCCTATTCCAGTAATTTTCCCTCACTTTCAGGGTCTGTGACCATGGTCACTAGGTCAAATCACAGAGGTGAATGAGGTTTTAAACCCTTTCCTGCCTAACCCCTCGGAAAATGGAGCTTAACCAATTCAATACTGGGCAATTTTACACCTTCCTGCCCAGGCCAGTTTTCAGCGCTCTCACACTTTGTATGACAATTGCGCGGTCATAGAACATTGTACCCAAACTAAAAATTTTATCATTTTCTTCACACAACTAGAGCTTTATTTTGGTGGTATTTAATAATCACTGAGGTTTTTATTTTATACTAAATTAACAAAAAAAGACCATAGGGCGGGCGGCAAATGGTTAAAAAAAAACCACACCCCCCTTTTATATTTCAATGGTTTTTATTAATTTTTAAACAGTATAAAAAAACCAGACAGACAACAAAAATACACCCAGGCTATCAAATTGCACAGAGAAAAAAAATGCAAAATAGAAAAAAAACAAACAAACAAACAAACAAAAAAAAAAAACACACAACACAAAAACAGTGCTCTAACGCCAACCAGGCAAAAAGGTACGCCCACGCAGGGGCCATCAATGGCACATAAGTCACTCTCACACACACCCCTTTTAAAAGGAAGTGACTTGAACCTGTGTTGGGTTTTTATAGTAGTCCGTATCTATACGGAAAATATTTTCCTTCACTTCCTGTTTTGGTGACCCCATTCTCCACATTTCTTGCCCTGACATCAATGAGAGGCATTTCCTTAACAGAAAGCAATAAAAACTTCACAGAAGTTAAAGCCATTTACTTACTCTATTAAAAAGGGAAAAAAAAAAAAAAAAAAAAAAAAGGGAAGAAAAGACCATCACTTTGGTGGGGCATAAGGCTCGGTTCATGCTGCAGAGACCCCAAAGTCATGCGACCTGATGCAAGTTCAATGCAACTTACATGTGACTTTGGCAAATCATAATAGAGAATGACACATAATACTCAACTTACAAAACACTCTGAAGTCTTAGCCAAAGTCGCAAAGATAAGACAAAGAAAATACTTCCTTGCGACTTGTGATTTTAACACTGCAGTCCACGGCACTCACGTCACAAGGAAGATGCAGAAAATTATTTTTGGCATTGCAACTTGAGATGCAGCAATTAATAGGGCACCCATTGAAAGTTGCTTTTTCTCCGTTCTTCTATTTCTGCTTGATAGTCTATAATCCAAGTCAAAAGCACACAATCATTTTATATATTTGATATTTTGGTAATACTTTAAAAAGAGTCAATCTGCTCTAGCATAGAAAGTAAAAACAGAGCAAATCGTCAATGCATATGCTTCCTCTCCTATTCCCTTACGGGCCAGTAATTGGTGCCTTTTGCTGTTCTGTACATTTGGGAAGCAGATCACCATCAAGGAAATGTGATTTTTATGACAGATTGTTAGCACAGTATTATACGGCCAAAGTTTCTCATACTTGGGAAATGAATCAGGCGTGTTCAGCAAATAGATGGAAGCAGCATGGATCCATGACTCGGCCAAAGAGCACAACAATGGGGATTGTTTAATACCAGAGGAAAGGCCAATAATATAGATAGCAGATAACTAAACTAAAATCAACTTGGGAGCGGGCAAATTTATCAAAACAGGATTTCTGATTGCTGGATATGGATGTTGGTTACTAAATAAGCCCATATGTGCATAGAAAGATGTTGCATAATAAAACCTTCTACCTAAACAAGGAAACCATTCAAGAGACAAATGCACTGCAGTCTTGGAAAAAACAAACAAAAACAACGACAAAAAAAAAAAAAAAAAAAAAAAAGTCAATACAAGTCTAAAGCAGGAAATAAATGGATCAAAATATGTCCAGTTAAGCAAAATATTGATTCATGAATGAGCACCCTGGTTATTATTCAGGATTTATATAGCGCCAAACAGTTTGCTCAGCACTTTACAATATAACGGGAGACAATACAGCAGTGTTTCTCAACTCCAGTCCTCATGGACCCCCAACAGGTCATGGTTTCAGGATTTCCCTCAGATGAAACTGCTGTGGTAATTACTAAGGCAGTGAAACTGATCAAAATCACCTGTGCAAAATAATGGAAATCCTGAAAACATGACCTGTTGGGGGTCCATGAAGACTGGAGTTGAGAAACACTGCAATACAGCAACAATACAGTTCAATACAAGAGGGGATAGGAGGGCCCTGCTCCTCGGAGCTTACAATCTAGGAGGGAGGGGATGTACGCAAGTCGATCTATTGATTGACCTATGTACGACCAGCCTGTCAGGTTTTTTCCCCCAAAATGATTAGTGCCACCAGATATAGCTGGCAACACTAATCATAGTGTTCTGCTGGCAGTAAAGGCTTCCCACCAACAGAACACAAAACAGGGCTACTGGAATCAAGCAATTTTCTTTCCTTCCACCCATGGTGGAAGACAGGAAAATTGCATTGCCTATGACCTACCCAAGTAGTATACAAAAATCTCTATTACCAAGAAGACTTTCTTGTTCTACTCTCCCTAACTAGGGTACCGGGGGTATATTTTATTTTTATTTATTTCAGGTACTTATACAGCGCCATCAATTTACGCAGCGCTTTACACATATATATTGTACATTCACATCAGTCCCTAACCCTCAAAGGGGTGTACAATCTAAGGTCCCTAACTCACATTCATACATACACATACTAGGGACAATTTAGACAGGATCCAATTAACCTACCAGCATGTCTTTGGAGTGTGGGAGGAAACCGGAGTATCTGGAGGAAACCCACGCAGGCACAGGGAGAACATGCAAACTCCAGGCAGGTGGTGCCGTGGCTGGGATTCGAACCAACGACCCTAGTACTGCCAGGCGGAAGTGCTAACTATTTAGCCACTGTGCTGCCCGGGTATATCCATGTGACAATCCCTGGAATTCATAAAGCAGGTTTAAAAAAGGGTCTCGTGTGTTCTCAAAGTGGTGCAGTATGTGCCAAATTCATGTACCCGTTTAATAATTGAATTTGGCACATGCTGCACCACTTTTACAAAGCACACAAAAACACTTCTGCAAAATCAGTCAGCGCTCGTTACCATTTGTACGCCGAAAGAGTCGGCCTTACCTAGCTCCACTTTTGAAGATACGAATGTCCGGTACGATTTTGAATTTGGCACATTCATTTCGCCACAATGCAAAATGTGGTGCATTGTAGAACTACCTTAATTTGGTAAACTAATTGCTGTCAGAACCAAATGCTTTATGAGCATCAGGAATCCTGTCGCCGTGCAACGGATCCCCTCGAGCCGCGGCGCTGCGAGTACGCAGGAGAGTGCGGCCGCGTATGCGCAGTAAGCGTACACGTCACACCAGGTAGGCTATTTAAACCTGCAGAATAGTAAAATCAATGCCTTCTGGTCTCCAACATTCCTGCACATATTCTTGATCCTGTTACCTGTATTCTGATTTGCCTAAGAAAGAATTCCGCCTGCAACAACCTCAGCTATCCCTGACCATCTGCTTGCCTGCTCCCTTGATACTGACCCGGCTTGTCTGACTCCGCTACATTTACCTACCTGCACCTGGCTTACATCCTGACGGCTGCCATACTTACCTGCTGCTGCACCCACGGCCCTGCACCTGGCCTGCACCCAGATTGCCGCCATACCTGCCTGCTGCTGCACCTACGTTCCTGCACCCGCACCAGGCCTGCATCCGGATCTCCAGGGTCCCCAGCTACCTGCCGCCAGCTCCAGATCCACCCGGCACTCGTGCCACTCCTGGCTCTGCACCCTCTGTTCCCACTATCAGGGGCTCCAAGCAGGAGTTGTAAGAGGACGCCCTCTCTCCACATCAGGCTCCCCAACCAGGTACGTGACGAGTTTGGCACAATACATTAACACGAGGGAACACCACCAGAAAAAAGGCACACAGCAGCTTTATTAAATTCCCCTCAATATGAAGATATATTTGTAGCAAATGTACTTTTACGGATGACAAGCTCACCCATAGGCTCATGCCTTCTTAGCTATAAGATTAATATAGACTTGACTATGCCAGCGTGCAACTGGTTGATTTCTCATATATTGCATTTACGAGGTCTCTATGCAGCATACCGCTGATGGGAAGCATCAGATAATAGCAACACTTCACCATTGCTGCAGGCCAGGCCCTTGATGACTGGTTTACACTGGGAATCACACAGAGCGCACTTTGTGCGGTAAGATTTCAGCCCAATTATTTTAGATGGGCTGGGGGGAAATAAAATAAAATCGCACCACAGCCCACCAAAAAGTAATGCAAGCACTACTTTTTGCAACCGTATTGCATGGTGTGGGCAAAAACTGCGACTGCAACCTGTGTTTGGGGTGTCAGTAACCTAATATGGATACCCGCTGCAGATGACTGACCAAGTCTAAGACATTTGAACATCAGACACCTCTGCAAAAATAACCCGTTGGTTTTCCCATTGACAGACTCCTTTTGCAGTTAAATTACACGGTCAAAGGATTCTGGAAATTTTAAGTCTAGAATGCCCATAGAACCTAAAATGGCCTAACCCAACACAGCATTTGACTTTACAGTCATACTAAAACATACACTCAGAGCAAAGTATTGAGATCGAGATCCAGATATGTACGAGATCCAGATACAAACAAACCAAATCTCACAGCTGATGGAAAAGGTCTAGCCTTTCAGATTTGTGGCTTGCAGTGACATCATGGGGCCTCTCCGCTTGCAGCATTGGGGGCTGGCTCCTGTCTTCTTGATAAATAATGAAGCTTTGCAATTTTTGGCAGTGCTACGCAATATAAAATAAAGAACATTTCGCTCCATAAAAACACATGTTTACCACATCACTGGCTGTCTGTAACAATAGACATTTTCATCCCTCGATGACTAAGCGGATTTAGATGTAGCCAAACCTAACATGGGGTGGACAACTTCCAAGTTATGAGATGCTGAAGACCATCAGAGACAATAGAATTGCTTAGGGTCTTTTTAGAGAGATCAAATCAGAGTGAAGATGTTTTTGAATATTGTATCTTGCGGAGTAAAGCTCTGATGTGTGACATTTTTATGGGCCGATGTTTAATGTGCAACAAAACGAAGACTAAATTAGGACAAGGTTTATGTGAATGCAAACACCTCAAATAAGAAGCTTTTATAAGTAATTTCAAAAAGTTCATTGTAATGTTTTTCAGCCTGTGGCTTTCAAAAAAAAAAAAACAAACACTACTTGATGATCCTGCCATGAAGGTCCTTCTTCAGAATTCCCCATAGGTGATCAATTGGATTCAGATCAGGAGACATACTTGGCCACCGAATCACTTTGATTCTATTCGTCTTCAGAAATGCAACAGTGGTTTTAGATGCGTTTTGCATCATTGTCATTTTGGAAAAGTGGACGACCAAAGGGCACAGAGTGATGGTGGCATCTTCTCTTTCAATATAGAACAGTGCATCTGTGAATTCATGATACCACCAATTAAATGCAGCTCCCTGACACCAGCAGTACTCATGCAGCCAAACAGAAGGACCCTGCCACCACCATGCATTTTAATTTGTACTCCTCACCTTTGCGATGCCATACAGTTTTGAAGACATCAGTTCCAAAAACATTTATCTTGGTCTTATCAGGCCAGAGTACAGAGTTCCAGTAGTCTTTCAGCATGGGCCCTGGCAAATTCTAGGTGGACTTTAGCAGAGGCTTCCTTTGTGGATGACACCATGCATGCCATTCCTCTGCAGTGTACGCCATATTGTGTCACAGGAAACAGTCACCCCAGTTTGGCTTTCCATTTCTTTAGAAAACTGCAGTGAACTTGAATTAACTTCTGTGGACAGCCTGGACATCCGAGATGATTGCAGTTCCATCTTTGTTAAATTTTTGTATTACTTTTGCTACAGTATTCTGACTGATAAGTACAGCTTTGCTGATCTTCTTGCAGCCTTCACCTTTCTTGTGTAAATAAATTATTTTTCCCTAAGGCCTTGTGACAATTCTCTTCCATGTGGTGCCATTGCTGACAGCATGAAATGGGAGGTTTAAGTAACTCCCTTTAATAATCAACTGTCTGCTAGACACCTGGTTAGTCAATAAGTCTTACCTGTAGTTGAATTCTTGTTAATTAGGATTTTGCTGTCTAAAAATGTAGCTTCCCCCCCCCCCCCCCCCCAAGACTTTCATTGGTGTGTATTCATTTTTGCAACATGTTCTTGAATTAATTAGTTGGAAAAACACTGTGTGCAAAATGAACAAATCTTGTTTGCAATCAATGGCCCGCATGTGTGGGTTGTGAGTGTGTGTGAGATATGATACACAATGCTTTAGCAAGCTAAAAAGGTCTTAGGGTATACATCGGATTTAAAAAGAAGAGGTTTGGAAATGTGTAAGACAACTCTCAAAAACGTATAAATTCCTTCAAAGTGGATGGCATTTGCTTTGCATGGATTCCAGCTCTGCTGACTAATATCCAAATTGCGGTTAGAACATGTTTGGCCCACTGGGCCCAATTAGCCCTGGGCTGGTAGTCCTGGACAATAAGTGAGGCGCCATAATAGTGACATCACTTGAATAGCTAAAGACTAAAAAGGAAAAAAATAGCCTTTGGGCAAGGATTCCTGGAAAACTTATGCAAATAAGTCTCTTAAAGCAATATTGACTTTCAGTAAAATGACATTTTTACATTTAATCAGGTCTGTGCCTTTCAAGCACAGACCTTAAAACAGGATTTAGGAAGAATATTGGTTTGAAAGTAAATACAGAGCAGATCAAATCCTTGTTTTGCATTGACAGTACTTAAAAGTAGAACTCAGGCCACTTTTCTTTTGATTGCTCTAAGAGAGGTTCTACCGCATGACTGCTCTAAGGGATATTTCCCCTTATGTCCTGCATCAATGACAACATTGTACTAAATCCAGAATTGAGGGAAATTTTACCAGTGGCAGAGACCGCATCACTACCGGATATAGGAGGCAGTGAGAGGATCCACAGTGTGAGGTGGGAGGAGAATGTATTTAAACTGGTTGTAAACCTCTGAAATGAAAAATTAACAGAGCACTTCCTTGTATACTGTGTACTAGCCTCAAACTAAAGCACAATGAGCAATTCCGTTTCCGCTTTCCTCTATCTGCATTAGTGACTTCTGACAGATTGTAGCCATATTAGTGCACTTGTGACAGAAACTGTCCATGATACTATTTTATTTGCACTAACATACACTTATTCAGGACAAGCTTTTGCTTTTAGTGTGTACTACTTTTTTTTCCAAGGTCCAACCAGTACCTTGAGAACTAACTTCTGGCAGGTTACCCCAGCACCACAGAATCTGGGTAGATGGCCCACCCCACCTCCAGCACACAGAATGTGACTGCCTCAGCTGTGCATGTTTCCTCATGAGACTGTAGAGGGGTGTTTGTCCTTTCCCTCCACTCAGGTTTCAAATTATACTCAGCTCTACTCTCTATGCTATGCAATGTCTGACATCAGATCCTGCCCCAGCTGAAAAATAGCCTTTGATCTGTGTGTTTTAGAAGGCTGTAGATAAAACAAGTACAACTTATGTAGAATGATTGGTTTCAACTCTGTGTATATTGTGAGGCTAATCAGTTCAGTGGGTATATGTAAGGATTTACCACATTACTACACCCAAATCTTTGGAGAGCAACTGAGAAGCTGCAAAGAGACAAAGTTTGAAGAAATTGGCTGCTGGAAAGGTACGTATACATCATCTTTACAGGGTTGGTTTTGTTGAAAATTGACCCTGTGATGACAAGGTCTTTTTAAGGCTCAGTTCACACTGCCGCAACTGGGGATCCGACTTGTGAGACTCCAAGTTGCATGACACGTGAAATCCCATGTTAGTAAATGAGAGCTGTCTTAATTAGCACTACTGAAGTCACTCAAACTTTAGAAAAGGTTCCTGTACTACTTCAAGGCGACATCTGACTTGTGCCCATAGACTTTAATAGAAAATCGCCTCCAAGTCGGATCCTCATCTAGATTGATGTGATTTGGATCCAACATTACAGAAAGATTACTCAGGCATTCCTTGAAAATTGCTTCAGAGTTGCACTCAAGTAGCACTGCAAGCCACGCGACTTTCAGGTAGCAGTAGTGTGAACGAGACTTAAAGCGCACCGACTGTTTTATTTTGAAAAAAAAAACACTTCAAACGATTTTACCAAAATTTAATTGTAGGATTTGTTTGCCCAATGTTTTTGTTTTGGAAATCGTGATATAGTCCTTGTTAGCGACTTTCAAAAGACTCTTAGGCTTCATGTACACTGGCAGCTCCTAAACTTGAGTTTAGGAGCTTTTGGCTTTTTTTGGCAAAACTCCCAAACTCAACTCCAGAATAGCCTGTGTGTCCATATTTTAGAAAAGTTTAGGAGCTGCCATGGAAGAATTGCGTTCAAGATAGGAACATTTTGACCATCAGCAACGGGAAAAAAAAAAAAAAAACCCACCACACACACTAAAAACACAGTACCATACTTACACTCATTTTGGGTTTTCCCTCGGCCGTGGTCAGGGTAGGCTAGTGTACATATAGCCTAAGAAAGTATCTCCCCAAAGGTGAATCTGCCACTGCAGGGTGTGTGTCTGTGGTTTGAATCCAAGCTCTGGCCATGCTTCTGGGGAATACAGTGAGCATCTAAAAAAGGAAATCTTTAGGCGTAATGACAATAGTATGCACCATCCTGAGCACATTTGCCCATCCCCAAAGTCCAGTATATTTGAGTAGCGAGATCGCACCTTACTTTGCTTGGACATAGTTCAGCGTACCAATGCTTGGCCTTATTGAAAAGTGGTCTCAAGCATGGTTCAGTTGTATCCCAACACCATACATTTGTGATTGCTGGGGCAAGAAACTCCCATGGATCATTGCGCACTCAAAGCAAAGCAAGGATCGCTGTGGTTTGGCTGGCAAAAGTGATGACAGACATGATCAGGCCAAAACAATGAACGCAGACCAGCAGAGAACAAATCTAAAAAGGCAACTGTGCCTTGTGCAAGTGCACCCTCGGACTATCCGTACACAAGGTACTTTATCCACCATAGCAAGAAATTAAAAAGTGAATGTTTTAGAAAAATTGTGGTTGGCAGCTGGTTGAAATACAAAGGTTCTTTGGATACCATTAAAATACAACATACAATAGATTGATTAGCAATAATGTATATTTATAATGTACACTAGTGAAGGTTTCCTTTCATAGTCAGGAACTAAACTAAGAATAAAGCCAGCCGTAGATGGTTTGAATCTCTGTGGCTTCAGCAGGGACTGGACAAGATTCGATCCATGTATGGGCAGGCTGTTTGTATCCAAAGTTGATCAATGGGTGGTGAGTGTAGGGAGACTTTCCTGCTAGGAGAACACAGTGATTATTGCCAGAACACAATGGCTCTGCGGGAGGGATTGCCCCATCAACACAAATTGTGTTGATAGAATCAAGCATCATCTATGGCCTGCCTAGCTCCCCTTGCTCCAAACCATTAATATAAAACAAACATACTGAACATACAGTTGTGTCCAAAATTATTCAACCCCCAATGCTGTAAAGGGGTTTAGGGACTATAGTGTACATTTGGAATTGTATTCAGAATCAAATCCTACAAGGACGTTGTAACTACCCAAATGCAACTAAAATGACATCAATTGTTTATGTAATACAGTAGTAAATGGTTCTTATGTGGTTTCTTCATTGCCACAATTATTCAACCCCTTAAAGACTACCACTCTGAAGAACAGAGGTTCATACAGGTGCTTTCCATCAGGTATTGAAAACACCTGTGGATGTCACCGAGCAGCAATCAAGCATAATAAGCACCAATTAGGCAGCTTTAAAATGACTGTGATACTCAGCTCCTTCTAGACATTTACTGGTGTGGTTACAAACATGGTGAAGGCAAGAGAATGGTCCAGGAAGACAAGAGAAGAGGTGATTTCTCTTCACAGGAAGGGCAATGGCTATAAGAAGATTGCAAAGATGTTAAACATACCAAGAGACACCTTAGGAAGCATCATTCGCAAATTCAAGGCAAAGGGCACTGTTGAAACGCTACCTGGTCGTGGCAGAAAGAAGATGCTGACTTCGACTGCTGTGCGCTACCTGAAGCGTAGAGTGGAGAGAAGTCCCCGTGTGACTGCTGAGGAACTGAGAAAAGATTTGTCAGATGTGGGTACAGAAGTTTCAGCCCAGACAATAAGACGCACACTGCGTAATGAAGGCCTCCGTGCCAGAACTCCCAGGCGTACCCCCTTGCTGTCTCCAAAGAATAAGAAGAGTCGACTGCAGTATGCCAAAAGCCATGTGGACAAACCACAAAAGTTGTGGGATAGTGTTCTGTGGACTGATGAAACAAAATTAGAACTGTTTGGGCCCATGGATCAACGCTATGTTTGGAGGAGGAAGAACAAGGCCTATGATGAAAAGAACACCTTGCCTACTGTGAAGCATGGTGGAGGGTCAATCATGCTTTGGGGCTGTTTTGCTTCTGCAGGTACAGGGAAGCTTCAGCGTGTGCAAGGTACCATGAATTCTCTTCAGTACCAGGAGATATTGGATGGAAACGTGATGCAGTCCGTCACACACCTGAGGCTTGGGAGACGTTGGACCTTTCAACAGGACAATGATCCCAAGCATACCTCCAAGTCCACTAGAGCATGGTTGCAGAGGAAAGGCTGGAACATTTTGGAGTGGCCATCGCAGTCACCAGACTTAAATCCGATTGAGAACCTCTGGTGGGACTTAAAGAAAGCAGTTGCAGTGCGCAAGCCTAAGAATGTGACTGAACTGGAGGCCTTTGCCCATGAAGAATGGGCGAAGATACCCGTAGATCGCTGCAAGACACTTGTGTCAAGCTATGCTTCACGTTTAAAAGCTGTTATAACTGTAAAAGGATGCTGTACTAAGTACTAAGATTGAATGTCACTTGGGGGTTGAATAAAACTGATAATGCTGTGAGCACAGAAAAGACATTTGTGGTTATTTCATTATAACTGTTATGTTATATTTGTCTGACCTACAAGTGCCTCTTTAATGTAAATGTAAGCAAGATGACTGAATGATCAAAAGCAATGTCAAACTGGCCAAAACACTCAATTTCAGTGGGGGTTGAATAATTTTGGACACAACTGTAGATCTTTACTGTTGTCCACAACCCTTACAGAGTGAAATTCCCATCTCTGGCAAAACCATGAGAAAGCATGCTCGACTTTTCAGCAGAGATACTGTTGACAGCAACCATGCGAGATCTCCATATACACAATTGCCAAAAGTATTGGGACACCCCTCCAAAATCACTGGATTCAGGTGTTCCAATCCCCTCCATGGCCACAGGTGTATAAAGTCAAGCACCTAGGCATGCAGACTGCTTCTACGAACATTTGTGAAAGAATGGGTCGCTCTCACAAGCTCAGTGAATTCAAGCATGGTACCGTGATAGGTTGCCACCTGTGCAATAAGTCCATCTGTGAAATTTCCTTGCTACTAAAATATTCCAAGGACAACTGTTAGTGGTGTTATAACAAAGTGGAAGCAACTAGGAGCAACACAGCCACGAAGTGGTAGGCTACGTAAAATGACAGAGCGGGATCAGCGCATGCTGAAGTACACATTGCACAGAAGTCGCCAACAGTCTGCAGAGTTAATAGCTAAAGACCCCCAAACTTTGTGTGGTCTTCAGATTAGCACAACAAAAAGGTGCATAGAGAGTTTCATGAAATGGGTTTCCATGGCCAGGCAGCTGCATCCAAGCCTTACATCATGTGCAATGCAAAGCGTCAGATGCAGTGGTGTAAAGCACGCCACCACTGGACTCTAGAGCAGTGGAGACATGTTCTCTGGAGTGATGAATCATGCTTCTCTGTCTGGCAATCCCATGGACGTGTCTGGGTTTGGCAGTTGCTAGGAGAATGGTACTTGCATGACTGCATTGTGCCAAGTGTAAAGTTTGGTGGAGTTGAATTTCAGGGGTTGGGCTTGGCCCCTTCGTTCCACTGAAGGAAAGTATCAAGGCGTCAGCATACCAAGACATTTTGGACAATTTAATGCGCCCAACTTTGTGGGAACAGTTTGTGGATGGCCCCTTCCTGTTCCGACATGACTGTGCACCAGTGCACAAAGCAAGGTCTATAAAAACATGGATGAGCGATTTTTGGGTGGAGGAACTTGTCTGGCATGACCTCAACCCTACAGAACACCTTTGGAATGAAAGTAGAGACTGCGATTCAGCCCTTTTCGTCCGACATCAGTGCCTGACCTCACAAATGCCCTTCTGGAAGAATGGTCAAAAAACATGCCCATAGACACGCCTAAACTTTGTGAATGGCCTTTCCAGAGGAGTTGAAGCTGTTATAGCTGCAAAGGGTGGGCCAACTCAATACTGAACCATACGGGCTAAGGCGCCATTAACGTTAATGTGCGTGTAAAGGCAGGCGTCACAATACTTTTGGCAATATAGTGTGTTTGTATGGAAAACCCAACAAAAATAAAAAATTAAAAAAAGGTTTTATGTGCCTTCTAGACGATAATCCATATGCATGTAGAATGTATGGAGAACTCTCAGACTGGTGACACAAATAACTGAAAAGCCAATCAGAGCCGGTCACAGCCCTGCCAAGAATGGGGATAGTCTTCCCACTAGGATCATAGAAAGAAGATACAGGGTAAACTACCTGCCAGTCCACTATGCAGTGCAGTATATCTCCATAGCAAACGGATACAATAAACATTACTAACATGGAGGTGACAATCTAATGTAGAACTAAACCAGCTGACAATACTTGACCCAATGACTTCCTATAAAATCTGAGGCCACTAATCTGTGCCCTACCCTTTAAAGACAGGAGAACATTCATACAGAACTTTGATCCGCACACTGAAGTGTCTACAACACCATGAAAGGATTTTGCTGACAATTTCCTTTCTGCACAAAAAAAAAAAAAGCAACAATTCTGAAAATCTGCAAAGGAAAACCATCTGGATGTAATAATTACATAGCCATACACAATGCATACACCATAGATCAACTGAGAAATATCATTTTTGCTTCAAAGGTTCAGAAAAGTCTCCGAGTCTCCTATCACTGCATGACATCATGCTGCATGAGTAATTAAGAATAATTCTGCAATGATAAACACCTCATTTTAGTTATACGAGGTGAAACATTACAAATTAACATCTGTATTTTCTATGAGCTAAAGGATAATTCTAGTAATTATGAACTGGAGCAGTGGCAAGACAGTCACATTAAAGCCCCAGGGAAGCAGCTAGACAGGAGTTCAAATAGATATGCGTGACTTGTTCTACCTGTCAAAGGATATTGAATTCTGCTCATCCAGTCTTGTGATCCAGGCAATCCAGACAGGTTTATGACCACAATTTTCTCTGTGGAAGTCAAGTAATTCAACTTGGGTCATCAGCATGACCCTGGTTTACTGATTGGACAATGAAAGAGCAGCGGCACAGCAATTAGGTCATCTCTCTGCTCTCTCGTCTCCCTTCAGGAAATTCCCAGTGTAATTCTGGTCATATATTTAAATATACATTTGATTTAGTATATACTTTTGACATTATGTAATATACAGCACAAATATGACAGTAGTGGTGTCTTTAAATGAAGACAATGAAATGGACGTGGCAATATTAGACACAATATATCACATAAATATCAATGACAAGCGTCCATTCAGTGAATAACAGGTGCGTCAATGATTCAAATAAGATATCAATCTTTCCTATTCAGCTTCCATCACATAATATGGTGCTCGTGACTTCCGTGAAAAAAACAATACAGGGTGTGCTTGCACTCACCAGACATAAATGGTTATTACGCATGTAGTATATGGGTACTGGTGGTCATCTGGAACCCGGTGGAAATGCAGTACTCAAACGACACTCTGTGTATCCAGGGATGTTATCCGGACCTCTTAATGGACCCTCTTTGTTGATAGGAACCGCTCACAGGTAACGCTTACTTTCAGTATCAGGTAAGTACAGCATCCAGAGGAAGTCCACCTTATGAGGCTCAAACAAAGCCACCAAAACAAAAAGGCTCATATAGTGTAGTAAATTTATTCATTCACTGGTAAAACCCATAGGCAGCTAATAAAATGGCTGTAGATAAAGCAGTCCAATGCTGATAGCCCATATGATCTAAGCACAATAGGTATATGCATATACATCAAAAATTGAAAGATGGCCACCAGCCAGACCCAACTAACTGCAGCAGCAAATGGTGACGTCGGTGTGGCAGGCTAACACCTTGACGCGTTTCGTGCAACGTGCCATTGCACGAAACGCGTCAGGATGTTAGCCTGCCACACAGACGTCACCATTTGCTGCTACAGTTAGTATTCATCTATCCAAACAGTTTGGCATAAATGGGGAAATGTAATTATTTCTCTAGTTCAGCCCGCAGGGAACGAGAGAAACGCTACAGATCATGTCCAGCTTACATTCTGACTGGACCAATAGGAGAGATATATATATATATATAAAAAAAAAATTAATTTCTGAAAGTGAAGAATCTGCCCTTTTACAGTCTATTGTGGAATGAATGGAATTTCCCCACAAAAAATATATCCTTGCTACAATTCCATTTGACAGAAAATTTTCCGTCTCGTTCCTTCACATTTTTTCAGCACTACAATTGAAAACGATGGTTGATTTGGAATTTATGTTCCGGGACATCTTTACCTCAGTTTCTCACTGGTACAGCAGCCCATTCAAACGTGAACCCAACTTTAAGCCTAGTACTCACGATCAGAAAAATCATACAAAAAAAAAAAAAAAAAATGCTTTTGAATCAATCATATGATAATCTGATCATTAGTACTCAGATTTCATCCAAAATTATTCAAAAGGGACAAGCATGAAAATTATACGATACCAGATCATACAACTGACCGAAAATACAATCCAAATACATCTTTCGATTATTTTAGTAACATTTTCATTATCGATACGAGACTAGCATGCAAAGAGAAAAAAAACAAAAAAAAAACCGACGACTATTCGTCCGATATTCTCATCGTGTTTACAGGGCTTTAGACATGTTCAGTAATGGCAATCTACAAAAGATATTTATAGGCAATTACAGGCTATTGTTTCCATACCTTATTTTTTTCCCCCTCCCAATTCCTCTCTTAGTGGCCATTTTTATTAAGAGCAGATGAATCCATTTCCCTTTATTTTCTTAAAGGGGTTATAATGATCTTCAAGACTAATACCTGTATAACCCCTCCACCTAGAACTCTGGGCTTATCTCCTACAACATGCAGCAGGTATTACCCAGGATGCAGCTGTGAGGCACCAGTTACATTACCAGTGCCTCATTTAACCAGGAAATGGAAAAAACTGTAAGGAAAAAAAAAAAACAAAGAATAACTCACACAACCCACACCCAGAACATTCTAAAATCAAATCTTTTCTAAAGGTATTCTGCACGTGTATGGCCAGCTTTAGAGCATTACCGCCACTGACATATATTCGCCCCCCCCCCCTTCCCTAAACCAGGCAGTGCCATTACTGAAATGGCTGGGTATGTTGTTTTATTATACTACAGAATTTATATAGCGCCAACAGTTTTCATGAGTCCTTCTCCAAGACCAATACCAATTGTATTGCTATTCTTCTCTTAGACCAATATGCTTAGTGGCTATCATGAGCCAATTCAACACAAAATGCAAGCCAGGAAAAAAAGGCAATGTGTTAAAATGGAAATCAATTTAGAGGAATAAAAACGCTATTCCAGCTGCATTACATGGGATTTTCTAAAATGGCTACAGCATGGCGTTCAGTTTGTTCTAGCTAAACTGTTCATATATCCAAGAAAAACCTTGGATATAAGAACAGTTTAAAGTAGAACAAGCTAGAGACAGGGAGAATAGCAGGCCAACAGAAGTTGAGAAAGCACAGGAAACGAAACATCTGCTTGATGTTGGCCCATTCACACATCTATACTAAAAACCCTGTGTCAAGAAGATAAGCAATTTTCAAAGTGTGAATAGTACAAAGGGACACCAATCATAGCATCAAAGTAGATGCAGATACATGCAGGACAGCAGAAGCACATTGAGGCATCATGTCGAAGGCCTCCCAACAAGCATGGTTGGGAATGCAGTTAAAAAAATGTATCGCACTTATAACTTTCCTTTTAAGTTTATTGGTTTGGATGGCTGAGTTTCCTGGAAAAGGGTAGTCCTTAGTCTGTTCATGGGCAGGTCTAGATGTTCCCTTTTCACAATGTTATAGTGACACTGGTATGAAAACAATTGGGTCTTCTCCAAGCAAAAAAAAAATAAATAAAAATAATGGAAGTTGTTTTTCAGAAGCACAAAGTTAAAAGGTTTCTGTCAGTTAAACACTTCGAGGACCACGCCCTGCCGTTCATGTTTATGAGGAGAACAGAGTTTGGATGAGATCATCCCTGGCACAGACTCCAGTCAATGATACATGTCAGGGGAAATGAGACTTGGAACACATCCTTAAACCAAGCGGGCGTCCATAAAATGTTCCAAAACATTACTTTTTTTTTTTTTTTATCACTTTAGCAGTGGAGGAGCTCATTATTCACGGACGTGTAATTTTGTGAGTTGGCCATCTCCTGTCTAACCACCAAGGTCTTCAGTTTGTTCTGAGTTATTACAAAGGATTCCAACAAAAGGCCAATTTGCAGAAATTCCAGTAACATTTTTCTCAAAGCTCAAATTTTTTTTTTTTATTGTTCTTATGTATAAACCACACAAGTATAAAAAAGGAACACTTTAGGTAAAAAAGGCATAAAAGTTTGGCAACACAACATTGAAACAACAAAAATGAACCTTTAGGTCATAAAAAGGAATGTTTGGCACAAGTTTTATGCTGCCCATACAAAATTTAATTTTTTAGAAAATTCAGTCTGCTTTTGCAATCATTATGAAAAGGATCAAGACAAATCAAAAATAAAAATTTACATGATGGTAGGCAGGGAAAAAGTTTAATTTTCAATCAAAAGTGATTGACATTCAGTACTGCAGTTGGTATGGCCAGCAATAGGGTGGTTAGAAATTTTTATTTTGGCCTTTAACTGAATTAAAAAAAAAAAAAAATCACCCCTCACTGTTGGAAACATACCCTTCATTCACATAGGGCTTTTTTGTAACTCAGAACACACTTTTATGGAAGAGCTAGCATGGCCACCAAAAGCAATGGTTGGCTACATTGAATGATAGGAAGGCACAAGAGAATGCAAGGCAAAAAGTTGGCCACAGATGGATAAAAAAAATTATCCAGTTAAGTAGGGACCAGTCAAATTTTGTTCCATCTACAGGGCCGCTGCCGCTCAAGAGACGTTAATCCAATGTTCGACTTCTCTCGAAGAGGAATGTTGGAAAATTTTCAATTGGCTGCAGCGATTCCATTTTTTTTTCCCCCTTTGCTTGATCTGCAAAAGTCATCCAGTCCATGAATGCTTTTCTTTAGCCCACTGTAACCTTGTTTTATTCTGGTTAGATGTTAATGATAGTTTTATTTGGCTTTTCTGTATGCAAATCCCATTTCCTTTAGGTGATGTCTTACTGTTCGGTTGCAGACATTGATTCCAGTTTCTGCCCATTTTCTCCTCATTTTTTTGTTGTGCATTTTCTGTTTTCAAGGCATATTGCTTTAAGTTTTCTATCATGACACTTTGCTGTCTTCCTTGGTCTTCCAGTACGCTTCCTTTTAATAACCTTCCCATTTGATTTGTACTTGGTCCAGATTTTAGACACAGCTGACTGGGAATAACCAACATCTTTTGCAACATTCTGTGAGGATTTACCTTCTTGAAGACGTTTTATAATCCTCTCCTTTGTTTCAACTGACATCTGTCGTGTTGGAGCCACGATTCATATCAATCAGCTTGGTGCAACAGCTCACCAAGGTGTGCAAGCGCACTTTAACTGCAGACTAATTAGCAGATGTAATCTGATGCAGATGTTAGTTTTAGAACAGCAAAAGTACATGGTGACTCCATAATACCTCAGAATTGAGTGATTCCATTTTTTTCCCCTCTACTTGATCTGCAAACACAGTTGCAATTGACTACAGTTTTCTTTAAGTGTTTTGTAAAGCAAGAAGGTTGGAATGGCAAGTTTAAATAGTCTTGAGGCAGGTCCGATTGTTTTTTCTACACAATTAAACAATTGAATGAACATTTTCCAAGAGTGGCATTTCCATACTTTTTGCCAGGGGTTGTATGTGGATAAGGAGCCCTGCCTTTGTTTCATTTCAAATCTGCATTCTCATTCAATGCGGAAGTTCTGACCATAAGAGGCACATTGACCTACATAGATAACGGCTTATCTAAACATTACCTATGCTTTTAGAGAATTAAACACGGATACATCCTCTGTTTGCATATAGCTTATGTTCTGCAATCCTTTATACAATCCAAGCATCCAGCTCTCCAACATATACAATAACCTATTTGAAGTGCATGTGCACTAAACCAATGCATAAGCATTGTACAAGACCCACCAGTGTGCTGTAAAAAAAGGACCAACAGTGGATTTATCGGACCTGTTGAACAGAGCCGCCAATAACAGGGATGGGTCAACTTAATGACAGAAGCAGGAAAGCTAAAAACTTTGAGGGGCATTTATCAAATTTGTATCAAAAATTAGATGTACGTTAGCCTGCCTGTCAATAAGTAAAGTCTATTTGATTTTTATGTATTTGTGAACTGTGCACCTAGTACCCTGGGTAGGAAACCAAGATAGTTTTTCAAAAATCGGTGACAGTTACCGTTGGAGAGAAAACAAATTTTCAGTTTCAGAATTTCTTTAATTTTGTGATACAAGGACTGTGAGCAGAGCAAGCATGTACGAAAAGAACAGTCCAAATATTGTGATATGCCCAACGGATATACAGTATATATATATATATATATATATATATATATATATATATATAAAAAAAAAAAAAAAAAAAAAACCAAGCCGGGGGATTTAACAAGGAAAAAACACATCATAAATGCATCAAAAACACACCCCGTGATGCAGTGAGTCACATGTCATGTTTAAAAATGCACCACGAACGCTGCAAAAATGCATATGCATTTTTGCCGCAGATCTATGACAGTAACCCAACTCTCAAAATCTTGAAAGATCTCTGGGGGTGGGAGTTTTTTTTTTTTTTTTTCCTTTTTCCCCCATTCTTCACCAGATAAATGTAATGTTGTAGAACACCATGCATCTCATTTAGTGCAGGCACAGTACGACAATACACTCGATGTGAAGCAGTAATGTCATTGATGGGGCAGCACAGAAGGAGGAAGACAACGGCGTTATTTTTTTAAAGCCATGGTGCAGGAACGGGAGCACCTTGATATGATGGAGAGCGATTGCTTCCCTAAATACTTTTATATTGCATTGTTTACAAAAATTATTATATATATATATATATATATATATATATATATATATATATATATATATATATATATATATATTAGTGGGGGGCAGCTTTAAGAAGCGGTCATTGTTTTTTCACAGTGCTTCTTTAAAGCAGCCAATAGAGGAATTTATGAAGCTGCCTTTTGATAATAAATCCCTATCGCTGCTTTTGTTTAATATTGTTTTTTGTGCGGCAGATTGAGAATCTGTATACAAATACCAGAGCAGGACAGAACTTGATGCACGGAGATGGTATATTCTTTATCAGGCCAGCCATTACTTATACACTAGCCTTTCAGCAGCAAGAAACCATCTGAAACTTTGGTCTGTGTGACATGAAACTCATGGATTTATGATACGGGTCATTTCAGACATTTGTACCACGGCTCCTCCCATTTCCTCAGGCAGATCTCCATAGTAATGCATGTTTGTGTTTGTCAGAAACAAAATCTTATTTACTAGAAAACTGACAGAAATGCTGTGTGTCATAAATGATAAATAGGCCTATAAACCTAGAAGGCCAACAAGCAGAGGCTTAAAAGAGTCGTCGCCAAGCTAAAAGCAATGAGATCAAAACACAAGCAGACGACACAAAAATTCCACAATCACGTAGTGCATGAGCTACTTAACAATTTAAAAAAAAAAAAAAAAAAAAAAAAAAAAAAAAACACAGATTTGTCAGCTTCCATTGCTGACAATAGGGTGAGACTTGAAACTATCAAAATCGCATGACAAGTCACACCACTGTGACCAGGGACGATGGCATATTTTCATTGGGATGGTGTTATGCAAGATTTCAAAACAGACTAAAATTGGAACAAAATCTCTCACGTGTTTGTAACTGAAGACGTTTAGCCTATATTTAACCATTTGAGGGCCTGACTGATCAGTTCAGAGCCGACATAAGCCCACTGACAACTGTGGCAGTTACCACCATAGCCATGCCTCGACTGTCGGATACGCTGCACATGTGCTAGCAGGCGGAATGTAAAGCAAAACACAAGACAACATTGGCATAGCTAATATGGAACTAAACCCTCGTATCCTTTAGAGCAGGGGACTCCAAACTTACTTTAGGAGGGCCAGACTGGTCAATGGGAGCCGAAAATGCCCCATCCATGGTGCCAGTGGGAAGGAATAGCGCCCCATCCATGGTGCCAGTGGGAAGGAATAGCGCCCCATCCATGGTGCCAGTGGGAAGGAATAGCACCTCATTGATGAGGTCAGTGGTCGTAATAGAGCCTCATTAATTGTGTCAGCTGGAGAAGTGCCCTGAGGAAAAGTGCCCAGAGGGCCGGATAAAGGCAAAGGGCCACATCTGGCCTGCAGTTTGGAGTCCCCTGCTTTAGAGCCAAGGTAGCTGCCATCTTATCCTCTGTCTGATCTGCCATGGCGGTGCACATACAATCAGTTACAAAACCAGCCATTTGACAGCTTGACAAAAGTACAAGCAACTGTGACAATTATCATATACCACATACTTTGAATGTTAACCATTAAATCAATGGATTTAGTTTCTCTTTAAGGTCACACAAGCATCTGGGGCCATACAATACAAAATTCAGGCACAAGCAGGAGGCTTCTGAGAACTCAGACATGAATCTCCATCTCTCCTGGGGCTAGATTACATTTCTAAGCTATGTCTTTATGCCATCTACCCTAAATGGTTTTCCAATTATCTCTTGCCTCCGCCCATGCAAGATAGAATTCTCTACGGCTGAGGTTTAGGATTCCCTTCCCATTTGGTTTTGGGGGTTAATGCTGACTCATGGTACACAGCTGTGCTGCCTCTATGGTCTTCCAAGTTGATGTTGAACGACCTCTTTATGCGTTCTGGCAATTAAAGTACCTCCATATTCTCCCTGATGAAGATTATATTAGCTGAAACGCATTGGACTAGACTGTATATCATACGTACACTCAAGTGGCTCATGCCATGTTACTGTAATTTAAGACCAGAGGCACAAGTTGTTGGGGGATAGACTGTATATCATGAGTACATTCAAGTGGCTCATGCCATTTTCTCATTGTAATTCATGCCCAGGAGGCACAAGTTGTTTAAGAATATACAGTTTGAATGTCAGAGCCTAACGATCCTATTTGTATTGCTATGATTTTTAATGGAATCTGTATGAATTTTTTTTTTTATATACATTAATGTTTAAGTGTACAGCTGCATCAAAGTTCCATTGGAGACAATGGTATTTGTCCCCTCAACATGCTATGCGGTCAAAGGCTATGGCAGGTCGCAGCTGGACGAGGATGAGCAATTTAGCGAGTGGTAAGTTTAGAGCCCTGTGTGTTCAAGGTATTACTCTACACTGATGTGAATGTGGAAAACCCAAATATGCCTGCTTTTAGGGATGGACTATGTCATAGGGATCACACAACGAATGTCTTGGAATATGCATGCCTTGCTGCCTTCAAAGAACCGGGGAGTGCAAAAGTACTAATAGAGAAAAACAAGGGGCTCTGAGGAAGAGGCTAATCCTTGAAAACGCGTCAACCATTTTGGATGTCTATCATTCTCATCACTATTCAGAAACGCAGTGTGAATTGGACAGAGCGGGGTCATATGATCTGCTTATATTCATGTACGTTTGGGAGTAGAATACCTTTTTTTTAAATGTAATAAACATAACTTTTAAAAAGGTAATGCACAAGGCCTGTGCGCCCTCTGTTTTGTTTTTCTCTATTACTCTGCACTGCCTTACTGCAGAAACCAGAACATTTAACATACTATACAACTTCAGACACATTTTATGGGCACCTCTGAATCGTTCATGTAGATGTCAGTTTTTCTACAGCTTTAATGACTAACCAGGTACTCCTGTCTGCCTTGTATCCTGAACTTTGGAAATATCTAAAGACTACAGATGTCTAGTTATGGGGCAAAAATGGTCTGATGTGGAGAGTCAGATGAGGTCTGAACACTAGACAGGCACTTATATAGTCATCAACTTGCTGCACCTGTATCAGGCACTATGTCCCAACAGACGGGCGTGTTCATAAAATGACAAAATTAGTCATGCTGCCTACAGCAAACAAAGATCAGATTTATTGGCAAACCAGAATCTGAAAAAAAAAAAAAAAAAAAAAAAAAATATACAGCTTAGATCTGACTAGTTATACAGGCAACACCCCCCATAAACATGGAAATCAGCTCCATTGATCTTGTTAGGCTTCATTCACATGGGGGGATACGAGTGTGCATCCGGGTGAGGGCCATTTTTACCGACAAGGGGTTACATAGGAGTTCTGTGCATCCTTCTGCTGGCAGTCCCACTATCACTATTGTCAATTGGTATGCAATTCGGTCTAAAATTACTTAAAGCGGAACTCCTGGCAAACCTCTAAAACAATTCTCATATATATTTCATATCTCATATGTGTATTAACCTACTAAAGGATTTTTACTGTGAAATTGGCCCTAAATTGCAGTGTACCCCCAGGGTAACTATAAACGTATAACCTGTAAAGGGTTTTAAAGCATTGCCTATGGGCAATTTTAGGCACCGTAGTTTGTTGCCATTTTACAGGCATGCACAACTTTAAATTTTGACATGTTAGATATCAATTTACTCGACATCTTTTATATTGAGCAAAAAATTGTGTATTACATTATATTGTGCTTGTGTGCACTAAAATTTGGACCTCTGTTTGACCAGCTGTCAGAGGGCATGGAAGGGGTCAGGGGTTTAACAGACCCCTGATTTTTGCATAAGGAGTCCTGTTACTTGCCCAAAGCGATCGCAAGGGGTCCTGTTCACCTCTGTTAGCAATAACTGAAATTTTTTTTTCCTTTTAAAAATCAAAAAGAAATAAAATTTATATAAAAAGAATTTAAAGCACCCTTGCCACCCCATGCTCACGCACAAAAGCAAATGTGCACGTAGGTCCCGGACACACACGTAAAAGTGGTTGCATCATATATGAGGTATTGCTGGTAATTTAATAGCGAGGGAAATAATTCTAGTACCAGAGCTCACGTTTAGCTCTAAAAAGGGATAACCTATGAATGCTTTTAAAGGGTAGCCTATAGACAATTTCAGGAACCATAGTATATGCCATTTCAGAGACATGCACAATTTAAAATGTTGATGCTTAGCAGCTGTTAGCAAAAGGGTGGATAAAAAAAAAAAATTTTTTTTTTTTTTTTTTTTTTTTAAAATCTGATTTTTTTGATTTATATAAAATTTTAATAAAATACTTTGAGTAAAAAAAAAAAAATCTAAAGATAGTTTTCTATTTGATACATTAATATTTTAGTTTGTTCAGCATGAAATGGAGTTTAGTTATGTAGCATGAGGCTGTATATTCTGCAAGGTTTACATTTTTGGTAAACACATTCAAATGAATCCAAGCGGAGATAACATGCACTGCATTAATGCATTCACACAATTTCACAGTAACCATGAGAAAAAACCCTTGGAAAAAAAAAAAACAATTTTTGAGTAGTTCTCCAGCTATGTGTGATTAACCTAAAATCGGTTGTGATATCGCTGTTTTACTAACCTGACAGCTTATTATTCTATAAAAAGGAAACCTTCATTTGGTTTGCAAATATTAAAAATTCTAACTACCAGCAAGAATGAGTAGGATTCCTTACATTTAAAGAGCACCAGTCATTTTAGATCCATCATGGCAGCACCTGTTAGCAGGCATCTACTCACCTGCTGCCACCACATCCCTCACCTTGTTGTGTCACTGTCGCATCACCAGCATCCCAGGAGACTGTCGGTGAGTCAACAGCAGGTCAGAAGAGGAGCCGCTGCAGGACAGAGATGACGGTTGCTCTTTACAAATTATGATTTCAATCAAGTCTTTTCACTAGCGATTAAGGGCTCATGTACATGAGCAGCTCTTAAACTCGAGTTTAGGAGCTTTTGGTATTTTTTTGCCAAATCTCCTAAACTCAAGTCCATAAAAGCCTGTGTCCATGTACACAAGCTTTAAGCAGAGTTTAGGAGCTGCCACGCTTAGGGGAGGTTAAACCAGCCTCCTGAACGTGGAAGAATCGCGTTCAGGATAGGAACGTGGAAGAATCACGTTCAGGATAGGAGCGTTTTGACCACGGACTGTGGGAAAAGGCAAATCGTGGCAAAACTGCAGCAACCGTGATTTTGCCACAATTTGCATTTTCCCGCGGCCGGTGGTCAGAGAGGGCTCGTGTACATGGAGCCTTAAATTAACTTGATTTAAATCAAATCCACCTGCATTAGCATGATGATGTACTATAGATTGCACTGTTCTCTGCGAGTAGAAGATTAAGAAGGCTTAGTTCCAATTTATCTAGTCATTCGAATCTGAACAGTCAGAAATTATCTCCAATTTTCAGGTTTACCTATGGCTGGTAAACTGTCACACGTGAAATTCTCCTATTACTCTTCAACAGACGAGCGAACACAAACTACACCCACAGAAGTCGTTCTACAATGGACCACATTGTGGTTGCCGACAACCCTAACCTGCTTCCACCAATTTTTTATTTTTTTTCTTCCACAGGATGCAGACAGAAGAGAGCACTGGAGGATCAACTTCTGGGAAATTCCCACCCTCCATAGGGAAGACCTCATCAACCTTGGGTTTTTCTATGAAATTGATGAATTTTGTCATTCCCATTTGGTTTTCTATGGATAACTTCTTTTCTGTTTATTTAGATTCCTAGACTCAGACAACAGCTGCTGTGACATCAGTGAAGATGAAGTCAAGACCACCACTTCTAAGTAGTATATAATTTATTGCAGAGCAGTGTAGTAGTAGAGTAGCGTTGTGCAGAGTTCCGTCATATGGAGTAGTATACAATAGTGTAGGGTAGGGTTTAGTGTAGGTGAGCAGGACAAACTCCCTGTACATGAGACCACAAGACAAAAAAAAAAAAGTTGGGAAAGTCACGACCAACCTGAGACTGCTTGGAGGCACGGACAGTAGTATGCATACGACGACCTATACTAGTCAATGACAGGCAATGGCTGTACGATGGTAACTGCACATCCATGCGTTTAGTTACGTACAGAGACAGATGTGCACCCCTGAAGACAGTTTGTGTCCAGGGCTGCTCATCCATCCCTACATGCAAACACGGGATGAGTGGTGATCAGATTACAGAAGCATTGTGTCACGGATTTATGCAGGGGGCTGGTTCTCTGTCACCGTACAAATGAGCCCTAAGGATTGCTGTGGAAGGCGTACAGTTCCTTAGGCACCCAGAATTAATCCAACTTTGTTACAAGTAGCAGCTTCAAAGGACAGGCCTCTTATCAGGCAGACACAGTGCTGAAGGGAAAACAGCTATACAGAACAAAGTCCAGCTCCTAGTACACAAAGCATTCATGAGCTCACAGACCTTGGCTTCTGAAAGGACAAGTTCACCTTTTGCACAAAAAGAATAAATGCACATTTTTTTGCAGGTAAAAAAAAAAATGTGTTTCTATTATTTCTGGTTGCAGGAGCCTGTAAAGCATTGCACCAGCGATCAGCAGGGAGGGAGGGTCTGCAGCACTGAGAACATGTTACACGCTCCACCCTAAAAACGGGTGGAACCTGTAACATGCTCCTGAAGGTGAAGCTTACCTACCTGCTAAATGAAAAATTAACATAAATTTGTTTTTTTTTGTTTTTTTAAATCCTGCCACTTTGTTGCAAGTATATCTTACGTCTCCGGAGATGCAGAATATCAGTCTCCCTGCTACACACTGTGGTTTCCCCACTCTGGCTTGAGCCTCTTTAAAAAGGTCATGCATTAGAGTATAAAAAAAAAAAAAAAAAAAAAACAACCACCCCTTGACACTCTAATCCCTTTAAGTACAAGGTGAAGAAGGCTTGCGACGGCTTTTCTAATCCAGCTCCTGGCTTGAAAGTGATCTGGTGGCTGTAAAGCCACCTATTAATTTCACTATGCAGATAGCATGGTGTGTCCAACACCCCCCCTCCCAACTGCATAGTTCCTGGGCTCTTTCCACTCTTACCCTAGGTTCACACCAAAGTGTTTTCTGCAGCATTTTGCAGAAAAACAGTACAGTCCATTTAACATGACTTCCTATGGGACAGGTACACATCTCTGCATTTTCACCCGATGCAATTTTTGGAAAGGGTCAGGGACTTTTTGGTTCTGTAGACTTCAATGGGAATGCTGCAGAAAAGCATGTATTGCATTTTTGATGAATGTTACGTTAAAAATTTGCCTAGAAAAAAAAAAAAAAAGGGGGGGGGGGGGGGAGAAGAAGATAGTAACCATAACCACCATTGCCCCGCACACAGCCACATATGCAAACACACACCCAGGGTATGCACATGTGTGTACACCACAAACCTCACGTATTACCGAAAATGATTCTAGCGCCAGAGTTCCCAGGTAATGCTAAACTGATGACTAATAATGGCTTTTAAAGGGTCACCTATGGTCATTTTTGGGTATCGTACTTTAGCAATATCACAGGTGCATGCAATTTTAAGAGCCTTGACATGTTTGGTATCCATTTACTCAACGCAACCCCAACTTTTATATTTTCCCAAAAAAAAAAAAAAAAAAAAGTATTAGGTTTATGTCCGCTAAATTTTATTATAATTTTCTGAAAATATGCATTTGATAAACAGTTGCGCTTATATTGGACAAGATAAAAAATTGCTACTATCATCTCTTAATTCTATGGGCTCTATGCTTTCAGAAAATATAGAATGTTCTTGGTTAAAAGTCATTTTACGGCCAAAAATGCTACATGTGTGCAAAAAATATATTGCTCCAACGCCAAAGTAATTAAAAAACAGACGCTAAATTCACCGCACGCTCTGCGTATACAAGCCATAGGCTTTGACACATTCAGACTCTGTACAATTTTCTGCCATATGTAGGCCCTGTGGGGATACGGTATTGTCAGCTCCCTCTCCACACACCAGTCAAGTTCAGTCACAGTTTTTGGCGGTAAAGAAGAGAATTATTTCTTTATCGCAGTCTCCAGTGTCAGAGAACACAACTGCACTCTAACACAAGTGTTCAGTGAAAGTGCTGAAGGATTTATCTGTGTCTGCACTTCCATTGTACAATAATATATCAGCAATCATCAACGTGCCAGGCTTTTCTCTCAGCTCATCCACACTTCAAGTACTTGACAAGTGGTTTGCAAAATAACTGTAGCACAAAAACAAACAACCAAAAAACACACAACATGCACAAAAAAAACAAAAAACAAAAAACAAAAACAAAAACACTCCAGCCCCAGAATGACTCATTTGAAACTGAACCTTCTATGGCAAATGAACAGTCCACATTGTTTTGCATTCCCCTGTCCCCACAACAGGAATGGCTTTAACTCCTTCCCAACCAGCCCTGGCGTACCTTTTAATAGGACCTGTGCACAAGGGGACTGGGAGGATCAGCAATCATGTGACCACTAATTGGCTGTCACATGATCAAGAGCTTATCCCACTGGCTACCAATCATTTTGAAGAACCCCCTAATAGGTGGGTGAGATCCATTTGGGGGGTGTGGTCTGCTTGACACCATGCTAGGTTTTGCAGAAATACAGTACAGTCCATTTAACATGATTTCCTATGGGACAGGTTCACATCTCCGTGTTTTCACCTGGTGCGTTTTTTTGGAAAGGGTCAGGGACTTTGGAACGCAAAAAGTTGCATTTTTGTTTTTATACACTTCAATGGAAATGCTGCAGAAAAGCATGTTTGAGTTTTTGATGCATTTGTGCCTTTTAAATCTGCCTAGCAACAAGAAAATTAAAAAAAAAAAAAAAAAAAAAAACCCACACGCATCAAAAACGCAAGTGCAAAAACGCAGCTGCAAAATGCAACGCATAAACAGCTCAAACGCAACCTGCATAGGTGTGAACCTAGCCTTAAACACGGGTATCACATGTTACGTGGTCTTAAAGGGTGGACCTAAAGTTTATGGAAATGCTCCCTTAGCTACGTTCACATCTATTCATGTTGGAAGCCGGCACAAAATCGGACACTTTCCCAACACGCATAGAAATGCGATGCCCATTAGCAGACGCATGGCAGTGTCAGTTGCTAATGGTACCCCAACACATCTGCAACATGTTCGTCAGCACCACATGCTTCAGTGTGGTGCATTTAAAAAAAAAAAAAAAGTGTAAGACTGGATTGAATAGACTGCCCTACATGCAAGCGTACAATCCAAACGCACACGTTCCTGTGTTAAAAATGGCTGTGTGTATAAGTCGGTGCTGCAGCAACTGTCGGCTGGAACCGAACAGAATCAGCAAGGGAAAATGTCACCAGAAAACCGAGGATCACCAATATGGGTCCAAAAGTTTGAATGAACGATCACATAGTTACAGCAAGGCAATGTTTCGGAGTATCGCAGGACCCCTTCATCAGGCATGTGATGTCACGTTGCCTTTCTGTAACTATGTGATCGTTCATTAAAACATTTGGACCCATATTGGTGATTCTCGGTGTGCCAGTGACATTTTCCCTTTCCCCACATGCAACACGCAGGAGTGCTGAAAATACGCACGCACTTAGTCGCACCTGTAGGTGTGAATCAAGCCTTAGACAAATATCCACTCTGATCCTGTTGCTGGTGACAGTTTAGAATTTTCCCTTGCTTTCAGACCAATGACAAAAACAAACAAGACATGGACAGGAATCAAAACCTGACAGGTGTTCTAATCCTTCCTGGCTTCATCCAAGATGTAAAAAAAAAAGAGAAGGTTTAGATACACTTCAGGAGCAGCATGGTCATTAAACAGAGCAGCTGAGTAAATGCAGCTTCACTGCCCTAAAAAAAAAAAAAAAATAAATACACACACTATTAAGTAGTCAAAGAAGGTCAGATTCCATCAGAGGCATCTCACACAGGTCTTTTGCATCAGGACAGGTGACCTTTAAATATCTTGCTGGCCACAGGATAAAACACTGCAGAATTCTGTCGGCACATAAAGTCAAGGACATAGGGACTCTCCTTGCCACATTCCAGGTGTAATTGCCCTTTGCAATCATTTGTTTAGCTGCATTTTATACAATCGCCCCACACGCTTCTCGCTACATACCAGGTCTAAATATCAGAAGCCAACACAGAAAGGAAAAACAAATAAACACTGAACATTAACCCTTTCTAGCATTAAAGCTCAAAGAAAATGGTGATCAGGCATTGCAGCAGACCTGCACCCAGCTCTTCTACCTGTGTGCAGACCACACCCTGCCTCACCTGCACACCGGCTGGAGAAGTTTCCCGCACCTTTCTCATAACACACAGGACAAGGGATCCAGACAAAGGCCTTGTAATCATTCCACACATCCTCTCACCACACAGAAGAGCCAAGTGTGACACAGACAGAGGTCACAGGGCTGCCATAACAAAACAACAGGTGAGCGAGGGGCAAGGCCTACCACACATACCTGTCTGATCACCGTGCCAGGTGTAGACAGCAAGCAGACACGTACTAGAGCATGGAGAAGATCTATGGATCATACATAGCACATAGACACACAGGGATCCTCGAGATTGCACTGACACACGGGGATCCCCCCACAAGAGCATCAACACACCATGGTCACTAAGAGTATATCAATACACTGGATCACAGAGTAGATCAATACTAGAATAGTATATTACTATATTGGATCACAAAAGTAAAAATCAAACTGACAAATCCATCTTAGTATAAGCGGGGCGAATATAAAGATATCAATCATCACAAAGTGTTTATAAAAGACAATAAAGGGCTGCTAAGGCAAGAATGCAGTGCAGAAGACCTGCGTTCCGTGCCCATTTCCCACAACACATTTCTATCGGTTGCCCTTGCGATCTGCAGTGGGAGTCAGTGCAAAATTAACGACACTCCAAACGCAGGTTGCCAGCACTGGATCACGTGGTACTTTTGTTCCGGTTGCAGTGCGTTTCCAGAAATAGTGCATACACTACTACTGCGGTGCGATTTCAGCCCATTTTAAAATAAAATGAATTGCACAGAAACCACACAACGTTCCTGTGCGATTCACATGCAGTTCCTAGTGTAAGCGGGCCCTATTCTCATTGACAAAGAACTCAACGTTCCCTACGCCGAAAACCTGGGTCATGGAGTTCACAGTGCAGGTTCACATTGTAGGAGGTAAGTGACCCTGATTGAACAATAAGGCCTCATACACACTAAGGTGTTTGCCCAGCTCTTCCCCTGGCAAGAGAAAAACTGCATTTTTGCAAACACGATTAGGCGCATCAAGTGCTTGCATTTTCATTTAATTGGCCAGAATATTCATTTATTCTGGCCACTGAAATGAACACACAAGCGCTTGATGTGCCTAGAGCAAAAAGAGTGTTTAGCCACTTTTTTAACGCGCTCTTCTCCTGAACGGACCGACTGCATTTCTTCCTGCCTCTAAACGCCTGTGTGCATTGACACATAGGCTAACATGGAATAGCGTTAAGAGACAGGAAAAAAAAGGAAGTAAAAACGCCCTTAAAAGTGGCATTTTTGATGCACAGGGTGCATGAGGCCTTTAGGAATTACAATGCCTGCTCAATCATTGAGTCATTTAACCCCTTCCCATTACAGTGCATGCCAAGTCCAAACTATTTGTGTTTTGGACAGCGTTGGGAAGAGTTAGCAGCCCTGTCAGGTTTTAATTGCGGTCTGTGTCTCCCCTGGAGAAGTGCACTCAGAACATGGTGAGGGAATTCCTATTCTGAGTTGTCACTGGAGCAGGAATAGAGGAGATTACAGAGGACACACCTGTTCTGATGGCACGGTCTGTCTATAGGGGAGGGAGAAGAGAGAAATCTTTGCAATGGAAGACAGCAAAAAAACTAAATAAAACACGACATTAGATAGGCTTTAGAAAACAGACAGTAAGGCTCATTAACCCAACTAATCAAAATACTATTAAAACCGAACAGATTAATGAGTCAGGAATGATGCATTTCACAGGTTCACATCATGGGAGGCAAGTGATCCTGGTTTATGTCCTGAACATTGAGAAAGATGTGCCCTACCCGGTCTTCCAGTGTTATGGAGACATTTAACCCCTTCCCATGAGACCGATACAATTCTACTCTGCAGGAATGAATGAACTCCTGGCTTGGGTTCAACCTTCTCTGGCTCTGTAGATGGTGACAGCAATGACAGAACCCAAACTAAAAGTTCTACTAAATCCTTCCTCAGTGTTGGCGACCTCTAGACACCTGAAAGGAGGCGACCCACCTATGGACACCTGAAAGGAGGCGACCCACCTATGGACTCCACTCATCTAAGGAAAAAAAACTCACCTATCGACATCTGGTTGGAGACTTCCCACCTACAGATGCGACCCACCTACGGGCACCTGGAAGAAGACAAACCATCTATGGGCACAAACTATCTGTGGACACCTGGAAGGAGATGACTCACCTACAGATGCGACCCACCTATGGGCACTTGAAAGGAGACGACCCACCCTATGGATACCTTAAAAGAACCTACTCACATATGGATACCTGAAAAGAGTCTACCCACCTATGGATACATCCCTCCTATGGGCACCTGGAAGGAGACGCCCCTCCTACAGGCACAACCACCTATGGACACCTGGAAGGATATGCCTCATCTATAGGCACCTGAAAGGAGATGACCCACATATAGATACAACTCACCTATGGACACCTGGAAGGTGATCCACCTATAGTCACCTGGAAAGAGATGACCCACCTACAGACACAACCACCTATGGATACAACCCATCTATGGGCACCTGTAAGGAGATGATGCATCTATAGGCACCTGGAAGGAGATAACCCACTTACAGACACATCCGACCTATGGAGACGACCCACCTACGGACACTAGAAAGGATGTGACCCAACTTTTGACGCCTACGTCCACCTGGAAGGAGACGACCCACCTACGTCCACCTGGAAGGAGACGACCCACCTACGTCCACCTGGAAGGAGACGACCCACCTACGTCCACCTGGAAGGAGACGACCCACCTACGTCCACCTGGAAGGAGACGACCCACCTACGTCCACCTGGAAGGAGACGACCCACCTACGTCCACCTGGAAGGAGACGACCCACCTACGTCCACCTGGAAGGAGACGACCCACCTACGTCCACCTGGAAGGAGACGACTCACCTATGGACACCAACTTGATGTTCTCCTTCTCCAGGAACTCCAGAGCCACAGAGACATTCTCCAACTGCATCTGGCTAAAGGTGGGTCTCTGGTGGTACTTTCTGTACATCCTCTTCTGGCTCAGCACCTCCAGTAGGGCAATCAGTCGGAGTCCATCGCTCAGGTCGGTCTGCAGGTTTCCGATCCTCTTGTTCACACATTTCAGGTGCTCGTTACACCAGCGGGTGAAAGTATTCTGCTGGATCTTCTTCCATGGAGCGTCCTCCGCCAGGTCCTTCTCGGTCACCGGCATCGTGCGGGAGATGGAGGAACAGAGCGCTGCAATGAGTCCGTATGCTGGAGCTGAATGCCGCTGTCGCCGGATCGGCTATTTCTGCACATGTGCGACCGGACTCCGCCCCCCTATCCAGGTTCTCCCACCTCGGATCATCCATTGCTGGGTGAGCGGTGCCACCTGCTGGGGGCCGGACTACACAACGGCTACTGACAGCCCGAGACCTCTCCTCTGCATTCCATCAGTGACAACACACGTGTGATAATACAATGATCATAATAATAATAACTTTTATTATTGTTATTATTATTACTATTTCATTTACTTCGAGAGCTATAAATATGCATTTGTTGATTTAAAAAATGCTTTAAAAACTTGTAGGTTGGTATTATTATCGTTGTTATTATTAGTAGTAGTCAAAACATTTGTAAAATTAGTTTGGGAGCTGTACCTCTGCATTTGTCGATTTGAAAAAAAAATCTGATTAAAAAATCTTTTATTATTATTATATTTTATTATTATTTTGTGGTTACTGAATTAATTTTATTATTTAAAACATTTGTAATTTAATTTGGGAGCTATACCTTTGCATTTATTGATTTAATAAAACATCTAATTAAAAAAAAATCTTGTATTATTATTATTGTTTTGTGTTTGATGCATTATTATTATTTGTTAAAAAATTTGTAATTTAATTTGGGAGCCGTACCTCTGCATGTATTGATTTAATAAAACATCTGATTAAAAAAATCTTGTATTATTGTTAACAATCAGGGGCGGACTGACCATTTGGAAACTCGGGCACTGCCCCTGGTACCTTTTTCATAGGCTTTTTTGAGTTTGGGCAAGGACACAGGGGCCCCATGATCCCCTATTGCCCGGGGGCCCCATGAGTTGTCAGTCCGCCCCTGTTAACAATATTATTATTGTTAGAACATTTGTAATTTAGTTTGCGAGCCATACCTCTGCATTTGCTGATTATAAAAATATCTTGTATTATTATATTGTTGTTATTGTATTATTATTATTATTATTTAAAACGTTTGTAACTTAGTTTGGAAGCTGTACATCTGCATTTCTTGATTTAAAAAAAAATCTGCTCAAATGCAAAAAACTAAGAAATTATTTTTTTTTTCCTTTTTCTCATTATGGGTGTATTTATTGATTCCTATACAGACACCATCCTCGATGCAGAAGTCAGACAGCTAAGCGGTGGAGTTTTGTAGCTGGGTGGGCAGAGACTGATGGGGATTCAGAGACACGAGTTCCCCATCAGCTTGGCTTCCTTTGTGATTTACAACAGGCAGTGGGTGGATCCATAGCAAATAGACAGCTTGCTATTAGCTATGGAACCCCCCCTCCCCACTGCCAATCACAAGGATAGTGTGGACCTGATAGGTTACTAGTGTTTCAGCTTTCCCAGCAGGCTTCGCCCACTGTCAGCATCACTAGTAGCAGAGGTTGTTGGCTGTGAAGCCGGCAGTGTCCTTAACAACCAGTGACAAGTGGGGGTGTGGTAGCAGCAGCATACACAGAGTACAAAGACAGGCACTTTGTCTGTCTCTGTACATCAGATTACAGCTGGTCTTATTTACCTCCAATTTCATTATCTACAAACTGGAGGTTACTTTTTTAGTTTGATACAGTAATAGCCCATAGCTGCCAATTGTTCCTTAATTGGAGGGACTGTCCCTCTCTCTGCCTGAATTTTCTCTCATTTTGCTCCAATGTATAGAGTTCTAAAAATTATTTACTATATTAATAGTGTAAAGCAGGGGCGTCAAACTCAATCCCTTCATGGGCCACATCACCATTATGGTTGACCCCAAAGGGCCAGTTGTTTTTATAAGACTATATAAACGTATCTACTCTTTATCATAATAAATGTAACACCCTGCTATAATTCAGATTGCAGGATGTTAAAAGAGACACAAAGTGGCAGTGCCCTCAACTCAGTGGCAGACACACTCTAGTGAAAAGCTTTATGGACTTTGTAGGCTGTACCGAAGATCTTTGCTGGAAGAGAGTGAATAGAAGAACTACATTTCCCAGATTTGCTGGCATGTGGGCAGAGGCAGCCACATACAGAAGCCTGGGTACCCGATAACAGGAAATGAGCTGGGAAAAGTTGGAAAGTTGGAAGGTGGGTGTGAGGGGAAGGCTGTGTGGAGAGCTGGAGGACCGGACCAGGCCACGGAGTGTGAGAGTGGAGAAAAAGGGAGGAATAGCTGACCGCTGACATCACCAATGAGTCTGGAAAACTATCCTATCTGCTGGAGAAGTTTAATTCATGCTCTAAGTCAGGGATATTGAATTAAAAATCATGGAGGTCCGATTCATAAAATTTTCTGCTAACAGAGGTCCAAATAGCTTGTTTGTTTGACGACTCACATCACAGCCCTCCACAGCTCTGCCCCTCCCATTTACATTATAGCCCCCCTGAGCTCTGTCTCCCATTTACATTGCAACCTCCCCTCAGCTCTGCTCCCCTCATTCACACTGCAACCTCCCCTCAGATCTGCTCCCCTCATTCACACTGCAGCCCCCTCAGCTCTGTCCCTCATTCACATTCCACCCCCCTCAGCTCTGCCCCCCATTAACATTGCATCCCCCCTCAGCTCTGCCCCCCCATTCACATTGCAGCCCCCCTATGCTCTGCTCCTCCTATTCACATTGCAGCCTACCTAAGCTCTGCCCCTTACATTCACATTGCAGCCCCCCAGAAAGCTCTGCCCCCCCATTCAGACTGCAGCCCCCCTCAGCTCTTTCCGTCATGCACATTCCACCCCCCCATCAGCTCTGCCCCCCATTAACATTGCAGCCCCCCTCAGCTCTGTCCCCCATTCACATTGCAGCCCCCCTCAGCTCTGCCTGCATTAACATTGAAGCCCCCCTCAGCTCTGCCCCCCATTCACATTGTAGCCCCCCATGCTCTGCTCCTTCTATTCACATTGCAGCCCCCTATGCTCTGCTCCTCCCATTCACATTGCAGCCCCCCTGAAGCTCTGCCCCCACATTCACAGAGTAGCTCCCCTCAGCTTTGCCCCCATAACTCTGCCCCCCCCATTGACATTACAGACCTCCACAGCTCTGGCTCCCCATTCTCACTGTAGTCCCCTCACTCTCCTACCTTACTCGGTTACACAAGGCGCAGAGAGCAGGAGGAAGGACAGCTCTAGACAGAGGGCGGGAGACACAGCAGCTTTGGATGGAGGATGGGAGTTACTGGATTTAACTTTTCAAGTGTCCCAGCAGGTGATTGGTTGCTAGGATTGGCTTACAAGTGGATTTTCCAGCATGACCGATAAAAAGAAACGAGAAGATCCACGAAAAACGGCCGACGGCATTGCCCCACTAACGGCGTGAATATTGGCCGATTTTTCGTGCGGACGAAAATTCGGCCGATAAACGACCCGTCTATGGCCTGCATAAGTCAAAAAGGCTGGTAGTCAAAGTATATGAACAACTCCTTTAATTATACAAAAACATATAAATATAAAAACAGACCACACTCCAAGAGTCTCGCTTATTCCTCCCAATGGTTGTCAATCAAAGCCATATATTGTAAACATTTAGCATATACTCTTCGTAGATTGACCATAACTGCTCAACATATTGAATTCAAATATCTTTAAATCATCTTCAACAGTAGATATCTCCTGTATCACATTATGCCACTCAAAAGAAAATATGATTGGTAAAAGCCCCAAATGGATAATAATGTGTAGTCCAGAGGAGGATATCTTGTACACAATGTAATTCACGGTGACCTCCATCTTACAATGAGATTGTAGCATATTGATAACTCATTAAGGACAAATATTGAAGTAATTCCAGAGTAGTTTACAGACTTTATGTAAACCAGAGGAGGAAATAAATCAACTATACATGTCCTTACCTCCCTCTAGCGCTTGACAATTAAGAGCACCACCCAGGGAAGGATTCGTATACTGAGTTGTGGCCTTTCTCATACATCAGTGTGCATTGTTGTACAAAGTCTGGTCCAAACAAACACATGGGTCATCAATTGAGTAGCATTTCATGAGACATGAAAGGCAGTCCATAAACATGTAATAGTCAGGAAATTCCTCAGGAGTAGAAGAGTGCAGAGCAGCAACAACTGTTTGTGACTTCCTGCCAGTTCTGGAGGTCCATATTTGAATCAAAGCCCCTCTTCCGCTGATGCATATAAATGAAAGTTTCTGGGTTGGCTCCTGGAGCATGTTGTAAAGACTTCACAGCCGGGGGTCCACAGCACATGCCTGAACTGTCCTGCACATTGTGAATGGTCCTGCAGTCTTCTGGGACCTGTCAAGTGTCCCAGAAGACTGCAGGGGCGGAGGAGGAATACTTCCTCTCTGATCACATAGGCAGTTGAAGAAGTGGGAGCGGGTATCTGTCAAAACCAGGTACCCCCCCAAAAAAAATAAAAATAAAAATAATGTGCCAAAAGTGGAGCAGGAGAGGAGACGTAAAGCAGAACTTCCCCTTTTGGGTGGATCTCCAACTTGACCTATATTTTATATAGGAAGTGATCTGTTAGTAATAAAAGATCTCCAACGGTGGGAGTTTGTATCCTTTGTGATATAAACTACAGATTCACATTCATGTTCAGAAATCCTAAGTAAATGTAAAGCCTTTATTTTCCCACTGCTGGAAGGGCTGTTGCTGGGGCCAGGTTGAAAATCCAGAATTGCCCAAAATAGGTACCATAGCAGTGTGGTTAGAGCCTTTCTTCCTCTCTGTCTGTCCCAAACTGAATGTGAGTAGGAAAGTGTAGTACATGGGATGTTGCAGGCTTTGCTAAACCCTTTCCGAAGCCTCTTGTCTCTGTATTTCTATCTAGCTTTTTTTTTAACTTTTACAGCACTGTCTATGTGAGGATGAACAGTCCAGGATGAAATCGCTCTTCCTCCTCATTTCTCACCTGCTTAATGACCACTTCAGCTTCACACACTGGCTCCTTAGCTGTAGAGAAGTATCCAGTTGTTAAATGATGGTCAGTTACAGTTGCTTCTGTTTTTGAGAGTGGCAGCTCTGTGACTGTTCCCGTCAAGATTATTTGCACTCTATTGCTATTGTCTTGTGTTATACTGTCTCTATGTATATTTAAAATCTTCATTAAAAATGTATTTAAAAGAAATAAATTGAGAGAAGTTCTATCCTTTCCCCACTTTATAATAAATACATTTTGTGTTCCCCTGTGTGTCTCCCATTCTTTTTGATGAACCAGAGGTTGTTATTGATGCGTTTTTTTTGTTTTTTTTATTTTTTGAAGGCATGTTTTGGTCCTTTCCCCCATTTGTGTTTACATATGGATAGGAAGGAATAAAATGTAAAAAGGAAAAAGCAAGGTATTGTCAAGAAAGTTTTGGATCCTTGTGTTTTGTTCGATTACCATTTCTGTTATTCTGTTTATTATGGGATCTGCATATCCACGTTTTTCTATTTATGTGTAATCCTGCTCTTGCAGTAATGTCATTGTGGATTCTGTATGTACTGTTCCATTTTTTCTATTATCTTGACAATAAAAGTTGTTTGGATTGAAAAATAAATATTTTTTTTGCTGCAGTTGGGCTTTAACACCTTGCCTTTTAGCCCTTTTAACCGGGGGCAGGATGGATTCCCGTATCACGTGACCACTGTCATTGGCTGTCGCAGTAGTCACATGATCAGGAGCGGTCTATGACAGTGCAGTCATTGTGCTGGGAGCGTGCAGTGAAAGCACTCTCAGCACAGAAACTTTGGCCATCCATGGATGCTTGTGAGTGGCGTGTAGGAGTTAAAGCTGCAAATGTACAATCCAAACACACACGTTCCTGAGTTAAAAATGGCTGTGTGTATAAGTGGGTGCTGCAGAGACCGTCGGCTGGAACAGAATCAGCCAGGGAAAATGTCACCAGCACACCAAGGATCACCAATATGGGTCCAAAAGTTTTAATGAACGATCACATAGTTACAGCAAGGCAACGTTTCGGAGTCTCGCAGGACCCCTTCATCAGGCAAGTGACCAATGAAGTGTGTCACATGCCTGATGAAGAAGTCCTGCGAGACTCCGAAACGTTGCCTTGCTGTAACTATGTGATCATTCATTAAAACTTTTGGACCCATATTGGTGATCCTCGGTGTGCTGGTGATATTTTCCCTAGGAGTTAAAGCTGACACACATTGCATTACATGGATGGCGAGAGGTTATACAGTTCTGAATATGCTTCAATGTTGTATGCAGATTTTTGCTAGAGTGTTCAAGAAACAAATATTTAAAACATTAAACCACAAATAATAAGGCAAAATAATTGAATTACACTCAGAATATTGGTATATGTGGTAGAGCCTAATACAGAAGGTAGATTATGCCCTGAGCAATGTTCTCATTTTTTCGTTCTTTTGTTGAATTGCTACATGGATAGCATTTTTGGAATGGAAATGGGTTTAGCATCTTAAGCGATATACAGGACACAAGGTAAAAACAGGAAACAAGGCAGCAGGAGGGCAGTAATACAATGAGTTTATACCGCTCACGGCCAGTCTGCACCGTCATGGCTGCCAAGATGACTTTATATCAATTTCATATTCTGGATGGAAATAAAATAAGCACAAAACAGGCCATTTAGAAAAGGAAGGGGATCCCTTTCCTGAGGAACATGTGGAGCGGAAGCAGGCTTCAGTCTAATTAAATCCCAGAAAGTTCAGTAAAGGTCTGCTCAGCAATGACTTGAAGGACTAGAATATTCTCATGGAGATTTCACACCTGCTACTTAGGGAGCAAAACTCTATCCAGTAAATATTATTATGGCAGCATGGAGATACGATGGTGTATGGGGCACAAACATTGCAATTTTATTCCCCACAAAATAGAAATAAATATATGTTTGTTAACAAATACAGGCGTAACCTCGGTTTACAATTTTAAATAGTTCTGTGGGACTTTTTTTATTGCGAAAAATTCGTAAAAAGTTAAAAAAAAAGTCTTTTATCTGTTCAAAACTCTTTATAAAGTGCACTTTAAAGGCATAAAGGGACATTATTAAAAAAAAATGTATAAAAGTATTGAAAACCAATTAATCCATTCCGGAGGTCAGAAAAAAGTCAAAAAAGTTTTATCTGTTCAAAACTCTTTATGAAGTGCACTTTAAAGGTATAGTACTGTACAGGGACATGATTAAAAAAAATCGTAAATGCATTGAAAACCAATTAATTCATTCGTATTGCGAAAAAAATTCATAAACCGAGCCATTATTTTCAATAGATTTTCATTCGTAAACGAAAATGATGTTAACCGAGGCGTTCGTAAACTGAGGTACGCCTGTATCCTGAAATATTTTAATATAATTATTCTAATAAATATGGAGTATTGGTTATTTATTGAGCTTCACAAGGTTCTGAATATTAGGGCTCATTCACGCCAGAGTCAGGTTTTACCGCCCTTCTGAAAGACAATCCCCAGTGCATTGCTTTTTTAGAGGCAATTTAGAAGCAACACTGCCACCTCCTGCACACCTGTTTTTGATCCCCAGGGGGCAGGTTTCTACCCCAATAGGGATTTTACATTGTACTACCATGCCGCAACCACCATAGCTGCAGTTGCAATGAGGTTGCGGTGTGGTCTATTGTCTTCAGTGGGCCAGTCTGACAACCAGTACTGCCTGTCAAACTTCACATGCTGAGTTAAAATTGCCACACAGTGAAGTAATAGGTTTGCAGCAAAAACAGGGATCAGCTGCCTGTTTTTACTGCTTTCCCCACCCAGCTGCACATATGAAGTAAACCTGAAGGGGTTAGTTCACCTGTACCAAAAAAAAAAAAAACCTTCCTATGCAAGTAAGGTGTGCCCAGGGGCGGACTGACCATTCGGGTCAGTAGGGGGCCCCATGAGATGCCCCTAGTATCTTTCATAGGCTTTTTTGGGTGTGGTTTGAGTGTGGGTGAGGACACAGGGGCCCCATGATCCCCTATTGCCCGGGGACCCCATGAGTTGTCAGTCCAACCCTGCTTGTGCCTGTAGATTAAAAAAAAAAACAAACTCTGCAGCTTTGACCATGGCCTCTTTCAGATAGACTTCCGATCGGGTCTACCTGCCCGTTTTTCAGGCGGACCTGATCAGAACCATTCTCTTCTATGGAGCAGAAGGTGTAAAGGGACACATGTCTGTTTACACCCGCCAACATCCAACCCAATCTGATCCGCAAAAAAGGGACGGCTGGGGATACAATTCCCCTTCAGTCCGTTGGATCAGGTCGGATGGAAACGGACAGGCAGTTCATTTTCATCCGACCACCCATTCAGGAGAGCGACCAGCTCTGTGTCTGCTCTGCAGCAGCAGAGAAGACACAGACTTGTCATCCGCTTGCTCAGTGGGGATCAGCGGAGAGATCCCCAGCTGAGCAAGCGGATCCACTGAACGGGTCCGCCCCGTCTGAAAGGATCCAAAGTCATCTAATGTCCATAATGTACTTGCTCCTTGCTATAGAACATTTATATACCTCTGAAGCCTGTCCGAAAAACTCACAAAGATGGCATCATCCCACCCTGCCTTGTTGCTAAAACACTCATAGCCAATACTGCTCAGCTCTGCCATGACAACAGCAAGCTACCAAACCCTAGCACGTGTGGTCCACTATCACCTCCATCGCAACATCACTGAACTCCGGGCTACTGTGACAGGTAAATGAGAGTGCATTCAAAGGGGTTTGATCAACTGGAAGTGTCTTAGCAATGTCCAAGAAACCAGGCAGAATGGGATCATGCCAGCTCTAAGAGTTTTTCAGCCAGGCTTTGGGAGGTACATAAATAGCCTACAGCAGGGGTGTCCAAACTTTTTTCAAAGAGGGCCAGATTTGATGAAGTGAACATGCGTGAGGGCCGACCATTTTGCGTAAAAAAAAATGAATGGATAAAGGAGCGACTGATACTGGTCATGACATAATTGAAATCTGTACTTGTTTCTCCACCTAAAAAAAAAAAAGCAAAATTACTTTCACTGATTTCCTTCAATGCTTGAGAAGGGAGTGCACCTTTGCCTTTCATTGGCCTCGCGCATGCTCCAAAACGCGTCACATTGCAGGCTGGACATCCCTACGTCATCACGCTGGCGTCAACGTTGCAATCCAGGGTGGACTCTGGACGCCATCTTTGGATCTCCCACATGCCGGCCGGCTCCCTGTGAACATCCCGAGTCTCCTCCAGCGCTTACTACGGCGTATACATCGAGGATGCCACCATGTCCTTCGCTGTCACCACATATGCCTAAGCCTTTCGTTTTGTTTCATCATGTGTTTCTCATTATGATCCTCAATAAATGTATCACATATTGCACTTACAGGCGCTTTTCTCTTTTTTACATGTTGCCAAATTAACTGTGGGGGCCGTATTAAACCGGAACACGGGCTGCAATTGGCCCGCAGGCCGGACTTTGGACATGTCTGGCCTACACCTATAGCAAGGGCATTTTTCAACTTTAGTCAAAGCTGCACAGTTTGTTTTTATCTACAGTCTCCCCCAGGGGCAGACTGACAACTCATGGGGCTCCCGGGCAATAGGGGATTATGGGGCCCCTGTGCCCTTGCCCAAACTCAAAAAAGCCTATGAAAAAAGGTACCAGGGGAATCTCATGGGGCCCCCTACTGACCCCGGACCCTTGGGCAGTGCCCGACTTTCCAAATGGTCAATCCGCCCCTGGTCTCCCCTAACCTGCACAGGAAGCTTTTTTGATAAAAGATGAACTATCCCTTTAAAATCGATCTAAAAAAAATAGTGTGGAATGGGATTGTAAATGTTACACAAGACTCCAGTCAGACAGGCAAATCCATGGATTAAACTGCTCAGATAGGGAGTTTTGTGTCATAACAAGAAATAATTACATGGGAACTGGTGTCAGATATTGCTATTACATGTCTGTGCAAATGTCAGCTTGCATAATGACTACACACTGCAGAGCCGGACTGGCTAGACTGCGCAGAATACTGACAATACACATCCAGACTCGAAACCTCAGCCATATTTCCTTCCTTTGTGTAACCAAAATGTATTGTGTTTAAAGTAGGCCTGAACTTAAAAAGCTAAAGATTTTTATATGGTATAGAGAACATTCAGAACCGTTTATTGTGTCTAAGTTGCAGGGGCGCCCCTAGGCAGGTGAGGGGGGTGCGGGCCGCACTGGGTGACACCTACCGGATGGGGTGACACCAGACCCGCTCCACGAAAAGGTAAGTTGTAATGTAAGCCAACAATCCCTGCAGGGTGGATCGGATCTGCGGATTGAGCATTATGGATCCGCAGATCCAATCCATTCTGCGAGGATCGTCGGAGGAGACGTCACCAAGTGTTATCGTACCGGGTGACACCAACCCTAGGGACACCCCTGCTAAGTTGTACCCTGAAAAGTATACCTGTTTGTCTTGTGCGCTTCCAGGTATGTGAGTGTGCCTAGGCACTCCTGTGCATACAGCCTCATAGCTGTATGTCTGCAGTGTGACATCTATAGCACTGCAGCCTCTGACTGTTAGGCTGCATTCACACTTGAGCATAACAAATTGGTTTTTTGAGTGCTTTATTGCACAATTTTTGCATTTTCATACAGCGTTTTTCAAACATTTTTGAGCTTTGGCGGGTTTTTTTTTTCATTAGCCAATAGAGAAAAAAAAATAATCTCTTGCATCATTTGTTGCTAGGTTTTTCAGCTTTAGCTTTTCCATAAGCTTTTATTTTTTTATTATTCATTTTTTTTTTTTTTTGTTCAGGTAAAATAGTTATAGCTAAGGTTAGGGTTTGGGGTTAAGTTTAGGGTTAAGGGTTAGGTGTTGGGCTTAATATTGTATTTATTGTCTTATTATTTCTTTGTAGGGTAGTCATAATAATACTATTACTACTAATTGAATAAATAAATACAAATAATCATAAATAAAATAAATGAATAATATGTAACAATAAATGTTCTCCTTGTGCCTGCATGGGTTTCCTCCCACACTCCAAAGACATGCTGGTAGGTGAATTGGCTCCTGTCTAAGTTGGCCCTAGTATGTGTATGTATGATATAAGTTAAGGACCTTAGATTGTACGCCCCTTGAGGGTTAGGGACTGATGTGAATGTACAATACAATATATACGTAAAGCGCTGCGTAAATTGACAGCGCTATATAAGTATCTGTAGTAAATAAATAAATAATTAAATAATAAATAATAATTAATCCCTAACCTTTACCCCCACTTAAAAAGGAAAGTGAATAAATGAGCAATAATAATGCAGGCTGCATACAAAAAAAAGAACATAGCATATATACCCAACAAGGACCAACAACGTAGTGGTACATCACTGGACTTTGAATGGTTATACCAGGATGATGCCTACAGCTGCAGGCATCATCCTGGTATCATTTTTTCAGCCGGCGATTGGCTTTCATGTAAAAGCAATCCTAGTGGCTAATTAGCTGGAAGATTGCTTTTACAAGCAACGGGAGATGATGCCCCCCCTCCCCTGCTGCCTTCCACGGCCTTTTCGGGCAGTCCCGAGCCATCGGGGGAACCTAAGAATGCAGCCGGTATTTCTGCCAGCTGACCATAGAGCTGATTGGAGACCGGAAAGGTGCCAATCATCTCTATAGTCTAAGAAATCGGAAGCTACGAGCATTTCATCACTTCAGTTTTGCAGAATATAAACAGCGCCATTTGTAAATTGGGAAAGCATCTGATCACACCGTTCTTGGTTTGATTAGATAATGTAAGGGCAGAGGAGATATCTAGTCTGACAGACCCCAGATTTCGCAAAAAAGAATATATGACAATGCCCAAGTTATAGGGGATAATTGCATTCCCTGTGACAGCATTAAAAGTAATCGAAAAAAAAATGAAAGGGACAGTGTAAAAATATTTTAAAAAATCAAAATAACTTAAAAAAAAAAGTACTCTCGCCAACCCCCCCGCGCGTGCATACCTGTGTGCAAGCGTTGACCCTGTGCCGGTATGTAAAAAGCGGTTGCACCGTGCATGTGAGGTATCGCCATGAACGGCAGATCAAGGGCAGTCATTCTAACACTAGACCTCCTCTGTAAATCTAAAATGGTACCTTGTAAAGGCTTTTAAAACGTTGCCTATGGATATTAAAAACTTATGCAGCTTGTCGCCATTGCAGGGGGCATGCACAGTTTTAAATCATGTTATGCTTGGTATCTATTTACTCAGCATACCATCATCTTTTATATGTTACCAAATAATTTGCCAATATATTGTGTTTTTGTGCATTAAAAGTAAAAAAAAGTGTATTTTTTTTTAAATTGCATTTTGAAAAATTGCTGCGAGTACTATATAACATAAAAGATTACAGCACCCACCATTATATTCACTAGGGTGTTTGATTTAAAAAAAAAATATAATGTTTGGGGGTTTAAATTAATTTCCTAGCAAAAAATACAGATTATTTTCATGTGAACAAAAAGTGTCAGAAAAGGCTTGATCTTCAGGTGGTTAGAGTGAGTGATGGGTGGCATAAACTTCTAATGCTAGACATAAAATGCCCCCACCCCACAAAATGACCCCTTTTTGGAAAGTAGACACCCCAAACTATTTGCTGAGAGGCATGTTGAATCAATAGAAGAATTTATTTTTTTTACCACAAGTTTTTGGAAAATGACAACAAAAAATATATATATATTTTTTTTTACACACAATTGTCACTTAAATGATTTAGTGCTCACACATGCCATGGGTATATGTGGAATTACTCCACAAAATACATTCTGCTACTTCCCCCGAGTATGGGGGTACCACATGTGACAGACGTTTTGGCAGTCTAGCCAAGTACAGGACCCCAAAATCCAATAAGCACCTTCAGGCTTTTAAAGGACTTTATTTCCTCATTACGCTTCCTGACTACCTATCACAGTTTCGGAGGCCCTGAAATGCTAGGATCGCACCAACCCACCCCCCCATGAACCCTTTTTGGAAAGTAGACACCCCAAGGAATTTGATAAGACGCACGGTGAGTATTTTGCAGATCTCGTTTGTTGCCACAAGTTTTTAGAAAATGAAGAAAGAAAACAAAAACATATTTTTTCTTTTCTTTTTTATATTTCAAAACCTTGTGAGAAAAAATGACATCTGCAAAATACCCACCATGTCTCTTTTTAAATTCCTTGGGGTGTTTACTTTACAAAAAGGGGTCATTGGGGGGGGGGGGGGTTGGTGCTATCCTGGAATTTCAGGGCCTCCAAAACTGTGATAGATAGTGAGGAAGTGAAATGAGGAAGTTACGCACCTTCAGGCTTTCACAGTGGTCATTGGATTTCAGGCTCCTGTTTGTGGCTAGGCTGCCAAAAAGTCTCACACATGAGACACCAGAGAAATTGTGGACCTCCACAAGGCTGGAAAGGGCTACGGGGCAATTGCCAAGCAGCTTGGTGAAAATAGATCAACTGTTGAAGCAATTGTTAGAAAATGGAAGAGGATAAAGACGACTGCCAGTCTCCCTCGGACTGGGGCTCCATGCAAGATCTCACCTTGTGGGGTATCGCTGATGATAAGAAAGGTGAGGAATCAGCCCAGAACTACAAGGGAGGAGCTGGTCAATGACATGAAGAGAGCTGGGGCCACAGTTTCAAAGGTCACTGTCGGTAGAACACTACGCCGTTATGGTTTCAAATCACGCATTGCACGGAAGGTTCCCCTGCTCAAGTCATCACATGTCCTGGCCCGTCTGAAGTTTGCCAATGACCATCTGGATGATCCAGAGGAGGCATGGGAGAAAGTCAGGTTGTCAGATGAGACCAAAGTAGAACTTTTTGGTCTAAACTTCACTCGTCGTGTTTGGAGGAAAAAGAAGGATGAGTTGCATCCCAAGAACACCATCCCTACTGTGACGCATGGGGGTGGTAACATCATGCTTTGGGGGTGCTTTTCTGCAAAGGGGACAGGACGACTGCACTGTATTAAGGAGAGGATGAATGGGGCCGTTTATTGTAAGATTTTGAGCAACAACCTCCTACCCTCAGTCAGAGCATTGAAGATGGGTCGTGGCTGGGTCTTCCAACATGACAACGACCCGAAGCACACAGCCAGGATAACCAAGGAGTGGCTCCGTAAGAAGCATATCAAGGTTCTGGAGTGGCCTAGCCAGTCTCCAGACCTAAATCTAATAGAAAATCTTTGGAGGGAGCTGAAACTCCGTGTTGCTCAGCTCCGAAACCTGACAGATCTAGAGGAGATCTGTGTGGAGGAGTGGGACAAAATCCCTGTTGCAGTGTGTGCAAACCTAGTTAAGAACTACAGGAAACGTTTGACCTCTGTAATTGCAAACAAAGGCTTCTGTACAAAATATTAACACTGATTTTCTCAGGTGTTCAAATACTTATGTTCAGCAGTGCAAGACAAATACATTCTTTAAAAATCATACAATGTGATTTCCTGAATTTTTTTTTTAAATTCTGTCTCTCAGAGTGGGAATGCACCTACAATGTGAATTTCAGACCCCTCCATGATTTCTAACTGGGAGAACTTGCAAAATCGCAGGGTGTTCAAATACTTCTGTTCCTCACTGTATATATTTTTAAACAGTTCATGTTTATTGAAGAAAAAAGTAAAGAATAGAAGAAGCTGATATATTTCTCTATGCTAATAGCAGAGTTGTTCATAGCTGATGGAATCTAACAACAGATTTGTCTTATCTATTGTTAGGAGTTCATTTAATAATATCCTCCAAATATAGTCCATACACATCCACTAGTTTATGGCTACCTATAAACAAGCAAAAAGCCATTGCTCCAAAGGTAAGATTCAAAAGTGTACTGAAGTTCCATGGAGACGGATGTTTCAGGGACAATGCGGGGCCCCTTTCTCAGTGTGCTTTGAACAGCTGGTTTAGAGGCCCTGGAATCATGAAACTTGGATGAATGATGTCATCCAACAGTATATTGGTGGTGTGACTGTGGGGGATGGCAATAGTATGTGGGCAGCTTCTGTGCACTGAAAGGTTTCTACAATCATCTTGGCTGGTAATGGAGATAAGTAAACCTAGAAATGAAGCCCCATACTATAAGATTCAAATAAAAAAAATAGGGTTATTCCAAACTTAAAGTGTATATAAAATCCAACACATTTCAGGGGTACACGCCACCCTCTTTATAGGGGCCAAAACACAAGAAAAAAAAATTGTAATCTATATTTTTAGCTCATGTTTTAGCTCTGATGAAGGGGGTTGAGAGTAGTTCCCTAAAACGTGTTGTATTTTGTATGTTTGTTTGGAATAAATCTTTTTTTGGACTTGAACATTGAGATATGGCGTTGCATTTCTAGATTTACCCTTTATCAAGGCAACAGACAGACTGCATATTCTACCTGCTACCCAGAGTAATGGGTCTTTCCTGTCCACAAAAGTCAGTCTGAATTGAACTTCAGTAAATTGTTAAACTTCAGCTTTGGGGTGCTATTGCTATTGATTTGGATTTTATATTACCAGTGTTGATGTTGATACCCTCGATGACAATGTATTTTAGGTGTAAGTGCAGCATGGACTGTTCACAGAGAGTTTTGGGTACCTGACCAGCCAATCATCTAACATCAGCATGCTATGTGGGAGGGGAAGTGAGTCACATGCTTCCCCCTAACCAGAAGCTCCTGCTACTGGTGGATGAACAAAAAGGCGGAGGAGTGAAGGAGAGGTGAGTACACTCAGCTGGGTACGATGGTAGAAAAGTGAACATCTGGCTAACTGATATCTAATGCTAATGAAATGCTATAAAGTTTACTTAAATCCAAGAACAAAAATGTAATATATTGCAGCTCCTTGGATGTGGTGGCTGTATTATTTTTCTTTCTTCAGGTTTTTTTTCACCTATTGATCCTGCTGGAATCACACTTCCTTTTCTAATGTGACAACACTTATTTCTGTACTTTATCAATGGAGCAGCGTTGTCACCCTAGGATGGGACTAGGGAACATATCCCCCTCTCCTCTTCTCCATAACATGGAGGTGTTCTGTAGTCCACAGAGGTAGCTGTCAGCATTGGTGAAGATACAGCGAGCGCTCACAATAAAGTAAAAATATCACAAGCTGCATATGCACCAACGTAGGAACCCTAAAACCTAGTGAACATCAATAAATATAGAAACGGTACAGTGTTAAAAATAGTAAATTAAGTATTTTGTAATCAATAAAAGTATCCTCAAAAAACAGTAATAATGATCACAGTTATAGCATAAATATAAGTAAAAGTAAATGCAGCGCTATATCAGGCGCCAAACTAGAAAGTGGTTTATATGAATAGTCTATTATCCAAAATAGTGTTCAAAGATAGTGCAGGCTTGACATGATCAGGTCAGCAAATTAGTGCTCCATCAACAAATAATACTTTAGTGGCTTCCAGTGAATTCGAGTGATTCGATCCGTGTGAGAGACTGTACAAAATGCGCACTTACCAGATGCACATAAATTATGTGCATTAAGCTGCATATGGATCTGTAGGGAGCCCCTTTAAGTAGATCTGCCAGACAGCCTGGAACCAGCATCCCTCCTCTGGACACAAGCCTCCTCTGCAGCCACGCCTCCTCTGGGGTGCTCTGCAATCTTTAGCTCAGGTCAGAGCCAATAATAAAATGTCTCAAAATGCCTCATAGTGTAGAAAATTAGGTCTTTATTGTTTAAAATCCAAATTGTAGATGATCATCCAACAATAAAGTCCATAAATATCATGAAATTCATTAAAAATGAATGATCTGTAAAACAATGCATGTGGCCACTCTCCAAAATGTCCTTCGTGCGGCTCCGGCGACGTGACGTCACGACGTACGGCTCCTTCTTGACACGTTGCGTGCCAAGCACGTAATCAAAAGGGGTGTGCCTCAGGCACAGTTTTACGCAATAGGCCAATTTTCCCTGTTGTTAAAGTACATGTAACCCAATCACTAAAATCTCAAGCTTTAACAGGTTAAATCAAACTAAAAAATATTTTAAAAAACATTTTAAATTTGCAGCTTTCATTAAAATACTATCTGGTGATCCTGACATGACAGTCCTTCTTCAGACACTTCAGGTACGGAGTGACAACATGCTGTCTCTGCCTCCCAGCTGTTCTCTTGCGTTGTCACTCTGTCACATGCTAATCCAATTTAAACTACTGAGACTGTTAAAACGCACATTGCACAGGCATGGTACATTGCGGTCAGCATCCTGAGAAATGCCATACAGCTATCGCTGGAGTACATGTAGACAGATAACGAAAAACTGAATGACAGATACTTACCATCATTTTCCTATCCTGATGAGCTCCATGTCAGCACAGCTGGGTAAGAGCCCCACCCAGGGGCCCCACCGAGGGCCCGGGGTCAGTAGAGGGCCCCATGAGATGCCCCAGGTACCTTTTTCATAGGCTTTTTTGAGTTTGGGCAAGGACACAGGGGCCCCATGATCCCCTATTGCCCCATGAGTTGTCAGTCTGCCCCTGGCCCCACCCCCCATGCTTCCAGGACCTAACTCACAAATTTGAGCCCGCCTGCATCCTCTGCATTCTGTAACTAGTCCTACCAAGCTGGGTGGGAATTGTGCTGACGTGGAGCTTGTCAGGAAAGGAAAATTACGATATCTTTCTTCAATTTTCCATTTTCCTGACAGCTCCATGTCAGCACAGCTGGCAACTAACTAGCCACACAGGGGAGGGATAATGCTTCACACTCCTCAGTTCTGGCTAAAAAGCAGAAGCCAGCATGCCTCTGCCAAACTCAGCTGTCATTAAAACTGCTTATATACAGTAATGAGGCAGGGACGTGTATATATTGACCCCCATGTAGCTGACTTACAGACAGTGTCTGGGAACACTCAGCCTGCTGCCTCTCACAAGATCGAGACCTTTTGGGTGGACAGTGATGTGATCCCCCTGGCACAGCCAACCCTTTTAACTTGTAGGCCAAGGAGATGAGCTTCACCAACCAGGAGCCAATAATCTTGTTGTAAGCTATGAAATCATTACATGCTCCACCTGGAATAACAAACAAGTGCTCCGACTTCCTGATGCCATATGTCGCCTTGATGTAACATTTTAAAGCTTGACCTACATCTGATGGGCTAACTTCTTGGGTATATCCCAAAAGGGACGTAGGAAGGACAACTTTTTGTGTGATATGGACTCTGAAGGCCACTTAGGCATGATATTAAACATCAGCATGAGTACACCCTAGGATGAATGTAAGACAGGGTTATTTAAACCCCAGGGCCGCCAATATGAACACTCTTCTGGTTGATGTAATTGCCACCAGGAAAGCCATTTTCAGCAAGAGGTACCACAGGAGGCCACTTTGATTGAAGCCATCTGATACAAACAAGTCCAACACCAATGGGAGATCCCCTTTCACAAACTACAATCCCTTAGGTAGGTTTCAACCATGTTTCAGCTTGTATAATTGAGTGTTGGATGCTCACTGTATGCTGGTGAAGGCAGAGATAGCTGAAATGTGGGCCCATCGCATAGTTACGCATAAACCTAAGTCAAGCTCCACCTGCAGAAATTTCAGAATGTGACAGACTTGTGATGATCCCAGTGTTAAACATTGATCAGCTGCAGTCCTGTGAATTTATGTCATATTCTACTATAGCCACTGTTAATTCGGTTCTTCTTTGCTTTCATAAGAGTATTCACAACCTTTACAGAGCATCCGAGATCTATTAGCTTCTGCCTCTCAAGACCCAAGCCATGAGCTTGAGCCTGTCAGGTGTTGAATGAATGGAACTTTGGAGAAGATCTGATCTTACCGGCAGAACAGTGGTGTATTTAAGTTTTGTGCTGCCCTAGGCAACACCAAAATTGGCCCCCCAACACCCCTCCCCATTCCGCAGAAAGAGCCTGGCACCAATCAACACCACCAACCCCCCTGCAGAGAGAGCCTGTCATTGACTAAATTGACCCCTGCCCCCCCACCCAAGACACCCCCCATACAGTGACCACCCCCCCATCGAGAAAGAGAAGACACTCACCTTCACAGCTACAGACATCCCCGGGAATGAGAGTCGGGCTCTGCATACACCATCAAGCAGCCCACAGCCTCCCTCAGATCCCACCTGGTCCTCATGCCACGTGTGTGCCTTCTTCCCTCCCTTCATCTGGGGGGGGCAGTGCTGCCCCCCTGAAAAATGCCACCCTAGTCAAATGCCTTGTGGTAAATACATCCCTGTGGCAGAGGGAGTTGATCCTTGACCTCATTAGAAGGGGCAGAGGGTACCAAGGCCCCTTTGACCAATCTGGTATCACCACCAGAATTATCACCTTCCCCTGCCACATCCTCCGCAGGAAGCTGAGAATCAGAGGGAGAGGCAGAAAGGTATAAGCTGTCCTGGAGATCCACTCTGCGATTAGCACCTCCGCCCAGATTGCTACTGGATGCTGGACCCTGGAATAGAACTTCAGCAACTTGGTGCTGACTGGGGACGTGAACAGGTCTGCCTCTGGAAGAGATTACCAAGCCCATTTGTTCTTAAAAGACTTACGGCAGTCTGGATCATTCATTGTCGTCCACGGTTGACCTGGAAAAATTGTTTGCCTAAAGATTTTTCTGACTGGGCACATAGGCCGCAGATAGCTGCAGGATATTGTCCGACTCTAGAATCAGAGAAACCTCCTTTAGGAGGGAGACACTGAGCACCCCCTTGTTTCCGGATGTAGGCCACAATCGTTGTGCTCTCTAACATCACCAGGATAGGTCCACCCTCGATGAGGTGACTGAAGGCTAGGAGAGCCTGAAATTCCATTCTTAACTCCAGGATGTTGGACACGATCTTGGACCCTTTTTTTTATTATTATAAAGTATTTATATAGCGCCAACAGTTTGCTCAGCGCTGTACATTATAATGGGAGACAGTACACGAGACAGTACAGTAACAATACAGTACAATACACAAGGGGTTCGAGGGCCCTGCTCCTTGGAGCTTAAAAAGGCCATAGGTCCTGAGCCCATTGCTTCAGAATTAGGGCTCTCCAACTATTTTGCTGGTGTCTTACTGCATCACCACTAGGTCGTCAGATGGGAATAACATCGCAAAAGATTCTGCTTCTCCAACCACAAGTTTAGGCTTGCCTTCATACAGGGTGTAATCCATATCTTCTGAACTAGGCTCTCTGACTGCTACCAGTCCAGAAACCCAACTTGAAAGGAGGTGAGAGTTAGCTGAGCCTACCTGACCTGATGGAGCAAGTCAATTTATGCGGTCCAATCTGAGATATGAAGGATGAAAGATCTCCCAAATATTTCCTGAAATGCATGCCTTGGGTTACAATGTGTCCATCACCAAACCTGTACCTATGTCCAATGAGGAGCCACCAAGTGCCCATAAGACATGTATGGATAGCACAATCCGCAAAATATCAGAAATCCTGACATGAAGCTCATCTCTGACTTCTTGGATTATGAGCTAGCTTTTTCTTTGCCTCCCAGCCAGAAATGCAGAAGCTACCCTCTCTGGAGTGAGCGTGGAAACTGATTCTTGAACTTCAGTCTCCTTTAACTCAACAGATGTTCATCTTGAGGCAGGAAGTCAAACTGACCACTATTCATTTAGGCTTCACCTTCTAAGATCAAGGACAATGCAGTGATTGAGTACATCCTTGAAGGCCACAGTGTTTTCTAACGATAAAGTCATGTATCTGGCCAGTCCCATAAGGGACACACCGACCAAAGGGGTGACTCAAAACCCTTGGCATCCTGTTGTAACAACATGCTCCAATCTTGTAGAATGATTCAGTCACCATAGGGGAATTGTCAACCATAGAGGCACTTGAAATACTTCAACAGCTTTGCACAGCTTGCTTCTATTTCATAATTTCATCAACCTTACAAAAGGAGGACTCACAATCATTTTCTTGTTCAGAAGGGAATGAAGAGGATTGATTGGCTTGAGAAGGCTCTGAGACCAGTTATATTGGCCCTAAAAGGAAGACTGGACATTGCCAGAATACAGTTGCAAGAAAAAGTATGTGAACCCCTTCGGATTACGTGGAGTTTTGCATGAATTGGGCATAAAATGTGCTCTGAACGTCATCTAAGCCTAAATAGAAGAACACAGTCTGCTGAACATAATACTACACAAACATTAGATGTTGCCATGGTTTAATTGCACATAACATGTAAACATTCACAGTGCAGGGAGGAAAACGTATGTGAACCTTTGGACTTAATAACTGGTTGACCCTCCTTTGGCAGCAATAACCTCAACCAAACGTTTCCTGTAGTTGCAGATCAGACCTGCACAACGATCTGGAGTCATTTTGGACCACTCCTCTTCACAAAACTGTTTCAGTGTAGCAATATTCTTGGGATATCTGGTGTGAATCGCTCTCTTAAGGTCATGCCACAGCATTTCAATCGGGTTGAGGTCAGGACTTTGACTGGGCCACTCCAGAAGGCGTATTCTGTGCTGTTGCAGCCATTGTTTTGTTGAATTACTTGTATGCTTTGGGTCATTGTCCTGTTGCATCACCCATCCTCTGCGGAGCTTCAGTTGGCGGACAGATGGTCGTACGTTTTCCTGCAAAATGTCTTGATAAACTCTGGAATTCATTTTCCCATCAATGACAACAATCCGTCCAGGCCCTGAGGCAGCAAAGCAGCCCCAAACCATGATGCTCCCTCCGCCATGTTTTACAGTGGGGATGAGGTTTTGATGTTGGTGTGCTGTGCCTTTTTTTTCTCCACACATAGTGTTGTGTGTTCTTCCCAAACAACTCAATCTTGGTTTCATCTGCCCACAGTATATTTTGCCAGTAGTGCTGTGGAACATCCAGGTGCTCTTTTGCAAACTTCAAATGTGCTGCAATATTCTTTTTGGACAGCAATGGCTTCCTCCATGGTGTCCTCCCATGTACTCCATTCTTGTTTAATGTTTTCCTTATTGTAGATGTGTCAACAAAAATGTTAGCATGTGCCAGAGATTTCTGTAGGTCTTTAGCTGACACTCTGGGATTCTTCTTTACCTCATGCAGCATTCTGCGCTGTTCTCTTGCATTTTTACAGGACAACCACGCCTAGGGAGAGTAGCAACAGTGCTAAACTTTCTCCATTTGTAGACAGTCTGTCTTACCGTGGACACATGAACATCAAGGCTTTTGTAGATACTTTTGTAACCCTTTCCAGCTTCATGCAAGTCAACAATTCTTGATCGTAGGTCTTCTGAGAGCTCTTTTCTGCGAGGCATGGTTCACATCAGACAGTGCTTCTTGAAACCAGTAAACCCAAAACAGGTGTGTGTTTTTTAAGGGCAGGACAGCTGTCAGCAACACATCCAATATCACCACACTGATTGGAGTCAAGGTTGGCTCACTCCTGGCTCCAATTAGCTCTGGGAAAAGTCATTAAGCTAGGGCCTCACATACTTTTTCCTCCCTGCACTGTGAATGTTTACATGTTATGTGCAATTAAACCATGGCAACATCTAATGTTTGTGTAGTATTATGTTCAGCAGACTGTGTTCTTCTATTGTTGTGACTTAGATGACGTTCAGAGCACATTTTATGCCCAATTCATGCAAAACTCCACGTAATCCCAAGGGGTTCACATACTTTTTCTTGCAACTGTAGATGGCCTTTGCAGAAGGTGAATTCAACAATCCCTTTAGGGTGTCTTGACCACATGCTTTTTTAGTTTTGACAACTTGGTCACTATCATGCTAATCACTGTCTACTTGAACAAAGCAAGGATCAGACAGTCATGTTAATCCACATGTTCTTTGGATGAATCTGGCAAGGGTTGATTTGTCAGACAAGGTTCTGAGACTGCTGATTGGCAGAATACATGACCCCTTCACAAAATAATTGGAAGCAACTTCTTTAGAATGTATTAGCCACATAGTCAATGAATTTGATAATATGTTAGGTGTCAACTTCTTTATCCCTGGAGCAGGGCTCATGCAGTCATGCTCATCCGACCCTTTTGGAAGAGTCTAAAGAGGAGTGTTTGCCAGGAAGGCCAGGAGACTGCTCCTTGGTAAAATATATAACCTTTTCACAGTGTGAATGGAAACATTCCTTTAGAGTGTATCAGCCTCATGTAACAACCTGTTCGGTGACATCATCTTTATCCTTGGTTGCTTGAAAAAATCAGTATTCATGCAGTCTTGTCAAACTGTATCACCCTCTTTGGAAACTCTCAAGAGGACTGTTTTGCCTGGGAAGACTAGGCCTCTTCCTATTGCCAAAGCAAATAACCCTTTCAAAAGGTAAGTGGAAACCATTCCTTTAGAGTAAATTGACAATTTGTTTGTTGAATGTGACATCCTGTTAGATGTCATCTCTATTCATGGCTGCTTAAACCAGCAGGATACATGCAGTCATACCTCTCTGCATCTTCCTGTTCATAGAGTCTGAAGAGGTTGTCTTGCCTGGCACAGCTATGAGACTTCTAAAAGCGAGAACATATAACGCTTTCACAGGGTGAGTGGAAACAACTCCTTTTGAGTGTACTGGCTACCTGCTTAATGAATGTGACAACATGTTAGGTGTCATCATGCTCATTTTTGGTTGCTTGAGCAAAGCAAGATTCATACCAACATGTTCACCCGTCTCTTCCCCTCTGGAGAGTCTGAAGAGGCTGTTTCGCCTCAGAAGGCTTTGAGACTGCTCATTGCTAGAACATATAACCCCTTTACAAGGTAAGTGAAACACCTACATTCATGTTTGTCATATTCATCTTCAGCCTTTTTTTTTTAAAGTCTGAAGAGAGTTATTTTGCTTGGGAAAGCTCTGAGACTGATCATTGCCAGACTAGATAATCCTTTCACAGGGTTTTGCCTGCCACTTAACTTAAAAAAATGTAATGAAGTAGAAAAGTAGAAAATAGCTTGCTTAGTAAACTGCTAGATGGAGGTTGATACTGTAGCTTCCAACCACAGCCAGATTTCACCAGGTTGTTAATGAACCAAACTTTGCCTTACCAGAGAGCAGACAATAATGAAAAGGTTTTGTCAAGAAGAGCAACAAAAAGATAGGAATCTGCAACAGAATTACAATCATATTCTGCAATGTACACCAACCATCCAAGGGAATTTTGACATCACCTTATCTCTTTTTTTTTTTGAGAAATCTGGAGAGCACAAATATAAAAGGATGTCCTATATTCCAGCAGGCAATGCTGGTCACAGTAGTCATCCACAAGCGACTCCTCTACCTTCTCTGGGAATGCTGTTTTTTTGAGGGGGTTGACATAATGGCACAACAGTAGAGTAAACCTGAAAAGCCACCAACAGCTTAATGCCGTGTGTGAACAGATTACTTTGTGCACCTGTTATGCAGAGTACAATATGTGGAGGAGCTCAGGGTATGCACAGCAGCTGCAGGGAGCAAGGCACAACAATACCCAGCAATGCAGCATTTATTTGAATACAAAGTATTTTTAAATTGAGCTCACCCAACCTCTGCCATCTGACTGTAAACACTGGCACTGTGCGGGTGTGTATGCCTAGGGGAGACTCTGCTGACACTGCTGCCCACTTCACATGGACCCAGCAGACCCCAGACAAGGCTGTTAGCTGTGATAAAAGCCTCTGAGGACCAGCAGTGGGGCTCCTTGGATTATGGGTCATTTAGCGGGTACACCATAGACTGTGTCCAGCTGAAACCCACATGCATGGATGGACAGCCAGCCCTTTAGACCAGCTAGGTAGAGGAGCACACCTAGGTCCTGCACATGGGAGGAAAAAAAGAGGAACACCAAGGCTGCAGGTGGACTCAGATTTATGAGTTAGGTCCTGGAAGCATGGGGGGACAGGGCCCTTACCCAGCTGTGCTGACATGGGGCTGTCAGGGAAAAAGGGCTACAAAGAAGATGCAGAAAATCAGCAATGCTGAGAAGCAACAAAAGATGCAAAAAGGCTGAAAACTGTATGTTATTTAAAAATGGCAAATGTTTACGATATAAAACTAATTTTTTTAGAAATAGTAAAAATGTTTAATATTACATTACATTGCAGATACTGGTGGCACCAAGGAGAATATTATTTGAAGACTTGAGAGACGAAAGTATCAATGGAATGGGAAAACAAGATTCAATGTATTTCAAATTTACATACAAATGTTTATTCAAATGAGACTGTCCTAAATATATATTTTTATGTAGTATGCAAATCTAAAAACATACATAAGATTCTTATTAGGTGTATGGCGGTGTTTATTTAAATGTTCTCCTAAAATGTAAGAGTGAAAAATTTATGATTGTGATGGGTTAGAACCTTAATGTGAATTTACATTTATCCACTAGATGTCAGTAACACACTAGTTATTGAACCAGTTTGTTCTGCAATATAAGGAATGAAAAATACAGGGGTTAGAGAAAAAAACAGAAGCACTACATGATTTGCAGGTGTGAAAGTGACAACATATTTTCCCTTGAAAGCAGAAGTGATATAACATTCTTTTGCTTCCGCTGTGTGATGAGACACCTAGCCAACAGGTGGAAAGTCTCACTTTCCTCATTCTCGACGTGCCCTGCTAGTAACAGGGAGTCATGTCAGAGCTTATTGAGCTTCAAAGAGGGGAACTTTTTGGTGCCCACTTAGCTGGTGCTTCTGTGACTGAAGTTGCCAATTTATTTGCGGTATAACGAGGTACAGTATTAAAGGTTGTGATGGCATATACAGTTTCCGGGAAAATGTAGTCAGATAAGTATAAGCGCAGTTGACATGGTCAACTGACCAAAAGAGACAAAAGGACATTGCCCAGAATTGTGACCCGGAATAATAAAACTGCTGCAAAAGTCACTGCAGAACTCAATCTCAGTCCTGTAAAGACTGAGATTGCCTCATTGCACAGCAGAAGCAAGAGAATGTTACATCACTTCCACTTTCATTGCAAAACATGTCATCACTTTCACACCTGCAATTCATGTAGTGTTTCCATTATTTTGTCTAATCTCTGTACATGATTGGGCTGTAGTATAATCTTAGTGTAAATTCCTATTTCTCCACTAGGTGGCAGTAAAACACCAGTTATCAGACCAACTTATTTCAATGATCTAAAACAGGGGTCTCCAAACTTTCTAAACAAAGTGCAATTTACTGTCCTTCAGACTTTAGAAGGACCGGACTGTGGCAAGTGGAAGTAGAAAATGTCTTGGTGTCATTGGGAGTAAACAGTGTCCCCTTTTTTGTATTAGAATGAGGAACCCATTGTTGGTGTCAGTGGGAGGGATAGTGCCTCATCATTGGTGTCAGTGGGTGGAATAGTACCCCGTTTGTCTGTGCCAGGGGCAGGAACTATGCCCCACTGTTGCTGACAGTGGGGGGAATAAGGGAATAACGTCCCATGGGCCAAATAAAAGCAAGCAAAGCTGCATCCAGCCTCCACACTGCAATTTGGAGACCACTAAAATGTAAGTAGTAAAAAATACAGTATACAATTGTGATGTATTGTAGCCTTAGTGTAAATTCTTATTCTTCCACTAGGTGGAAGTAACACACCGTTTATTGAACCAATTTACTTCAATGTTCTAAAATGTAAAGAGTGAAAAACATAAGATTGTGACATATTATGCCCTTAGTGTAATGTCCTATTCCTCCACTAGGTGGAAGTGTCATACCAGTTATTGAACCAGTTTAAATATTTCAATGATTTTATAAAGTAAAAAATACAGTATATAATTATGATGTGTAACGTTAGTGTAACTTCCAATTTCTCCACTAGGTGGCAGTATCATACCGGTTATTGAACCAATTTCTGTATTATGAGTTTCGTGTAACTTCCTATCTGTCCACCAGGTGGCAGTAACACGCCGGTTATTGAACCAGTTTATTTCATGGTTCTGAAATGTAAGGAGTGAAAACTATAGCATTGTGATGTTTTCTATCGCTAGTGTAAATTCCTATTTGTCCACTAGATGTCAGTAACACACCTGGTTCTGAACTGCATAGAATATACTGTTGCTGTAGGAACTATGCAGATCAAGTCACAGTTTCTAGAGGGACAATTTACAAAGTTACGCCCGCAGGACACAGTCCATAGAGGTCATATGTAGTTCTTATTTTGTCTCCATTTTGCGGAGGACATTGCAGCCAATATGAATGGTTCTTTGGTCCTCTTACATATGGCGGTCGCCTTGGATCCTGGAGAACTCGCTGCCCCGGCAGTGCAGACATGTTTGGTTAGCCATGTGCAGGTTTGTCTTTCCTCTGGTGTTCGGTGTGAGAGGTGTCCAGGTGGAGGGATGGTGAGTGTAGTGGCTCCGGGGTGTAGGACATACAGAGTACAGAGGGTTATGGTGATTCTTATAGGTTGTCTGGATTATAGAGCTGAGAAGAAAGGCTGGTGTACATGTAATAGAGGAAAGCCAGGGGCTGCCATGGCTGACCTCCTCCTACAATACACATCTCCTGGCTCTGGCTGGCTGCAGTACTTCCCAGATGACTGAGCTGAGAGAAGGATGAGGATGTCAGTGCGGCCCGCTCTCCTGTACAGATGAGTCGGGTTCATGGAAGAAAGATTCCAGGTCCCCGGAAGTGATCTAATGTGAGCGCCATCCTGTGTACTGTGAGCTCAGGACTGGCAATGATGATGCACCCTAAGGGTGGTGTGTCCATGACAACCTGGGCTCACAGGAAGTGGGCTGTATAATGCCAGCTGTCAATAAAGTGGTATTATCCCCAAACATGAAATATATTGCAGCTTACCATTCATTAGATGAGCTGCATTGGTCTTTTTTTTCTATATTTTCTTCAGGTGATCTGGCAAGTATTAGAGTGCCCCCACTCTGAATGAAGGAGCACATGGGGCACGTTTGGACAGCAGCATTGTCAGTCTTGGGGGAGGGGAGTGTTGTATTTACTAGCAGATTTCTAAACACTAACAAACTGAAGCCGAACCCCAGCTTACATTTTATAATCATTTACAGCAGACAGGTGTTTTTTTCCTTTTGGCTTAAAGTTTTTAAATAAAAAAAACCAGATCATTGTAAGCACCCCTTTCACTGTTAAGTGGTTTGTCTCAAACTTCTAACTGCTACATCTGCAGAACAACTGCTGAAAAAACAGACTTACCGGTCAGATCACCCAGTGAAAATAAAACGAATGCAGCCATCACATCTAAGAATTGGGAAGTTGCCAAATAAATAATATTTTTTTCTTGGGTTTAACACCACTTTCATATGGATAGATGAATATTGCAGCAAAATCTGTATATTTTTTTCCTTAATGTGCATCTCAAAGTCCTAAATAAAATAAACATTTTCTTTACATGTTTTTCTTTATTTCACTCCTTGTTTTTTCCAAGCACTGGTGATGTAGTCTGTGTCTCACAGTTGCCTCCTGGGAAGGCTATGTCACAAGGGCCTTTCAAGGAGATTTCATAAACTGAGATTGCAGGGGGAGCTAGATCATGCACATGCATGCAAAAAGAGAGTCTGTAACTTCTGCTAGTTTCTATTAGAGAGCCTATATATCTAGGTGGAAGTCTTTTATTTTCCTGTGATTTATATTCCTAGAAATAACTGGATTGTGCAAACATGGAAGGGTGACCCGTTCCATCGGAACCAATTTCATGTGAAAGGACTGTGCTGAAGAACCCCTCTGAGTTTCAGTACCTGAAGATCCAGCTGTGAGTTGCTCAGGCACAATACACTAAATATAATTATAGATGAACATGCCCATATTCAGATCCTAGTCTGAACCCAAGGAGCGAGCCTGCCAGGAAGCTGTCGCCTGTACTGGTCCAATCATCGGTGGCCGAGTAATTCCCTGCAGCTGCACATATACCAGGGGCGTGTATACATCTGGCTGTGGAGTGGGGAATGCCGTAGCTGCAGATGATTGGCCCAGTACAGGTAACAGTTCCTGATGGGCTTGCTGACCTGGGTTCAGGCTAGGATCCAACCACGCCCGTGTTCATCCCTAATTATAGGAGCTCTGTGTACTTACTGATATACTTGTGTTTGGTCTGCAGAGTATTTCAGCGTGAAGGTGTCAAGCTGACTGCAGCTCAGTACAAATCACTGATTGTGTCTGCTGTAAAGGAATTGCATGGAGAGGTAAGTACCCGTTGTGTCTGATCTTCATGGACTGTCCACTTTTATGGCTTCCAATACCAGGATAGAAGACTGAGAATTTTTCTTCCCATCCCTACATGACAAAATTTTTAATCTCCCGTCACCAAAAAAAAAAAGCACACAGCCGACTAGGCTGACAGTGTTCACTGGTGTTCGGATGTAATTACATATAAAGCGGTTACATGTGTGCAGGGATGGATCTGTGCCTCTAGACCAGTGTTTCTCAACTCCAGTCCTCATGGACCCCCAACAGGTCATGTTTTCAGGATTTCCCTCAGATGAAACAGCTGTGGTAATTACTAAGGCAGTGAAACTGATCAAATCACCTGTGCAAAATAATGGCAATCCTGAAAACATGACCTGTTGGGGGTCCATGAGGACTGGAGTTGAGAAACACTGCTGTAGACACAGAGGGGTTGATTTACTGAAACTGAAGAGGACAAAATCTGGTGCAGCTCTGCATAGAGACCAATCGGCTTCCAGGGTTTTTGTCAAAGCTTAACTGAACAAGCTGAAGTTATAAGCTGATTGGCTACCGTGCACTGCTGCACCAGGTATTGCACTCTCCAGTTTTAGTAAATCAACCCCAGAATGTCCATGTCCTGGAGCGCACATCCATCCCGAACAGCAGATAACCACTCCATGTGCAATTACATGCAACCAGATACAGACGGCCACAGACCTTGTCAGCCTGTTATTGATTTATACAGGTTTCCTGCCCTTCCACTGCTGATTGGAACACCTGTGTTACCTCTGCAGAAATTTGTTGGTCTGGGCAGTGTATGGCCCAAATCATTGGAATTATTTTAAGTTTTCTGATTCTGTATTTTTTTTTTTTTATTTCAAGCATACAACATAGCAGCCACATTTCCATGGATATAGTAGCGCATAGTCTCAGTGCAGTGTGTGTACTGCTCTGTTCACACCTATGCAGGTGTTTGTATATTTTGATGTGTCACGTTTAGGGTAGTCCATTCATTTCAATGAGCTTCTCTATGTGCGAAAGTCGCACAAAAGTGGTCACTTTTTTTTTTTCCCTTAATCGCACTTCACCAAAACAAATTTAGCAAGGGGCATTGGGGTGTCGCTGTGTGCCTGTGAAAAGGATGCACGCTTTTTGTTCATTGCAGGAATTCACGTGATTTTTTTCATTCATTCCCACATCACACAAATGTGAACTTAGCTTTACAGTTCTATTCAGCGCAAGACTATCAGTCAGTTGGACTGATTGACAGCAAGGGACTCTGTTTGGGACTAATTGTCTTTATCCCTTCAGTGCTTCAATGTGGATGCTAATCAGAAAACTACTAGATAAAAAAATATAAGATATAATAAAAAAAAAATGTGGCACAGCAGGCACAACTCATAGTAAAAATGTATAATCTTTAAAGTGATTGTAAACCCTTACACATTCCCAGTGAAGTGACTAGCCTCAGATTAGACCCATCCCCTAATCTGACCCACTGTTTGCTGTCCACCTCAGAGCTCCATGTAGGCAGCCCGTAGAAGTGGTTGCACACACAATGGCTGCAAGGACACAGACCCTGTGCAATCGGATCCATTCACCTGCTTGCGTGTGAAATTTTGACAAGTGATTGTTTCCATGCAGCCACTTCTGTGGGCTATCTGCATGAAGTTCCAAGTTGGATTCACACAGCAGACAGCGGCTTAGATCAGAGGATGAGTCCCAATGAATAAAACATTGCATCTCTGGCCAGAATATGTTTTGGAAAGAATATCAAGGCTAAAACTCATCCAGTTATTTTTGCTGCATTTGTCCAGCTGGGGAGATTACTTCCTGTCCTGGAGATGCAACAGGAAGTGAGAGGAAATCCATCCCAGGGATCACACCTTCCACTGAGATTTTTGCCACAGGAACAGGTGTCCTCACCCGAAGACTTTCCCTCACCTCTTTCTCTGGATTTCCGCTCATTTATTGTCATGACAGAGGGGTGAATCTTCCTATCATAGTCAGAGACCTCAATAAAAACATAACAGATGTTTTAACTTTTCCCTACACTAGCTAAAACTAAAATACTTAATATACAGTTCAGTTCATGACAATTTCACAAGATTTTTTATTTCTATATAAACCATCTGCTCCTGCTGTTCAGTCCACTGAGTTATCCTTTTCTTTGTGTTTTTTTTTCTAGGCGGGAGCCTCTTGTCCTTTGGACTTGTTAAAATATGATGACAGGACGTTGTCTGCAATATTGAGAATCAACAGCAGGTATGTGAAGAAGATGTAAAGCAAACATAGGCCTCAGTTGTCTCACATGAATCGGTTACTTTCCATGCAGAGAACCTGGTCCTGCTTCTTTTGGGATCAGGGACTAGATGGCTTTAGTTCTGATACTAATGCAAGAGGGCTTTATTGGGTTAACTGTTAGGGTTAGGTTTTAAAGCTGAAAAATAATAATAATAATGTAGAGGGTGGAGGTTGAGGTGGATCTCTCTGTGCGCCTTTCTTTTATGCAATATTTCTATGAAGCTGACTGCTGGTGAGCCTGTAGTCAGAAGTGCTGGGGCATAAAGTGTGTGGTGTAGTAGCTGACTCTTCTGTTTAAAGAACAACTATAGTCATAATTTTACAGTACTTTTTCTTTATGAGTAGTCCCATGTTTCTAACTCTAGTTGGGTCTGACCTGCCTCCTCCCCTCATGCTGCAGATCCGGCAACAACTATGAAGGTGATGGAGGATTCATAGCTGCAGCTTGTCTTAACTGTGAGCATTTTCCTAAGACAAGTAAGAGCAAAAGGAATGCAGCGGCTGGGGGGATATGTCAGCCTCTGCATTCCTCTTGCCATTGATTGTGTCAAGAAAGTGCTAACAGCTGAGACAAGCTACTGCTATGAATCAGCCGTCCTCTACATAAATGTTGAATCAGCCATAGCAGGAGGGAAGGGTGCAACAAGTTGGACCTTATAACTAGAGCTAGAAAGTACTTATAAACGTGGGAGAAAGTACTTCATGCATTTTGTCAAACAGGGAACAGAACTGTAAAATATAAATGATCGAATTTTTTTCTTTATTTCATAAAGTTTTTATTGAGTTCAACAGCATAAAACAAGTGCCAACATTAGACGCAGTAGCATAGGTACAGAAAAAGAAATAAGGCAGTCAATGACATTAAGCAGTTATGGCAATGCCAAAAAACAGGCGTATGAAGGAACAAGGAATGTTTTGTATACAAAATAAAAAGAGAAGGGAGAGAGTATCAGCACGTCCTAATTCAAAGGTCGGGAGATGGATTAGGAGTAGCTGTAAAACCAGCTTAATAGCAACTGAAAAGGAGGCTATCTAGTTATAACCTGGTTTCACGTGCTTACATGGAAGGAACATTGCCCAACTAAGAACCGGCAGTCGAGAGAAAGAGAAGCAAGAATGGAGAGAAGAAAAGTTAGAGGACAAAGTAGTAAAAGAGAGGGAAGGGAGAAGGAAGACATAGAGGAAAAAAAATGGGGGGAAGAACAAAAAAAGGATCAGAGGAAAGGATGGGGAGGGAGGGGTATAAGAAAGGAATGACCGCTCGCGTCATATTGCAGCCTCCCCCAACCAGCCCCCACAGAGAACACCTGAGTACATCCTCCCAAAGTAAGAGATGGAAACATAATTCAGCTCCTATATAAAGGCTGTCAACTCCTCCATTTCTTCTATTTTATTGATTCTGAAGAACCATTGTTTGATTGAAGGAACCTGTGCAGTTTGCCAATGGACAGGTATAGAGAGCCTGGCCGCGTTGACCAGGCACATAGCCAGAGACTTCCCAAATTGTTTTTTTGAGAGTGAGGTGTGATGCAGTAAATATTGTTCAGGAGTAAAATCCAATGTGTATGTGGTGACCAACTCAATTATCTCGTGAACCTTTTGGCAAATAGGACGAAGCTGATCACAAGCTCACCAAATGTGGAGCATCGAGCCCTCTTGTCTACCACACCTCCAGCACGTATTCGGGACAGCAAGTGCAAACTTATGCAGAAGAGCCAGGACTCTATACCAGCGGGAATGAATTTTAAAACTATTCTCCTGGATAGCATCATTGAGAGACCACTTATGGGAGTATTCATCTGTCACTGACCAATCTTCGTCAGTAAGGGTATGAGCAAGTTCCTTCTCCCAAGCGTGTCTAGCACAGTCCAAAGATAAAGGAGCAGACTGAAGCAATGAAGAATAAATTGTGGACACTAAATGTCTCTGGGGAGCCTTTTTAAGACAAAAGGATTCAAACTGTGTACAAGATCTTGACCACTGTTCTAGAATACCCAGTTGGGTTGAAAAATGTCCAGTCTGCAAATATATACAGAAAGGAAAGGAGCCCTCCTTGTCCCGAAATAGACAGCTGGTCACGGGTGACGAATCTCTGCCTAACAAAGAAATGATGCGCTTGAATGTTGACATGTGGTCAAATGGCAGATAAAAATGTGGCAGCATCGCCTGGATGAAATCTGGATTCCCACAAATCGACGACAAAGGAACAGGGCATGAAGAAAAGTCTGTGATTCGACAAGCCCACCGGGCGCCAAGTAAAGTAGGGCCTATAAGCGGGTGGGCAAGAAGACAGGAGGGGGTGCTTTTGGGAGGAAGCCATGGGAGTAAGTGCAGGGGAGAATGGGAAAATGAGTTTTCCAATTGAATGCATGCCTTCCCACATGCATTGGTACACCAGTCCACCACTCTAGTAAGCAGGCAGGCTAGGTAATACTTATGTAGATCAGGGAGACCAATTCCGCCTTTCAGCTTCAGGAGAGTAAGACGGGCAAATTTAAGTCTAGGGGTAGAATGTTTCCTGAGAAATAAAGCGCAGCATTTCTTGAAAGCATCGAAGAAAGAAGGTGGAAGAGAGATTGGAATAGTCTGCATCAAGTAAAGGAAGCATAGGAGAAAGTTCATTTTGATCAGCGCCGAGCACCCAAACCAAGAAATATTGAGACAATTCCAGGTTTTAAGTTCCTCCTGGACCCTTGACAATAGCATACGAAAGTTTCTGTGATATAGTTCAGATAAATCAGAAGGGATCTGTATACCCAGGTATGTGATGGCATCCCTCCTCCAAATGAATGGAAAGTGTTCTTGGCAGTGAGAAAGTAAAGAGGGTGGAAGGGAAATTTTCAGCATGTGAGACTTGGCATAGTTAATTTTCAAGTTCGAGAGATGCCCAAAGAGTTCCAAGTCACTGAGAAGGTTGGGTAGGGAGGTACTAGGTTCCATTTGAAAAATAAGTGGGTCATCAGCAAAGGCCACTACTTTACATTCCTGAGCGCCCACCCAGAGACCCCAGATATTCTGGTTAGTCCTGAGTTTATTCAGGGTCAGCAAAAATATCAAAGGCGAGAGCGGGCAACCCTGGCGTGTGCCATTGGTGATGGGGAGGGCATCAGACAGGTGGCCGTTAACTCTAACCTTAGCCGTAGGAGTAGAATACAGTGCTAAAATACTAGCGCACATGCGGGGGCCCTAGCCAGATACTTGGAGCAAGGCTGACAAATAGTCCCAGGCCACCCTGTCAAACACCTTTTCCACATCAAGGGAGAGGAAAAAGCCTTGCTGTTCGCTACTGGAAAGCCAGTGATGCAAATTAAGCGCCTTAATAGTGTTGTCCCTCGCCCCCCTACCCGGCATAAAACCAACCTGGTCCCAGGAAATCAAGAACAGGAGAATTGTTAGAACCCTGTTGACTAAGACTTTTGCGTATAATTTAATGTCGATGTTAAGAAAGGATATTGGCCAATAGCTGGAAGTTTGTGTGGGGTCCTTACCCTCTTTAGGGATCACTGCGATATGGGCTTCAAGTAACAGACCCATGGATTCGTGAGAAGAAGGCAGGGAATTAAAAGTTTTGAGCAACCATGGAAGGAGAACTCCGGCGAAGCTCTTATAGTATTGGACTGGAAGGCCATCAGGGCCTGGACTCTTACCTGGCTTCATTTGCTTAAGAGTCAGCTCCATTTCCTGTTGAGAGGAAGGGTGCTCCAAATCTTGGGAGTGTGAGGCTCAAATAACTTGAGGATAGTGCGTGGAAAGGAAGTGTGTTTTCAAGTGAGCGCGAAAATGCTTTTTGGGAGAGTCAGAACATATCGGCTGTAAATTATAAAGCTGAGCATAATAGCGTTCAAATTGACGCGCAATGTCCTCATTCTTGGTAAGAACACTGCCCGACGGAGTGCGGAGTTGATGGATATTGAACGAAGTGTGAAACGGTTGGACAGCTCGGGCAAGCAATCGCCCACTCTTGTTGCCATGTTCATAATAGACTTTTTGGTGAAGCACGTAGCACCGTCGGGTACGAGTGCCCATTTCCTCTAGTAGCATAGACCAAGCCTGCTCAAGCTCTTGTAGAGTGCTTTGAGCCTGGGTCTGTCTGTGGTCCTATTCTAATGTTTGAATATGAGCAATCAAAGAGTGAATCAATGTTTGACGTTCCTTTTTGAGTCTAGCTGCTATCGATAGGAACTCACCCTTCATCACACATTTGTGGGCCTCCCACAAAGTGGGAAGGAGGATGTGTGGAGTGGCATTCTCCAAGAAATAGTTCTAAAGACAGGAATTGAGAGAACGCATGTCGCCGTCATCCTTCAATATAGATGTATTCAAGCGCCAGAACTTGGAACGTGTACACCTCTCAGGAAATAACAGGGTTATCGTGACCAGTTGATGGTCCGATAAAAACATGGGTCCAATAGAAGCCTGATGGAGGAAAGGAAGATTTACCTGGGAAAGAAAAAAGTAATCGATCCTAGAATATTTTTGGTGTGGGATTGAGTAAAAAGTGTAGTCCCTATCTTTGGGGTAAAGCGTACGCCAAGAGTCATGAGGAGTTAAGTCCTGCAGTTGTGCTCTAATTTGACCCAGTGCTCTATATGGCAGAGCCCAGGAATTGGAGGAGGAATCAACTAACGGGGACAACGGGACATTGAAGTCCCACCCATGATCAACAACCCGGCACGGATTTCCAGCAAAAGATCCCAAATCTTTGGGAAAAAAGAAACCTGGTGCTCGTTGGGGCAATAAATATTAGCTAACGTAATGGGTTGAGATGCAAAAGTACCCCATAGGAACAAATATCTACCTTTTGGGTCAATCAAGGAGTCCTGGAGTTGGAATTGAGAGTTCTTGCTATCAGAATGGACACTACCTTGGTCTTCGACTGTGGATTTGTGGCATGGAATGCCAATGTGAAGGTTTTGTTTGCCAATTTAGGTATAGAGTCCGAGCAGAAATATGTTTCTAGTAAGAAAATTAAGTTGGCTCTGTGCTTGGGCAAGGCAGTCAAAACCTGCAAAAATTTTTCCGGAATATTGAGTCCCTTAACATTCAGGGAGACACTCTTCAAAGACACTGGAGTAGCGAGGGCAGTCGTGTGGGACATTATAGCCCTCAAATTCTAGACTGAGGTTGGAACAACTCCAGGAACAGGTACAGAACGATTCAGAGCGCGGCCAACTAGCTGAGGGGGGCAGCGAGGGCCGGAAAACGAGCGGAAGGGGAGAGAAAGAGAAGAAAGAGGGAAAAAAAAGGGAGGGGGGTTAGAGGAAGGAATTAGAAGATTAAGCAGAGGTAAACGAAAGCAAATATACCGGACATGGCAGTAGACAAACTACACCACTTAAAGGAAAGTGGGGAAAAAGGAAAATAAAATACCGGAAGGTCAGCTAACCCACAAGTGAGCACTGTATGGGTTCGTAGAAATGACAACGTGATCGTGAGACTGCGACCTGGAGGACTAGTGGAGCGTAAAGAAAGATCGGAAGGATTACAGTGTAGGGGGGACACCCAGGGATACCAAAGGAGATGAGCAAAAATGAGGCATATCACAGAGAACAGGAATGGCATGGGAGGGGAAGCAAACCTCTCCCTACCCAGGACACATCGTAAACATTGATAGAGATACACATCAAGTAACTGCAATGGACCCCCATCCACAAGCATCACCACTCCATATCCAATAAAGGAGAAGGGGGGCAATAACAGCCGGAGCGGCCAGAGCGGATGAGTGTCCATGGCAGACACCACCTATCAGTATAAAAATAGACCAGGTTATATAGAATAACAGTGCAGAGTAACATGCAACAGGACATTTAGAAAACTGAGAATAACATCAGCAACAGGCAGAATGTCAAAAGTAGGGTATCGCCGCAGCCCTGTAGGCAAATGTCAAAACGGGAAGAGTCCCGCTCAAGGAGGGATATTATTTTTATTATTATTATACAGGATTTATATAGTGCCAACAGTTTGCTCAGCGCTGTACATTATAACATAATGGGAGACAGTACACAAGACAGTACAGTAACAATACGATTCAATACACAAGGGGTTCGAGGGCCCTGCTCCTTGCAGCTTAAAATCTAGCAGGGAGGGAATAGTGGTACAGGAGGAAATAGCTGTGGGGGATGGAGTGGTAGGAAGAGTGGAGGAGTTCAGTAATTAGCTGAGGGTGGGATAGGCTTCCCTGAAGAGATAGGTTTTCAGAGTGCGCCTAAAGGCGAGGGGAGTAGGTGATATTCTGATGGATTAGGGTAGGGAGTTCCAGAGGATGGGGGAAGCCCTGGAAAAGTCCTGGAGACGGGCATAGTAGGAGGAGACCAGGGAACTAGAGAGTAGGAGGTCTTGTGAGGAGTGGAGAGTACGTTTTGAGTGGTATTTGGATACCAGATCGGTGATTTAGTTTGGGGCAGTGTTATGAACAGCTTTATACGTCAATGTTAGTATTTTGAATTTTATCCATTGGGCAATCGAAGCCAGTGGTGGGATTGGCAGACAGGGGTGTTGGATACGGAGAGGTTAGTAAGGTGGATGAGTCTGGCCGCAGTGTTCAGGATAGACTGAAGTGGGGAAAGCCTGCGATGAGGTAAGCCGATGAGGGAGTTGCAGTAGTCGAGGAGTGATATAATGAGGGAGTGATTGAGTTGCTTAGTGGTTTCCGGGGTTAAGAACGGACGTGTTTTGGAGATGTTGTGGAGGTGAAGTCTACATGAGTTGGGCATGGATGGATACATGGATAGGACAGAAACTGCATATTCAATCCCAATGGAGACATGCTGCCAGGAGGCAAATGGCAACCAGGGGCTGAGGTGAGTTTCCAACAACACAGCAATGAGAACCATTTAAACCTTATCAATACATGACAAAAGGCGAATGCAGAAAAAAAAAAGGGGGGGGGGAGGGTACAATACCATATCTCACATCATATACTGGTGAAAGTCCCATACACAGGTAGGTAGGTAGGGCGGGACTATCAACATTAGGAATCAGAGAACATGTTGCACACAGCATGAGTGGGTCCATGTTTGAAAATGCTTCAGGAGGACCCTAGAACATCAAGGGGGGGGGGGGAACCGGGAGGAGGAGGCCGGTGCTGGGATGCAAGCAAGGCAGCTATGTAGTAAGGCCTCAATTTCGTGGTCTGTGTGCGTTTGGACCACCTTGTGAGGAACGTCAATACGGTAGCCAATGAAGCAAATACTAGGGTCTGGGAGCACTGGAGAAATGGCTATGGAGAAAGTCAAATGTCAGAATTGTGGAGTTCCAGTTCTCTTCTTACTGGACGTTGCAAGGGGGAGAGAGGATCAGTACGGTGTCTGCGTGTTCTCTTCCACTGTGCCTTAGGTGATAGATTGCAGGAGACAGGACACCAGGGTTCTGCCGGGAAAAAAAAGGGGTACCAATCAGGTAAATCCACCTGTGAAGGAGCTAACGATTCACAGAAAGCTAGCAAATCTTCAGGAGTCCGTAGAAGTGCTGTGCGCCCCCTGTTGGTGGCAGAGAGGCAGAATGGAAATTTCCGTCGATACGCTATTCGATTAGCGCGAAGGGTTTCCCGTAACGGACACAAGGCCCGCCTATTTTGTAGCGTTATTTGCGAAAGATATTGAAATAAGTGAATGTCGGTTTCATGGTAGATAATACGGCTCCTTTCTGTAGCTTTGCGTAGGATTTCTTCTTTAAGGGGGAAGCTTACCAAGCAACATACAATATCACGTGGAGGCTCTGCGTCCATAGGCCGAGGGCGTAGGGCCCTGTGGATCCTCTCCATTTCAATCGGGGACTCGGGTAGATAGACTAATTAATCATTTAAAGATGGCACATACTGTTTGTTTCAGGTCCCCCTGTTCCACCACCTCCGACAGCCCTTTGACCTTGATGTTATGGCGACTGCCTCGATTGTCCAAATCCTCCAAATGCCTATGCATTTTCAAGGAGGTGCGGTAAATGTGCATTGTATGTTCGCTGAACTTGGCGAATGGCGTCCGCGTAAATCTGCACTAACTTTTCCAAATCCAACAGGCGGGTGGTAATTGATTGCAGATCAGACTGGAGGTCTGCTATCGTGGTTATCAAAGTATTTTTGATGTCGGAGGCCACGGAGTGGAGATCCAGCAGGCTGGGTTGCTAGCTAGACGGAGGGGAGGCCTCCTCCACACTGACAGCGGGAAGATCGGGCCCGCTCTCAGGAGAGTGCGTGGTCGCGGTCTGCTGCTCCGCTCACTTGGAGCTTAACAGCTCCGGGATGTGGCGGGTCAGCGGCGTCCCGGGGTCATGAGGTGCCCAGGGGGTGGAGGCACTCCTAATGTTCCTGCCCATGGGCACAGTGAAGCTGGGGGGTCCGAGGGAGCGAATTTAAGTTCTTCGGGTGCGGGAGCTCTGCAGTCAGGCATTGATCTTGGATCACAGATGCCACCGAGTGGAGATCCAGCAGGCTGGGTTGCTGGCTAGAAGGAGGGGAGGTCTCTTCCACACTGACATCAGGAAGATTGGGCCCGCTCTCAGGAGAGTGCGTGGTCGCAGCCTGCTGCTCCGCTCACTGGGAGCGAAACAGCTCTGGGATGTGGCGGGTCAGCGGCGTCCCAGGATCATGAGGTGCCCAGGGGGTGGAGGCACTCCTAATGTTCCTGCCCATGGGCACAGTGAAGCTGGGGGGTTCGAGGGAGTGAAGTTCTTCAATTTCGGGAGCTCTGCAGTCAGGCATCTATCTCGGATCACTGTCAAGCCATGCCCACCCCCGATAGATCTTCTTTAATAACAATGTAGTTGTGTATTTAAACATAAATGTATTTTTTTATACATAGCTTGCATGTATTCCTGAATGTGTTTTGATATCAGCCTCCTGTTAGCTCCTGAGATTTGGAGAGGGAGCAAGGAATTCAAAAATACCTACCCAGCTTTACTTTGGGGAGGAAACAGCAGCACTGGGAGCTTTTCAGGTTCTGCTTCAGGCTCATGTGCTAACAGAAAACATACAGACAGGAGGAGTGAGGAGAATTGATGAATTACCAGTTTGTTGCTGCTTCATTGTCGAGTCAGTGAGCTGCAAAGCCCCCAGCTTCAGGTGAGACCCCAGCTTTCTCTAGAAACCTAATCCCCTACAGGCTGCCAGGTCTGATGCACAGTCCCCTTGCCCCTCCAGAACACCCTTTCTACCCACAGTGACCCCCTCATCCAGAGGCTTCCAGCATTTCAATACATATTTGGGGTTCTCATACTTTTATTGTGCGAGTATAAGCTTTTTTTTATATTCGTCTTGGAAAGATTTTAAAGAATTTACCAAGCCCTAGTCTCAAAGGTTGAGAATCACTGCCAGGGAATAGATCTATAAACTAAAATTATAATGATGGATCTTTTTAAAAGCAATCACATGGGGCCATATGCTTTTATTATCTTTATTCAAAAGGTCTTATACTATTTCATTTGCGAAACTAAATACATATGTAAATAAACCTCTAATTGCAGATGACTAATACAGGAAATCGATTCTAATCCTACCTCTTTGAATTAAAGCATTTTACCAACATTAAATCATATAATCCAAGGGGGTCTCATCTTTCATTGAAAATACGTCCTTACATGCTACACTAAGCATGAGATCGTATCTATGGAGAATTGTGTGATTTGATTGAAGTTCTATACCTGCTAGCAGCATACTATTGTAAATGTATTGTTAGAATGCCATATCTATTTTCAATGGTTTATTGCATGTCTGATTAAGTTGATATTATTCTTTTCTTGCAGTGGATTTGTGAAGCTGTGGATTTGTGAAGCTGTGGACTTCGCTGACTCTTCTGCAACATTATCAGAACCAGGAGTTCTCTATCCGTGTTTTACAGGTAAACCTATCTAACAAGCTGTCACTGTACAGAACAATAACACTGGGTTTTCATTCACCTCTGAGATCAGGAGCTGCTGTCACTGAACTTTCTAACTGTGAAGACTGGACAGACCTGTTCTGTGATCCTTCTGTGCTTCTGGAATGGTAACAAAAACTCATTAACACACACCACAGATTTATTGTTACTGCCCAAGTTCATGTTTGCAAGAAAGTAGGTAAATAGTACCTGGTATTTATGTGCAGCTATAAATCTGCATGTGGGTATTAAGGGATCTGTCAATCAAAAATGTTATTTCATTTTCTTAGACGTTGCTAGGTTTCCACTTTACATGTCTTCAATTCATTATAGAATGCCAGAGCTGGACAAATTTCAGAAGTCAAGTAGCCAATGCTTCTTCCACTGTAATTGTTAGTGTATCTAGCTCCTGCATTAGACACACTGAATTCACCTACATCTGTCCACCCGTGCAGTATACATATATATGAATCCTAGCATGACAGGTCTCAAAAGCATATAAAATTACATATAAAACTTTAAAAGCAAGCAGTGTTTATAAAATATACAAACATATTGATGATTTATGTTTATTATTAAATATATTTTTTTCTTCTTTTTACATAGGTCTCTCCCTTCTTGTTGGCACTGGCTGGTAACAGCAGAGAACTAGTCCTTGACTAGCTATTTTTTTTTTTTTTTTTTTTAAATTGAAAAATGAAGGGAAATACAGGAGCAAAGAGCAGGGCAGTAGACAATCATACAAATGAGAACAAGAAAAATGTACATTGTTCATATACAGCATACACAATAGGATTACATCTTTATAGCCCTTTGTTGCAGAGTTTTAAGATCACATCAGTAAAAAATTATACAGAGTAAGTAGAGGTTGAGTAGAGGAAACAAAAGTCAGAGAAGGAAAAGAAGAGCAGAACACACATCAGGAATGATAATAACTTGACTAGCTATTTTGAAAAATGTTCTGTAACTTGGTCACCCGAGGAACAATACTTGGTATTTCCAGCAGTCCATTATCATCATACAAATGGTACAAGTTTGTGGTGGCCTTTACACCTGCAGGTTTGTGATAGTGCTGAGCTCCTTAGGACCTTCACTCAGAAGGACATCGCCCTGTTCTCTGAACTTACTGGAGATATGAACCCACTGCACCTGGATGAGGAGTTTGCCAAACAGAAAGTTTGGGAAACCTGTTGTTCATGGTGTTCTACTCAATGGCCTAATGTTTCGGTCCTGGGCATTAAACTACCCGCGGAAGACCGTGTGCTTCTCTCCCAGGACATTCGCTTTCCAGCTCCATTACATGCTGGGGAGGAGGTTGTAGCGAGAGCACAGATTACATCTCTAAAGAAATTCTTGGCTTTTATTAGAGTATCTTGTGTTGCAACGCAAAGCGGACAGACTGTAATGGAGGGGACAGTAAAAGTTCTTGTTCCTGGAGATTGATTTTGAAGCTGTTCTGCAGGTCAAGTGCAAAACAAGGACAAAGTTGAAATTCGTCCATTGATTCTGGTCAAAATCACACCTTGGCTGTCTTCTAGGCATAGAGTGTTGAGATGGCAGACTTTACCTGTTGTTCCACTTAGTGAAACCAGACAGCGTGGTGTGACCAGCTGTAATTGAAGTAAATGTAAACCCAATTACTAAACTCTTATATGAGCTTAAACATGTTAATGTAGTTTACAAAGGCCTTTTAATATTTTAAAATCTGCAGCTTTCATTGAAATAATGATGCCTTTCCTCATATAAGGTGACAACGCTCTTTTTTTTTTTTCTCACAGCGGTCATTACTCTGCCACATAGGTTTCCAGTGGAGACTACACAGGGGGCTCTTTCAACACACAATATGCAGAAATGTTTCACTGTTGTCACAGTCAGGAAACCTGCCTTGAGAAATGCCATACAGTCATGGCTGGAGCATGTAGATAGAAAGAGGAAGAGATGAACAGCACTGAGATGCAACAAAAGATGAAAACAAGTTTTTTGAATAGCAGTGTGTTCTGGTACACAGTGCTTTAACAAGAAAATATAATTTCGTTTGGGTTTACATCTATTTTGAAGTTCCTGTTCAGTCAGTGTTACAGTAATATGTAGTAAAACATAATGTAGGATGGTGAGAAAACCATGGTGCGTCGTAGTGCCTTTCATTTATTATGCATGGCACACGCACTGTTACAGTAGTGGGCAACGCAATGCATTGCACTGCAGCACAGTAATTCACACAGGTTCATTTCAGGCAACTGTTTACAAAGTATGGAGGATTGCCTGACCATATACACAGGTGATCACAGACATCTGTGTACATGGTGAGACAGTCCTCCATACCTTTTAAACAGAAATGGGACAATGGCCATGTAATAGTGGTGTCACCTTTGGGTCTTTGTACATGGTGGTCATTTAGTACAGTCTGAGCTTTAATCGGAAATCCTTGCTGAATAATGGCATGTTCAAAATCTTTTATCGATAATGAGAAACAGATGCAAACAGATGGCCAATTCTGTAAATGATCTTTATTAGAGATAAAAACATGAACTTCTTTTTGCGATTGTTTTTGCCTTGTGCACAATATCATTATTTATATACATATAATAAAGAAATACATTGCAGTTCAATTTAAACTGTCCGTTTTTGTGTCAACGTAACTCTTATACTAATGCAGGCCACACGTGACAATTTGTAGGCAACACTGATCAGTATGGCCCTGTATGCAATTAACTGCTGCCTGAAATTCCTTGAAATTTTCAGCATGTGGACGGCATACATGTCAGTAGACTGGAAAATCATCTAAACTCCTGAATGTGTATTTATAGACAGTAGTTTTTCTTTTTAGATAGTGTATGGAAAGTTTAAAACGCTTCCCTATGTTATCCCCTTGTCAGTTCCTTGTAAGTACTTTAAAGTGTTCTCCTTCACACAAAAAATGAAATGCCTGACCCCCCCGCACCCACTGTACTAGGATACCAAGCTGTCAGATCCTGTAAAGCCAGTGCAGTGGTCCGAAGATTTGAAATATCTGCTGTTCTCACTCTTCTATGTGCAACGCTTCTGGGATGGACCAGAGCATTCACTGAGCCGGTGTTGACCTATTAGAACCTCTCTGCCAGTTCAGTATCGCCAGAGTTAAGTGCATTAGAACTGAAGGTGGGGGGGGGGGGGGTTGTGTGGATGGTGGGGTTGTAGAGTGTTTTTTTTTTTTTTCTGGAAAGGGGAACTGACACTTTAATGTTGCTAAATACATGTCTCCTGTAATCTCCTGCACAGCAGTATTCTGAGTGAGAAGAGAACACAAAAGTGTCTTCATCAGTGTGCTGATCAGTTCTGCTCTTTAAGGTGGGAATACATGCTTATAAAATTGATCGATCGGTCATCCGACGACCAAGAGGCGTTCGTTCGTTGGTAGAAATCACGGACCACATTAACAAATCTAAAAAAAAATCGTTCGGCGGGCAATACATAGTGTTGACGTCTTCTGTACAAGTGGAAGTGATGCAGTGTGCGTTTGACCTTGTAGCCACGCCCTTCCGGCCAGAACGAGCGATATACACAACAATTACCAGCAATGAGTATAATATAGGTTATTACATGACCTATATACATAAATAGTGATACATACAATATAATCTGCAGAATTCTGTTTTCATTATCTCGTTAGGCCAATCTACTTTTAACATTTGGATTTTTCGTTCGTGTTTACGAAGATTCCTCGAACATAAACATCCGGGTCATCTGTTTCCGGTCATGTGTGATAGCGCTTAATATATTTTTTTTGTACGACCGTCATACCACCGCATAGAAAATCGGTCGTTCATATGTGAAACAACAACATTTTTCACTGTTGTTCAACCGTATTTTTTCGTTCATAATATCGATATCGGTTAAAACATCCTGCTCACCAACGAAGAGAAAATCGTTTGATCAGTGGTTCTGCAAAATTTTTCAGACAATCTTCTTATCGTGTGTACAGAACATTAATGTCCAATCACAGGCTGGGGAAGGAGATGGGACTTAGGAAGCGGAATTTCAACAGAGTTTTTTTTTTTTTATAAAACCTATGGTCGCTCAGTAAAAGAAGTGAGCACCTTAATCATCATATCAAGGAGGGAAGTTTGGTGATTTGTACAAAATATGAATGCCTGCAAGAACAAGTGTAATGTAGGACATACATGTGGGAAGGCATACAGATGAGATCCTGATTTTTTTTTTTTTTTTTTTTTTTTTTTCCAATATGTTTCTGCTGTGAGACAGGAGCACCAGTTAAATGACATTTTCCTTTACATACAATTGTTTACTGCAAAAGCTTGGTAGGCAGGAAACACAAGTTTTGCATATAACACCAACTTAAAAAAAAATTGAAATCACTTATCCAAAGCCGGATGGACTGTGTGTTGGTTAAATGTGTATGTAAAAGCAAAATTTTTTTTTAAAGAGCATCTAGTCAGCATGTGAAATTGTATATTCATTTCCATATTGTGCTTGAATTATGTTTAGCATACCCGAATGATCTTGAAGTTTGTAAACTTACTTTCTGAAGATCTCCACACATTTACTTCCTTGAATTCTGTGTCACTATGCCTTGTGCAGCCACTGCTGTGTCGCATATGTCACTGAGCCTGCCTTCTGAACTACAGAGGTGCTAAGAAGAGGAGTTTTAAGAGGCGAAGTCAGTACAGGAATCACAGCAAGGTATCATGGGATATGTAGTCCTTAGAAAATGAACAGACGGTACAAAGCATGCAAGGAATCCAGGGAGTTGTGGAAAGAGATGGCCAGCAGGATGACAGCACTCACAACACAAAAGGAGATTTTTCAAATAATAATAATTTTTTTATTGCTATTAGGCAGATGGCACGCAATATTTTTCTTTTTCACAGAGATTAACCATTGCTACAAATCTCTAATGCCTGCGATTACCAGCAATAAAGAGTAGCTAACAATTTAATTGCTAAGGTCTCTGGCGATTTGCTATAGCATTGGGCTGGGCTGTCCATTGTATAGCTAAGCATAGTGATTGCTGCAATGTCATAGAAGAGCATTAAGAGCGATTGTCGCTAGCAATTTTGCCACCAAGCCAAAATGCTGATGAATCTAGATCATTGAGTGACAAATTTATTTAAAAAAATGTCTGTTAGTGATACCATAGACTAGAGAATCAATAGGATCTTAGCGACAGATTGCTGTAAAAGCAAAGGGGGAGAAAATCACTTGTGTGTACAATTCTGATCTTATAAAACAAAAAATAAAGTGTGTGCTGTGACCAGAGAACTCATTTAACAACTTTTTGTCTGGCATATGTATATAAATGTCCTGGACAGGAAGCTGTTAAATCAGGATCGAGCCTGCGCTTGCAGCGTTGACCCTGGTATTTTTTAGTGCCAGCGATCAACTTTCCTGTAAAAGTGATCCAAGTGGCTTTACAGCTGCCCATTTCACTTTTAGAGGGCTTGGAATGCCCACCACCGCCACCACCACTGCTGATCCCGAGCTTTCTCATTTCATTGGAGATCCAGGGACCACTAAGCAGTCGGCTCAGCAACCCACAGAAGGGAAACATCACTTCTGGGATGAATGAGTTCTGATTTTAGTGCTGTGTTTTCCTGGCAGGTACAGCCAGGGAAACATTTGATCAAACAGATATAAGTTTGATCAGCTGCTTTTTGAGGGCAGGGGAGATATCAGAAGTCTAATAGACCCCTGATCTCCCATTAAAGCAGGTCTTGACAAATTTGCTTTGAATCTAGGATCCAGCTAAAAAGGCTAGTGTTTTTTTTTTTAAGAGTACTGTGGGTTGTCAGCGCCCGGGGTAAGGCAACTTTTGGGCGACAAGCTTCACACTATGTGATTTGCCTTGCGACAATCACGGCAAAATCGTACCTTGTTTTAGTTGCCATTGAAAATAATGGCACCTGAACCTGTGTTTTGCAATTACAGTGACTCTGCCACGATCCCAAAACGCCCAAGTGCAAAGCGAATGGAGCCGCGTTGGTTCACCCATATGCTTCTCTGGATGAGTTTTTGAAACTCACAGATTTGCATGACAGGCTAGATATGTGTTCCTATTGCAGTGGTTCACACAGATGTGATCCATGTGCATTGCGTTTTGAGTGCCATTATGAAGGGTCCTGTGCAGGTTTGTAGCTGTGCGTTCCAGACTTGCAAGTGATAGAGTAGAGTGGCACGCAGAGATAAGTGTTCACATAGGATTGCTATTGACAGGAGATTTTGATTTGAATTCAATGGGAGGCAATTTTGCATTGCCATTGATGGGAGGCAGTTTTTCATTGAAGTCAATGGAAGGCCATTTTGCATTGATGTCAGTGGGAGGCAGTTGTGGAGAGAGAGCTGGGAAAAATCATACCTGTATGTACTGAAATTGCACAGAAAGTGGAATGACACTGCGATTTCAGTACACGTGTGAACCCAGGCACCAGGATGCAATTTCCAGTCACCATGGCGACCTGGCGCCTGGGATTTGTCAAGCCTTGCTATAAAGAGTATCTGTCAGTGCCCAAAACTATAACAAGGGGTCTTGATCACCCATTGTGATAGCAATAAAGTTGAATAAAAAACAAAATTATGTGTAAAAAAAAATATGCAGTGAAGGAAATAAGTATTTGATCCCCTGCTGATTTTGAATGTTTACCCACTCACAAAGAAATGATCAGTCTAAAAATTGAATGGTAGGTGTATTGTAACACTGAGAGACATAATAGCAACAAAAAATTCAAAAGAAATGCATGTCTAAGTGATTTGCATGTTCATGAGGGAACTAAGTATTTGATCCCCTATCATTCAGCAGGATTTCTGGCTACCAGGTGTCTTTCATACAGGTGGTAAGCCGAGATTAGAAGCAGCCTCTTAAAGGGAGTGCTGCTAATCCCATTTTGTTACCTGTATAAAAGACACCTGTCCAAAGGAGCAATCAATCAGATTCCAAACTCTCCATCATGGCAAAGACCAAAGAGCTGTACAAGGATGTCAGGGACAAGATTATAGACCTACACAAGGCTGGACTGGGCTACACACCTATCGCCAAGCAGCTTGGTGAGAAGGTGACAACAGTTGGTGCAATCATTCGCAAATGAAAGAAACACAAAACAACTGTCAGTCTCCCTAGGTCTGATGGACCATGCAAGATCTCACCTCGTGGAGTGTCAATGATCATGAGAACAGTGATTAATCATCCCAGAACTACACGTTAGGATCTTGTCAATGATCTCCAGGCAGTTGGGACCACAGTCACCAAGAAAACAATTGGTAACACACTACGCCGACAAGGATTGAAATCCTGCAGTGCCCCCAAGGTCTCTCTGCTCAAAAAAGCACATGTCCAGGCCTGTCTGAAGTTTGCCACTGAACATCTGAATGATGCAGAGAAAGACTGGGTGAAAGTGTTGTGGTCAGATGAGACAAAAATCGAGCTCTTTGGCATCAACTCAACTTGCCGTATTTGGAGGAGGAGGAATGCTGCCTATGACCCCAAGAACACCATCCCAACTGTCAAACATGGTGGTGGAAACATTCTGCTTTGGGGGTGTTTTTCTGCAGGATAGGAAAGGACAACTGCACCGCATTAAAGGGATGATGGACAGGGCAATGTACCATCAAATCTTGAGTGAGAACCTTCTTCCCTCAGCCAGGGCATTGAAAATGGGTCGTGGATGGGTGTTCCATCATGACAATGACCCAAAACACACAGCCAAGGCAACAAAGGAGTGGCTCAAGAAGAAGCATATTAAGGTCCTGGAGTGGCCTAGCCAGTCTCCAGACCTTAATCCGATTGAAAATCTGTGGAGGGAGCTGAAAGTTCGAGTTGCCAAATGTCAGCCACCAAACCTTATTCACTTGGAGAGGATCTGCCAAGAGGAGTGGGCCAAAATCACTCCTGAGATGTGTGCAAACCTGGTGGCCAACTACAGGAAACGTCTGACCTCGGTGATTGCCAACAAGGGATTGCCACCAAGTATTAAGTCATGTCTTGTGAAGGGGATCAAATACTTATTTCCCTCATGAACATGCAAATCAGTGCATCATTTGCTAGACATGCATTTCTTTTGACTTTTTTTGTTGCTATTCTGTTTGTGTGTTACAATACACCTACCATTAGATTTTTAGACTGATCATTTCTTTGTGAGTGGGCAAACATTCAAAATCAGCAGGGGATCAAATACTTATTTCCTTCACTGTATAACAAATATCAAGCACCTCTGACCCCCTGAGCTCATGTGCAAATGCACACATAGGTCTGATGTGCATAATTAACAGTGATTGCACCACCCATGTGAGCTATTGCTGTGAACACCAGAGTGAAAGCAGTTTAAGTGCCAGAGCTCACCCTTAGAGCAGTGTTTCTCAACTCCAGTCCTCATGGACCCCCAACAGGTCATGTTTTCAGGATTTGCATTATTTTGCGCAGGTGATTTGATCAGTTTCACTGCCTTAGTAATTACCACAGCTGTTTCATCTGAGGGAAATCCTGAAAACATGACCTGTTGGGGGTCCATGAGGACTGGAGTTGAGAAACACTGCCTTAGAGGATGAGGTCGCCTTCGGAACAAGTTACATGTTCCACCTGAATTTAGGGTGTAACATGTTCCACCTTCTGCCGCCTCTCCCCCCTATCCCATTCCCTCATGACAATGGGTGGAGGTTCTTCTTCCCGCATCCACTGTCACTTTTTGAAAAAAGCTCAGCTGTGCAGGGCTTTACCCACACAGCCATGTCATTTACTCAGATTCCTGTGAATGAATAAATTACAAGTACTGTCTTCCACCGTGGCAGACAGACTTGTAGTTTCAATGGGCCGCAGGAGCACTGATGAGCTCTCATGTAATCCATTGACATTTTCTCTGTCTTACAAACAGCCTGTATAGAGATATGGACTAAAAGCCAAAGGACATATCTGCAGAAGCCAACATTGCACCAGTGATCTACTGATCGTGGACTTTTCAGACACTTCTCCAAATCATAAGTTCTTCAGATACCAAAACTCCCATCGAGCAACAAAACACCATGTAGAGAAGAGATGCTGACTCAAGTAATTAACTCAAGCACAAAATTTTTTATATAAAATTGCACTTACACAAACTCCAGTAAAAGCCAGCATATCAATTGTGTTGTTTCAAACCGACAAAATGGCCGCTGTCCTTCAGGAGCGTGATAACGTCACACGCATGACACTAACCTACGCATTTTGTCAAAAGAAAGACGTAGTCCGGGACCAGTCTGCCAAGTCGTTGGAAGGAGTCCATATTCAGGAGTTCGCATTACATCATTTGGGCCAGATTGCAGCGCTATTTGAACAGTCCTTCGGGCGGTCAAATCTTCTGGTAAGAGGCTTTAATATTGGGTGGAATGTGAAGGTTTCTCCTCTGGATTGGGCTCTCTTCCAAGCACCAACTTCTGCCTATATGTGTATCCTATATGGACTCTGTTGTAACCTGTGTGTGTTTTCTAGCACTGTTCTCGTTTCGATTTAAATGAGGTTATTTTATTCATAATAATTATTAATAATTATTAATATTAGTAACCTATAAATGCTTTTAAAGTGTCGCTTATGGACAATTATAAGTATTGCAATTTGGTGCCATTTCATAGTTGTGTGCAATTTTAAATCTTGACATGTTTGGTATCTAGTTACTAAGCACAACATCCTCTTTTAGATTTTACAAAATAGTGTTTGTGTGCTCTGAAATTCCTTTATGTGTATTTTTTCTTGCATATAGGCTGCTGTGCAAATATCGCATGATATAGAAAAGTGCGACAACCCCCATTGTATTGTTCAGAGCTTCTGCTTTCAGCAACTAGAGAATGTTTAGAGGTTCTAATCTAAGCAACTCTATAGCAAAAAATCTGATTTATTTACATGTCCATGAAAATGGCAAAATTGCTCCAGACAGCAAGTGGTGAATAATGTCTATTTGTATGTGTTTTATATCTGCCTGGAGTTCAGCCTCAATACTAAGCTCGGCTTCAGTATCATAGAGCCTTGTTGTACACAGGGAGATCGGACACACAGAGCCCTGTACACGGATCAAACCATACCAAATTTATTTGATTGCAGTAATCATAGGCAATGCATTTCTGGGTTTTAATGTATCCACATCATCAGGGGTTTTGAACTAAAAAAAGGTGAATTATTGCTGTAGAGCTGCTATCATTAGTAGCACATTATTACTGTTGGTGTTAATAAATGTGATTAATTAAGAATAAAAGCTTTCTGCAAAATTTATTTTATGTATTTCAGGTACTTATATAGCGCCATCAATTTACGCAGCACTTTACATATATATTGTACATTCACATCAGTCCCTAACCCTCAAGGGGTGTACAATCTAAGGTCCCTAACTCACATTCATACATACACATACTAGGGACAATTTGGACAGGAAACAACCTACCAGCATGTCTTTGGAGTGTGGGAGGAAACCGGAGTACCTGGAGAAAACCCACGCAGGCACAGGGAGAACATGCAAACTCCAGGCAGATGGTGCCGTGGTTGGGATTTGAACTGGCGACCCTAGTACTGCCAGGCAGATGTGCTAACCACTTAGCCAAAATGCCAGAAAGCAGAGAGGTGTCTTTGACCCACTGTGGAGATTTACACCACTTCCTGTTCTATGACACTTGTGCAAGAAATGTGGTGAATGGGTAAAATGGGGTGACGTGAGAATGGCTGTCACCAGGACTGGAAGGCACAGACAGCAATACAAACATTATCAGAAGTTCTAACCCTTTCCCATTCTAATGTAGTGTTTGTTGGTCAGTGCTTCTGTTTGGTCAGTATTTTCTTCCCTTGTAAACAGTCTACTAATATTATTATTATTATACAGTATTTATAAAGCGCCAATAGTTCGCTCAGCGCTGTACATTACAATGGGGGACAGAACAATAACAATACAATACAATGCAAAACATGAGGGGATCGAGGGCCCTTATCTTTCGAGTTTACAATCTAGGAGACTACTAGGGAATTTGAAGGAAAAAATTCTAGGTGGCCGCAGTCATGAAACCTTTTCTTGAGCTGACATAGCTGGACAGATTGGTTTTCAATACTATATGATGCATCTGCATGGGTATCCATAGCTTCCCACAGCCAAGCCTCATGGGGTTGCCAAAGTAGCACAGGCAGGCCTTCTGCATGCTTGGCTTACAATAGAAAGTTAAAACTCATTATAACTAGCCCATAAACATGGCTGGACCAGGCTGGTGCCTCCATATGAGGCTGGTTGACTGTTCTTGAGGGAAACGGTTGATTGGACATATTATATGTCCTTCCTTGATTGGCACTCTGTCCCATTGAGCAGCATGAGCATTGAAATTAAAATGTAAGCTCAGACTTTACAGTTTTAGTGACTGTTTTGTAGATATCTACAGTCGCCTTGTCTAGCCTAAGTGCTTTTGCTTCTTGTCCGCTCAAATGTTTATGGGCAGTACAAGACAGAACGAAAGCAAGAAAACAATAGGGCAATGCTTAGCTCCCCTACCAACCTTTTTTGTGACATACCAGTTTAAAAGTGACAGGTACACTTAAATCAAACCTGTGGGCATATGGAGCTATATTCCTAAAAGCACCTCCATTCATGCTCAGTATATAAACAGTGACGAGATATCTTATGGTCTTTTATTTGGCCTGCCCCTTCCCCTACCGCTCATCACCATACTGTCCCATAAATCTTCCACTCACACTTGTAGATCAGTTTGGAGCAGGGGCGGACTGACCATTTGGAAACTCTGGCACTGTCCGAAGGCCCGGGGTCAGTAGGGGGCCCCATTAGATACCCCTGGTACCTTTTTTCCTAGGCTTTTTTGAGTTTGGGCAAGGACACAGGGGCCCCATGATCTCCTATTGCCTGGGGGCCCCATGAGTTGTCAGTCTGCCCCTGGTTTAGAGTCAAAGGGAGCAGGAAGGAAAAGTCCAAATCACAACTATGAGAGATTTGTTTGCTGTTTCAATAATAGAGGCTCTCCAACTTTTTGGGGTTCGTTAGTATTTTGTCTATATTTTTAGGATAATGGCAGACATCTGGGCTCAGCAGCCTTACCACCTGGCAGTCAGTTTACATGGATCCATATACTCATAGGTACACCTTATACTCCCATGCTCTGTAGCCAATAATACTTTTCTGTAGTGTGAAAACAGATGAGGTGTGACAGGTGACAGCTGGCGGGAACACACCTTATATCCTTTGTTTCAACTTAAGAGTACCATGGCGAGGGGCGGACTGACGATTTGGAAACTCGGGCATTGCCCGAGGGCCTGGGGTCAGTAGGGGGCCCCATGAGATGCCCCTGGTACCTTTTTCATAGGCTTTTTTGAGTTTGGGCAAGGACACAGGGGCCCCATGATCCCCTATTGCCCGGGGACCCCATGAGTTGTCAGTCCGCCCCTGACCATGGCTGAATCTCTCAGGCTGCTTTGCAGCGTCATTATGAGACGACAGTCATAGATTTTGCCAGCAGTGTGAAATGGTGCACATTGTTCATATGGACAGGACATTAATAACTGTGGAATCTGAAATCTCTTTTTATCTGGGCAGAGGAACTGCTAGAGGGATAAGAAGCTGACTCCTTGGTTTTAATAGAACATTATTTTTCTACCCTAAGAAATGAAAATTGATTGCACTTCTTTTTTTTTTAGCTTTTTTTCCTCTGGAATTCTATGTGAAATAAATATCATATCAAGCTATTGACTTTGTGGCAAAAAGTCCTTTTTGTTTCATATATTGAGGGCATCTTTAACTAATATCATGAATAAATGCTGACATATAACACGCGGCTCCGGAGAAGCATTTTGCCCAACACTGCTATTAGTCCAAGAAACAATACAAGTCGAATGAACTGATTTTGGGAAATCACCCTCTTTCTAGGACCCAGCTGAGGTGTCAGCTCCTCCCTCCCGTATACGCCCCATTGGCAAGTCACAACCCTCTTCCTCGTGACACTGTCTTCTGGCACGCCCATCATGTCACGGTAGCCCCACCTACAGCCCCCAAGGCACGCCCCCCTGAGTGGCCGGGCCTGCGCTCAGTAGGTTTGTCTCGGGGTTGCCGGGATGGCGTTCATGGAGAAGCGGCCGTCCAATAAGCTGTCTCTGGATGACACCGTACCGCTCACCGCCGTCATAGAGGCCAGCCAGAGCCTGCAGTCCCACACTGTGAGTGTATGTGTGTATGGGCTACATGGAGGGCTGCGTGTACTCCGTGTGTGATCTCTACCATTCCTGTACAGGATACATGGGGGGTGTACACTACAGATAACTGATATATGGAGGGTGTACACTATAGATCACTGATACATGGAGGGTGTACACTATAGATAACTGATACATGGAGGGTGCACACTATAGATCACTGACACATGTTGTGTGTACACTAGATCACTGATACATGGAGGGTGTACACTATAGATCACTGATACATGGAGGGTGTACATCACAGATCACACTTGCATGGTGGGAGCACACTATAGATTACCGATACATGGATGGTGTACATCACAGATCACTGATACATGGAGGGTGTACACCATAGATCACTGACACATGTTCAGTGTACACCATAGATCACTGACACATGGAGGGTGCACACCATAGATCACTGACACATGGAGGGTGCACACCATAGATCACTGACACATGGAGGGTGCACACCATAGATCACTGACACATGGAGGGTGCACACCATAGATCACTGACACATGGAGGGTGCACACCATAGATCACTGACACATGGAGGGTGCACACCATAGATCACTGACACATGGAGGGTGCACACCATAGATCACTGACACATGGTGGGAGAACACCATAGATCACTGACACATGGAGGGTGCACACCTTAGATCACTGACACATGGTGGGAGCACACCATAGATCACTGACACATATAGGGTGCACACCATAGATCACTGATACATGGTGGGAGAACACCATAGATCACTGACACATGGAGGGTGCACACCAAAGATCACTGACACATGGAGGGTGCACACCATAGATCACTGACACATGGAGGGTGCACACCATAGATCACTGACACATGGAGGGTGCACACCATAGATCACTGACACATGGAGGGTGCACACCATAGATCACTGACACATGGAGGGTGCACAGCATAGATCACTGACACATGGAGGGTGCACACCATAGATCACTGACACATGGAGGGTGCACACCATAGATCACTGACACATGGAGGGTGCACACCAAAGATCACTGACACATGGAGGGTGCACACCATAGATCACTGACATGGTATTCTGATGCAGAATTGTAGTTCTGTCTGCATGTGATGTGTATCTCCCCTTCATCATAATAAATTATATAAGGATTATGTATACACAGGGTATATAGAGGATGCTCCCCATAACCTATCTGTCACAGCTTATGTCTTTATAGTGCATACATGTGTTGTACATTGTATTATGTAGTATGTGTGTGTATGATGCACAATATATTTTATATAACATGACGTACATTTAGCATATGATGTACATTACTCTAGTATATACTTGTGTACAGTACATTATATAGTACACACGACATACAGTACATTTTGTATGTACATGTGATATACTGTACTTTATATAGTATGTGTATATGTATATATATATATATATATATATATATATATATATATATATAAAATGTACAGTACATTCTATAGCACATATACATGACAACCAGTATACTATATAGTATATACATATGATGTACAGTACATTTAGTGAATTACATATAGCATACAGTGCTTTATATATATATATATATATATATATATTGTGTGTGTGTATGTGTGTGTATATATCTATATATATATATATATATATATATATATATATATATCATGCAGGACATTATATAGTACATACAGTATACTATATACAAATGACAGACAGTATTTAGTATATCCAAGGGATGTATGGTATATAATTTATGGTACATTGTAAAATATATACACATGATGCTGCCAGTAATGAATATGTTGTTGGTTATGTATATATAGGATATACATATGATGCAGTATGTTACAATCTGTTATAAATGGTTTATGTGATCTCGGTTCATCTACAACCAATTGTATATATATACCAGGCGATGGGGTGTTTGGAATACATCTAGTTGTAATAAGAAAAAAAATATGAAGATGAGAATGACTGATCCTCTATAGGTAAACAGGACTTATGTACAGGGAGAACTTTGAACTTTCTCTGTCTTGTATCTCTATGGGATAGATAATGAAGATAATTGCAGTAGAGTGTGTCTTATCTCCACATAGGACACCGATAGAATCACAGGGCTTATTAATGTGCATATCTTATATGGGTGAAAACTCTAATGTGTGAGTTCTAATCATCTAAGACTTAGTACATCCGTTATGTCATGACCCAGGGGTGGTTCTGCTTTATGTGTGTGTCAGGGCAAAATGAAAACATTGTCATGTATTGCAAAGATATACTGCACTTTTCTTGTGTTTTATCCCTCTAAATACCTGTCAAGTACAGAAGAATACCCGTTGATCTGCTGCCAGAAATGTAATCCACATCTCAATCCTGTTGTGGGTTGAAAACACAGCATTTTTGAAGCTTCAGCGGTGTCAGCCCTGCCCAATTGTCGTTTGCTGAACTGCCCAAACGATCCCCCTATTTTGTTCTTCACATCAGAAAGGATAATTGTTCTGCAGTCCTAAGATCTAAGAGCAAGGAGAACTAATTAGGTTCCTTGAGATGATGCAGGCAGCGTGCACAGGGCTGCTCTGATTTCTGGCAGGACCAACAGGTATTTTTTGCTTTTGTCGTACACATCTAACAAAATGCTTCTAGTCTTCTATTTAACAGAGTGAAAGGTAGCAAATACCGTGTGCTGTGGTCTATGAAACACATGCATTTTTAACATGCACTAAGATGCAGTGTAGCGACGCCTATAACATACAATGCCATGTGCTGCTGTAGCGTGCACATTAGCACAGTGCGGTAAGTAGGCCCATATTTTCAGGTTTAGAGGAGGAGTATGGGATTGCAGAGCCAAGATTTATATCTTATGTACTGCCAACTACAGCTGACATCAGCCCAGGATGTGTGCAGAATGGAAACTGAAAGTACATTAACCAAAGTGAGAGTTGTGTGTGTGTACGAGATAAGGGTTCATGCACATTGCTGCTAAACTGACATTTGTGGGGCTTTTGGTGTGTTTTTTTTGCCTGTGCCTTGAACCCCCCTCAATAAAAGCTTATATGTCTCCATGCACTCAAAGGCTTTTAGAAGAGTGTAGGAGTAGCAGTGTTTAGAGGCAGAAGAATGAGTTCAGGAGAGGAGCTTTTGGACATAAAAAACTCTAAATGTGCCTAAATGCATCCAAATGTATCTAGACGTGCCTAAGATTTATTAGTGTTTCAGGGACTTTTCATTGCAATGGCCAGAATAAATAAAAATTCTGGCCAGTGAAATAAATAAAACGCTCAAAAGAACCTGAATGTGTCTAAAAGTGTCTAAACACAATTGAAAAATACGTGTTTTTAACTCTGATTTTTCTTGTCAGGAGAAACAGTTTTTACAATAAACCAGTGTACATGAGCCCTAATAGTGCTGTAGTTATGAGGGTTGTGTGAAGTATACGGGATAATGGTGCTGGAGCTGTGAGGTATACGGGATAATGGTGCTGGAGCTGTGAGGTATACGGGATAATGGTGCTGGAGCTGTGAGGTATACGAGATAATGGTGCTGGAGCTGTGAGGGCTGTGTGAGGTATATGGGATAATGGTGCTGGAGCTGTGAGGTATACGGGATAATGGTGCTGAAGCTGTGAGAGTAGTGTGAGGTATACGGGATAAGGGTGCTGGAGCTGTGAGGGTTGTGTGAGGTATACAGGATAATGGTGCTGGAGCTGTGAGGTATACGGGATAATGGTGCTGGAGCTGTGAGGGTTGTATGAGGGATAATGGTGCTGGAGCTGTGAGGGTAGTGTGAGGTATACGGGATAATGGTGCTAGAGCTGTGAGGGTTGTATGAGGTATACAGAACAACAGTACTCCTAACTATGAGAGTTGTGTGAGGTATACAGGAGAATGGTGCTGGAGCTGTGAGGGCTGTGTGAGGTATACAGGAGAATGGTGCTGGTGCTCTGACAGTTGTGTGAAGTATATAGGATACAAGTGCTGTAGTTGTGAGGATTGTGTGAGGTATACGGGGTGATAGTATTATAGCTATGAGGGTTGTGTGAGGTGTATGGGTTATTGGCATTGGAGATGTGAGGTATATGGGATAATTGCATTGTAGTTATGAGGGCTGTGTGGGGTACACGGGATAATAGTGCTGTAATTATGAGGGCTGTGTGGGGTACACGGGATAATAGTGCTGTAATTATGAAGGCTGTGTGGGGTACACGGGGTAATGGTGTTGTAATTATGAGGGTTGTGTGGGGTACACGGGGTAATGGTGCTGTAATTATGAGGGCTGTGTGGAGTACAGAGAATAATGGTGCTGTAATTATGAGGGCTGTGTGGGATACACGGGATAATGGTGCTGTAGTTATGAGGGCTGTGTGGGGTACACGGGATAATGGTGCTGTAGTTATGAGGGCTGTGTGGGGTACACGGGATAATGGTGCTGTAATTATGAGGGCTATGTGGGGTACACGGGATAATGGTGCTGTAATTATGAGGGCTATGTGGGGTACACGGGATAATGGTGCTGTAATTATGAGGGCTATGTGGGGTACACGGGATAATGGTGCTGTAATTATGAGGGCTGTGTGGTGTACACGAGATAATGGTGCTGTAATTATGAGAGCTGTGTGGGGTACACGGGGTAATGGTGCTGTAATTATGAGAGCTGTGTGGGGTACACGGGGTAATGGTGCTGTAATTACGAGGGCTGTGTGGGGTACACGGGGTAATGGTGCTGTAATTACGAGGGCTGTGTGGGGTACACGGGGTAATGGTGCTGTAATTATGAGGGCTGTGTGGGGTACACAGGATAATGGTGCTGTAATTATGAGGGCTGTGTGGGGTACACAGGATAATGGTGCTGTAATTATGAGGGCTGTGTGGGGTATACTGGACAATGGTGCTGTACCTCTGAGGGTTGTGTGTGGTATATGGGAAAATATTATTGTAGTTGTATGTGGTGTACAGCTAATAGGACTGGAGCTGTGAGGTGTACAGGATAATTGAATTGCAGTTATGAGGGGTATACGGGATAATGGCGCTGTAGCTGTAAGGGGTACAGTGGATACAGGGATGTGGAAATTTTTGAAAAAAAATCTACTTGTCCCTCATGACAATCTACTCGTCCTGATAAAAAAAAAACATACATTTTAACCAAAACCTTATTTAAGTCTGCTTTAAGTAATGTTGGGGCTTTTAAAAACAAAAGGGGCTTTATGGTGACTTAAACGTTTAATTTTTTTAACATTGCGCTATTTATCTCCTCCCTGCCCTGCCTGTCTCCAGCACCGAACCCGGGGACTAGCAGGGAGGGGGGAGACCTTGCAGTGTAATGAGTACTGACTGGCTGCTCCTCAGGAAAGGAGAGTGTCGGGCTTATCTTTTATCCCTATTTTATAAAATATAAAAGATGAGGTTGTATCGATAAATAGATATCCAACATGTCAAACCTTACTTTTGCGTACACCTGTGAAATGGCAACAAACGTTTGTACTCTATATTTTTTATAGGTGACCCTTTTAAAGCTCCTTACAGGTCATCAGTTTAGGGTTACGGAGGAGGTCTGGTGCTAGAATTATTGCTCTCATTCTGGCGTGCACTGTGATATGCAACGTGTATCGCAATCAACGTTTTCATGTGTAGGCGCCCGAGCATGTGCTTTTACATTTGTGCATGTGTACATATGTGTGGGGGGGAATTATATGCTTGGGTGTAACTTCCATTCAAAAAAAAATTACTTAACTTTTTTTTTTTTATGACATAGGGAACAAAAAGTCCCCTATGTGATGATTTTTTGGTTACAGGTTCTCTTTTTTGAGACATCTAGGGTCTAAAAGACCCTGGATGTCTCCCCTGTGCTCCACTGAATGTAATGCAGTGAACATTGCATCGGATTACATTATTTCCTGGCCTCAATGACCGGGAGTGTGTCAAACGGGGACCTGGAAGTGTCTGCACATCACTTCCGGGTCAGAAGGGGAGGGGAGCAGATGTGTCCGCTCTTCTCCCTCCCCTATACCACATCCCGCCAGCACACACTGAGCCTGTCCCGGCCTACAGATGGGCACATGGAGCCTGGAACATATAGCTGACGGGGGGGAGAGGCTTACACTATGGGCTGTGTGGAATCAATCGGCTGCTGCTCCTGCCGCCTGAATGCTTCCACCTGACAGGTGAGCCCTGCTGCTTGCCCGACGGCTGAAGGCAAAAATAAACTACCTGCCCGACACCTGGAACTACATGTCCTAGGCATTGGGCGATAGAAATTGCAAATCGCTAGGATATAAAATGTCTACACACCTCTGTTAAAATGTCAGGTTTCTGTGATATAAAAAAAGTGAGACAAAGATAAATAATTTCAGAACTTTTTCCATCTTTAAGGTAACCTATAAACTGTACAACAAAGTTGAACAACAAACTGAAATCTTTTAGGGGGGAGTAAACATAAAAAAACAAAATAATGTGGTTGCATAAGTGTGCACACCCTCATAACTGGGGATGTAGCTGTGTTCAGAATTAGCAATCACATTCAAAATCATGTTAAATAGGATTCAGTACACACCTGCCATCATTTAAAGTGCCTCTGATTAACCCCAAATAAAGTTCAGCTGTTCTAGTAGGTCTTTCCTGAAATTTTTTTAGTCGCATCCTACAGCAAAAGCCATGGTCTGCAGAGAGCTTCAAAGCATCAGAGGGATCTCATTGTTAAAAGGTGTCAGTCAGGAGAAGGGGACAAAATAATTTTCAAGGCATTAGATATAACATGGAACACAGTGAAGACAGTCATCATCAAGTGGAGAAAATATGGCGCAACAGTGACATTACCAAGAACTGGACGTCCCTCCAAAACTGATGAAAAGACGAGAAGAAAACTGGTCTGGGAGGCTGCCAAGAGGCCTACAGCAATATGAAAGGAGATGCAGGAATATCTGGCATGTACTGGCTGTGTGGTACATGTGACAACAATCCCCCATATTCTTCATATGTCTGGGCTATGGGGTAGAGTGGCAAGACGAAAGCCTTTTCTTATGAAGAAAAACATCCAAGCCCGGCTAAATGTTTCAGAAACACATCTGACGTGTTCCAAAAGCATGTGGGAAAATGTGTTATGATCTGATGAAACCAAGATTGAACTTTTTGGCCATAATTCCAAAAGATATGTTTGGCGCAAAAACAACACTGCACATCACCAAAAGAACACCATACCTACAGTGAAGCATGGTGGTGGCAGCATCATGCTTGGGGGCCGTTTTTCTTCAGCTGGAACTGGGGCCTTAGTCAAAGTAGAGGGAATTATGAACATTTCCAAATACCAGTCAATATTGGCACAAAACCTTCAGGCTTCTGCTAGAAATCTGAACATGAAGAGGAACTTCATCTTTCGGCATGACAACGGCCCAAAGCATACATCCAAATCAACAAAGGAATGGCTTCACCAGAAGAGGATTAAAGTTTTGGAATGGCCCAGACCTGAATCCGATCAGTGGGGTGATCTGAAGAGGGCTGTGCACGGGAGATGCCCTCGCAATCTGACAGATTTGGAGTGTTTTTGCAAGGAAGAGTGGGCAAATATTGCCAAGTCAAGATGTGCCATGCTGATAGACTCATACCCAAAAAGACTAAGTGCTGGAATCAAATCAAAAGGTGCTTCAACAAAGCATTAGTATAAGGGTGTGTACACTTATGCAACCATATTATTTTAGTTTTTTTATTTTTACTTCCCTCTACCTAAAACATTTCAGTTGTTCAACTGAGTTGCACAGTTTATAGGTTACATTAAAGGTGGAAAAAGTTCTGAAATGATTTATCTTTGTCTCATTTTTTTACATCAGAGAAACCTGACATTTTAACTGGGGCGTGTAGATTTTTTTTATCCACTGTATATGGGATGATAGCTGTGTAGCTGCGATCGTTGTCTGGGCCTGCTCACACTTCTCTGCTCGGTCCTGGGGGTTACCATAATTTTCATGAAAGATTATGTACACTTTGTATCACAGCACATCATATTGTACATTTTTAGTTGAACTGCTTTGCTTGTTTTAACTCCAAATTTTATTTCCTTGATGATAACAAAAATAAACTCAATTTCCTTGTAGATCTAAGAAAGAAGTAATTATTTGCTTTTTTTTCAGTGTGACAACCAGGCAGCTAGTATTTTCAGAAGGTAAAATCAGCACTGGCAGATTCTGTGCTTTTTCATGAGAGGTTTTCTTAAAATGGTGAAACAAAAGCTAATCGTTGTATTAGCTTCTCCTATGCACTGCGTGGGTTTAGGTTCTTATGCCACAGCATTGAATCCAGGTGTTTTGGGGTCCAAGGGAGTCCCGGGTGTAGTGGACATCCCGCTGCCAGCAGCTTGTCAAAATCAGTGGCAGGATGAAATGCGTGACGGCTGTACGCATTTGGCATTGAATACATTCAGGGACATGTGCCCTGTATATTTCAGCCTGTTGTTGATTTTCACAAGCTGCTTACTGCATCCATGCCTCACTTGCACCCCGAAATGGTCACGTGCAGGAGCCTGGCAGTACAGGGTCGTTGGTTCATATCCCAACCACAGCACCACCTGCCTGGAGTTTGCATGTTCTGCCTGTGCCTGCGTGGGTTACCTCCGGGTTCTCCGGTTTCCTCCCACACTCCAAAAGACATGCTGGTAGGTGAATTGGCTCCTGTCTAAATTGTCCCTAGTTTGTGTATGTATGAATGTAAGTTAGGGACCTTAGATTGTACACCCGTTGAGGGTTAGGGACTGATGTGAATGTACAATATATATGTAAAGCGCGTAAATTGACGGCGCTATATAAGTACCTGAAATAAATATATTTCCCTTGGAGTTCCACTGTGAAGTGAGCCTGCCATAAATTTGAACTTCCAGAACCATTACCTGCAAAAAAAGGCTTGGAAATATTTATCTTTCCCACCGTCCATGTTGATGAGTAATAGACCCCCAAAGTGTGCTGGGAAACCAACACACCTGATCTCCTGTGTCCCACTCTGTGTTTTTTCCTGCTGACCTCCTTGTCACTATTGTGTCCTTCATGAACATGGAGGTTGGCGAGCAGAGCTTCTGAGTGCTGCGGAGAACACTGGAGTTCAGCACTCCCGGGAAGTGTTGGTTTCCCAGCAGACTTTGGGGGTCAATTACTCTTAGCAAAGTTTGGAGGCGCTGGCAGTTGCAAAGGAAAGTATATACTGTACAGTCTTCTTCTGCAGGTGATTGGTGTTGGAAGTTTTAAAATTCATGACAGGGTCACTTTAAGAAATGTGCATAAAGGAAATCTGTCATGACTAATTTCATGCCAAGGACTCGGAACGCTACTGTTAAAAGTATCCTTTGCTCATTTTATACATTCATTGATTGTTAATCTTTGTAATTTTTTTCATTTTATGAACTACTGTATTTTTCGCTCCATAAGACGCACATTTTCCCCCCAAAAAAGGGGGGAAAATGTCAGTGCGTCTTATGGAGCGAATATGGAGCGGCCGGTCCGGTATTTCCGCCACCATGTCAGAATACCGGGCTGACCGCTCAGCTCTTCTCTCCTGCAGCACCTTACCTGTTCCTCTGTCCAGCGCTGTAGTCTTCCCGCGCCGGCTTCTGTGACAGCCGGGTGCCCCTGCGCATGCACGAGAAGCGCTGTGCTTTGTGAATGGTCCGGCGACTTCTGGGACACATGACCCAGGTCCCAGAAGGTGCCGGGCCATTCACAAAGCGCAGCGCTTCTCGTTCATGCGCAGTGGGCACCCGGCTGTCACAGAAGCCGGCGCGGGAAGAAGCCAGCGTGCCCACACTAAAGAAAGGACAACTTCAGGTACCCGCTCCCCACCTTTCCCAAAGGTCCGCAGTCTCTTGGTCATCCCCTGTACTATGTCCGCAGTCCCTGGCATTTTCCCTGTGTTATGTTCACAGTCTCTGGTCATCTGTACTGTGTCCGCAGTCTCTGGTCATCCCCTGTACTGTGTCCGCAGTCTCTGGTCATCCCCTGTACTGTGTCCGCAGTCTCTGGTCATCCCCTGTACTGTGTCCGCAGTCTCTGGTCATCCCCTGTACTGTGTCCGCAGTCTCTGGTCATCCCCTGTACTGTGTCCGCAGTCTCTGGTCATCCCCTGTACTGTGTCCGCAGTCTCTGGTCATCCCCTGTACTGTGTCCGCAGTCTCTGGTCATCCCCTGTACTACGTCTGCAGTCCATTGGTTCAGAATATTTTTTTTCTTGTTTTTCACCTCTAAAACCTAGGTGCGTCTCATGGTCAGGTGCGTCTTATGGAGCGCGAAATACGGTATATATTAATAAATTTCAGTGCTTTTTTTTTTTTTTAGTACATTTATTTTAAAACTGAATTGGAAAGCCGTTGGAATATCTTTTTGGGTGCCATTGCTGACCTCTCCTTCTAAAAATGCTGGTTGTCTAGCTGTCATGTCCACTCCTCGTTAAGGCTTTGAGCCTCTGACCCCAAAAAATCCTTTTTTTTTTCCCTTTCAATTTTCTTTAAAGGAGAAGTATAGCCAAAGCTCTTTTTGCTATGTTTCTCCTATGGATCACAGGAGTGCAGTTAGGCTGGCCATACGCTATACAATTTTCTTTAGAAAATTACTTTAGATTTACCAAAAACCATATAATAAGAGGTCAAACCTAAACAACACTTTCAGTTGTATCCAATTAGGCGAGCCCTTGCACTACACAGTTGAAGGTAAATCTAAAGGAAATTGGGCAGAAAATTGTATAGTGTATGGCCAGCCTTAGTTCTCCACTTCTGTGACCTAAATTATGTATTTGTTTCAGGTGGGCTGGAGATCAGCTAGCACCACACCCCATATTGTGAATATCCAACATTGTATAGAAATGAGGGGATTTTTAAGGTGCTCAACAGACTTCAAACAATATTGTACAAAAATCATACAAAGCTTTATTACATATTGTCATGGAAAAAACTACATCACATTAGTAGTCTTAAGAAATCTAAAACCAACACGATGCTTCATGTGGCTTGAAGTTCACCATGCAACAATTCCAACTCGACATGTTTTGTCAAATTTCTGGCTTCTTCAGCAGGTATATAGATAGTTGCATGTAATTGCCACTAGAAATGACTAAAATACAAATAATAAGCAATTTGGTTTACAAGGTTACAAAAAATAATAACAGAGTCACCAATGCTTATGCATACAGAGTTAACAACGGCTACTAAAGACAGGTTTTTGTAGGTTAACCTGCCAAGGTTTTCCTACCAGGTGTATCTTGATATATGGAAAACCCAGCAAACAAGCATCCACTTCTGTATCCTCAGAGGAGTCTTAGATGAACTAGAAGAGGGAAAAGGTTGCAACCCGCCAATACGGACCTCCCTACTAACAAACATATCAAGATCTCAATACAACACAATGACAAAAAAAAAAAAAAAAAGGGAAAAGTATACATCTAGGTATCAAAATAGGCAAAATGTCCTACACCTACCACAAAGAACTGAAGAGTAATCAACTCAAGAAAATTAGCTTAATGAACACCACAACGAAACAAAAATGTCCATCCTTAAACTTCGATACCGTGTACTTGTGTGGTGTAGCAGCCATCCAAGGCTGACTTATATATCCCTCCCACCCTGCCAGTGATTAACGGCCATGTGCGAACGCCCAAAATGGGACCACACATGTGCACAAGATTGCCGAAAGTGACGCCATGCGCAGGAACACCTCAGCGCCATCTTGTAACATCCATTGCTGCGCTAACAGTCAGATGCATGAAACAAGTGGATGATCAATGGTATGAGAGGTGTCCTTATCGCTAACGCGTTTCGTGGCAATGGCACATTATCAAAGGGATAATCCCTTCCCTTTGATAATGTGCCATTGCCACGAAACGCGTTAGAGATAAGGACACCTCTCATACCATTGATCATCCACTTGTTTCATGCATCTGACTGTCGGCCATCTTTTTGGATTCTGTGCATCAGCTTTTTTTGGACATTACCATGTAAGTGTATTACTTACTTTTCACCTTTGAATAAAAATACTACACTATGAAGATTTCTTTCTTTTGGGTCTTATTGCCGAGCCCCTGAGATGATCTCCTGATATGAAAGCACACCAATCCTGACGATAGAGGATATAAAGTGATTTCGTGTTACTGTAAAGAGGCGCACTCCCCCTGGTGGTAGGAGACGGTAAGAGTGGTGCACTGGTGTTCCTGAGGGCTTCACGCTGAGGACCATCTGGCTGTGACCAGGAGTAGGTCATTATACTCCAATGCGCATTTACTTGCGCTATCTGGTTAGTGCAATATACAGTTATTCCCCTATCACGGAAGTCACGGATTTGTTTGGATACATCACAGAACTTATGACTTTAACATCCCCATCACTATAGGCACCTTGATTAGTCGGCTAGATCTTCATTACTTATCTGATTACTGTTTACATCAATTTAAGAGTGTGTGATCTGGTGCATGTCAAAATATGAATGTTTAACTCTGCTATTTATGTTAATTCCCTGTATTATATACTCAAGCGCTGCAACTTTTTGTATTTGACTTTTGATGAAGGGGGTATACGAGGTTTACCTTTATGCTAGCAGCTTGAATCCTGTCATATCCAGCGCTCGTTCCTTTCTTCATATATTTTATTATTATTATGCAGGATTTATATAGTGCCAGCACTTTGTGCAGTGCTTGTTTATTCAATAGATAATATTGAAATATTGATATTCAGTATATATACCCAGAATGTCCATAATGACATGGCTTATAATAGTAAGCAAAGCAAAAATATATTTTGAAATGCAAAATTTTAAACCTTTCCATGACGTTGTGATGGTTTAGTTGGCATGAACCTACTGCTTGTTTTGGTGTAAGCAAAGTTTGTATGATTCAGCTTTACCTGGACTGCCTCTTGGCCCCAAAGTACACCTTAATTTGAAGTGTTCTTCCAGAAGCATTTCAACGCTTGATTCTCAGATTTCCATGTGATCCTTTGTGTCTGTCCACATCTGAGCAATGTGCTAATTCTCAGAAAAAGTACAGGAGCTTCTTTTTGGTATTTTGTGGCTTTAAAAGGCTTCAAAGGGAGCACCTGAAAAAGTCTGTTTTTCACATGATGTCTAGATGATCTCATCTAGCCTTCCATTGGCTAAATTTTTTGTACTTTTTTTTTTTTATACAGTGTAAGTTGCTGAATATTGGTTGGCATGGGGTATGGCACATCATCATTTCTTGCCCTATACTCCAACCAGCCCCTGCATCTTTATTTGAACAGAACAGAGTTTACACTCTTTACAGCACGCTTTGTTCTCTCTTCCTCATTAAGATATGTGAAATGCTGGGATTCTGTACTAAAGGTTGGAAGTGAATGCCATCACGGGGGTCAGGAGGATCTTGGAGAAGATAAACACTGTGGGGGTCCCTTTCAAACTTCCTGCACATTGTTGTTTTACCCCGGGCCTCAATACTGAACACAGCAGCTGGTTCAGTGCAAACACAGTGCCCCTGCTTGCAGCACAAATAAGCATTTTAGTACCATTTATTGAAAAGAAATATACTGAAGTTTCTTTAGGATCGGCTTTTCTGCTAATGCACAGAGAGCCAGCAGTGCAACAGGGTGACAGAACAAAGTCTTTTTTTTTTTTCTTTTTTTTTCTTTTTTTTTATTAGTCTGTTATGCTAATGCTGTCATTAAGCAGTGAGCCTTGGCAAGAAGCCTCAGATGAATGCTGTCGTTCTTTGACTCTAAGGCCATGATAATGCAAGACAGCAAGTTTGAACCAATTTAGCAGTACTGCCTTGCTAACTAGTAAACCGTTTGGTAGCTTATCTAGTCATTAGAGGTGTCTTTCATTCTTAAAGTGCACCTGTCATGGGGGCTGCCATTGTTGGCCCTTATCTGTATATCACTTCACAAACCCAGAACAGGCCTTTTGCATTTGAGTATATAGATATCTTTAAATTTGGTTTGTGTTAGAAATTCAGAAATGATTTAAAACCAAAGCAATCAACATGACAACTTGACAACCAGGTAGCTAATATTTTTTGCAAAGAGGGGTCAGTAATGGCAGCAAACATGTTTCTCCTATGACCAGTTTCCTTTAAGGGCTCATGTACACGGGGCGTTTGGAAAACTGTTCTGAATGATGGAAACTGACTGCTGGAATATGTAGGTTAAAAAACGTTAGTTTAGCCGCGTTTGCATACCATGTTTATGCACGTTTGTGTTTAGAAGCGTTTTTAAAAGATAACCTCAGGAGACCTTCCCAAATGCCCAGAATGCACCGAAAAATAGTAAATAATTAACTATTTCAGACATTTTGAGAGAAATTGAGAGAGCAGAAGCAAAGAGAGCAGTATGTGTTGAGATGACCTGTCTTTTCTGGTTGTATTCACTATGGATCCCATCATGAGCATAATGCGGCACGTTCTATAATTTTTTCCTTAACGCAAAAACTGGAACTGACTGTGCTGGTGTACCGGGTCCATTTGAATACATGGAAAACGCTTTGCATGCATTTCTGATGATGAAAAAAGGCTCTGGACAGCATCTGGATAGGGAACAGTTTAAAAACCCTTCTAAACGTGGTTAACCGCGTTTGGAAAGCTAGTAAAATCTACTCCTAAACACAAGTTTGGTGCGTTAAAAAAAATACTGTAAACTCAACTGCCTGTAAATGACTATGTGTACATGGACACATAGAAAAACATTAGGGAGAGTTCAGGGGCTGCTGAAAAAACAGCTGAACAGCTCCTGAACGTCAGTTTAGCAGATGCAGTGTACATGAGCCCTAAAACTGAATTCTATCTTCCCTACCCCCTCAACCCCCCTGCAGTCTTTAGGCTGATCCACTGGTATCACTGGGCCTCCTCAGTGTTGGCGGTCCTTCCTCCTGGACTGAGTGGCACTAAGGCATGGTTCATATTTGTGCCCATGCACGTGTAGGGTAGCTAGTTCATTTCAGTAGGCTGCCCTACCTGCAAGAAAAGAAACGGGAAAGAAGTCCTGACCCTTTTATAATACTGAACCGCATGGTTGCTGAGAATTAAGTTAGTGCTTTCTTGGTTTCCAATCCATTGCAGCATACTAAGCCACCACATGTATGCTCCATGTTGGCATTTGGAAAAATGATTGAATGACTGAAAGTGATAAAAAAAATGGTCAGTGTTGGCTTTAAAAGATAAGTTCACCTTTAAAAAAAACTATCTCAAATGCTCATGTTTTTGCTGGTAAAAAAATGTTAATTTACTATTTTTTTTCTTTGTAGGTTACTATTTTTCTATTTGCAGATCGTGGGTGCAGTGCAGAGCTCCTGCAGACTGTCAGTTTAAGCTGTCTGCCCATATCTCATACGGGCAGTCAGTTACATAATGACAGGAGGAATCAATTAACTACTAGAGCGCTCAACATGGTAGTTCATTGTGAACTACAAACTGTCAGCTGCAAAGTTTATTCATTCACAGAACTATTTGAATGAATGATGCGGTCGTGTGGGAAGAGCTCCACACTGCTGTGCTCTTTTCAAGTAGTGACAGTGGGTGCAGTGAGAAGATCCCCGGCCCACTGTCACAGGGAGGAAGGGGATCAGGGAGTGTCTGCAGGATTGGAACATGTTACATGTTCCACAATAAAATTGGGTGGGACATCTAACATTTTCCCAAAGGTGAACTTATCTTTCAATCAGTTGAACTGAAAGTGGTTTTAAAGGCTGAAGGGTTTTTTTTACACTTATGCCTTCTGTACATGAAGGTAGAAAACCTTTTGTGTGCTGCTCCTCCCACAGCCCCCTAATACTTACCTGAGCCCCATCTTGATCCAGCGATGAGCACAAGAGCCTCAGCTGCCCCGGGAATCTCTCTTCTCATTGGCTGAGACAGCAGCAGGAGCCATTGGCTCTCACTGCTGACAATCACAGCCAGTGAGGAGAGAGCGGGGGTGATGCTTAGATGCAGCTCTATGCTTCTTATGTCTAATGGATGCTTAGAGCATGGCTCGGGTGCGAGCAAGCATTAGTGCCTCCAAAGCGAGCGGCTTGCTATTGGGAGCATTGGTCAAGGGACTGGAGCCAGGAACGCCGGCAGCGGAACGAGGAAGAAGAAGGTTTGGGGCTGCTCTGTGTTAAACCACTGCACAGAGCTTGTAAGTATGACATGATTTATTTATCTATTTATTTTTGCCGAACCTTTATTACCAGTTGAAGAATTGTATTGTAGGATTCATTGGTACTTGAAAGGAAAATTGGAACTACAGTGAAGGAAATAAGTATTTGATCCCCTGCTGATTTTGAATGTTTGAAAACTCACAAAGAAATGATCAGTCTAAAAATCGAATGGTAGGTGTATTGTAACACAGAGACAGAATAGCAACAAAAAATTCAAAAGAAATGCATGTCTAACAAATGATGCATTGATTTGCATGTTCGTGAGGGAAATAAGTATTTGATCCCCTTCACAAAACATGACTGAGTACTTGGTGGCAAATCCCTTCTTGGCAATCACAGACGTCAGACATTTCCTGTAGTTGGCCACCAGGTTTGCACATATTTTTGGAGGGATTTTGACCCACTCCTCTTGGCAGATCTTCTCCCAGTCACTGTATTTAGAACATTTTTTTCTCTTTTCAGATATGCTGGAGCAACAACTTTGTAAATATAACCTCTTACCTTGGCTTGTACTTTCAGTGTGTTTCTAGAGCCGTTATCTCAGGTTGGGCCAGTGTACATGCTTACCTTCTGTTCCAATCCAGGCCAACGCCCATAAAGAGTCCAGCGGATGGAGAGACTTTATAGACTCCTCCGCCAAGCAGTACTTCTAAGGTTCATGTCCTGTTGGAGACTAAAGCAGAACTAAACTGTATCTGAGCACCAAAAACGAAAAACGCTATTTTATTCATTTTTAATATACAAAGCAAACTCGCCCTTCTATCGATGTCTCCATGTTTTATTTTGTTGAGAATTCACTTTGAAAAACACTCCCCTTAGGATTTCTGGCCATGGCCATTCAGAGAAAAAGGCAGATGATCCATGTAGCAATTACTTCCTGAAATACACCTGGCCTTAGCTCAGGCATGCAGACAGGAGGATGTGCTTAGCTGAGAAAACCCCTCATCCCCTCCTCCAGATGAAAGAATCAAAAATGCCTTTGAGGACGCTTGGGATGTATGATATCATTTCGGCCTAGGCCAGGAAGACACTGAAGAAATGTGAATGGAAAAAGTTTAAAACCAGTAAGTATAATATACCTTCCTATCTACACTATATTGCCAAAAGTATTGGGACACCATTCCAAATCATTGTATTCAGGTGTTCCAATCACCCCCATGGACACGTGTGTAAAATCAAGCACCTAGGCATGCAGACTGCTTCTAAAAACATTTGTGAAAGAATGGGTCGCTCTCAGGAGCTCAGTGAATTCAAGAGTGGTACTGTGATAGGTTACCACCTGTGCAAAAAGTCCATCCATGAAATTTCCTTGCTACTAAATATTCCACGGTCAACTTTTAATGGTATTATAACACAGTGGAAGCAACTGGTAACAACAGCAACTCAACCACAGAGTGGTAGGCCACGTAAAATGACAGAGCGGGGTCAGCGCATGCTGAAGCGCACAGTGCGCAGAAGTCGCCAACTGTCTGCAGAGTCAATAGCTAAAGACCTCCAAACTTCATGTTTCCTTCAGATTAGCACAGCAACCGTTTGTAGAGAGCTTCATGGAATGGGTTTCCATTGTCGAGCAGCTGCATCCAAGCCTTACATCACCAAGTGCAATGCAAAGCGTCATATGCAGTGGTGTAAAGCATGCCGCCACTGGAGTCTAGAGCAGTGAAGACGTGTTCTCTGGAGTGATCCCTACGGACTAAGACTGGGATGCCATTAAAGTTCGTATGCATGTAAAGGCAAGAATCCCGAAACTTTTGGCAAGATAGTGTATTTACTAATGCTATCAGCATAGGGATTAAAATGTTATTGTTGATTAAGAGAGTTTAATTCCACTTTAAAGCCCCTTTCACACTTTTGGGTGCTGTTTGGATCAGTAGGGGATCTGTCCGTTGATCAGACTGTTTTTTTTTTTTTTTTTGCATGCTAGTCTCCATATTGAAAATGAAAAGGGTACTAAACTGATGAAAATTCTCGTACGAAAGAAGAACATTTCGAAAGTGAAGTAATGTATTGTATAGTATTTTTATTGTAATTTCGGATGACTACTGTACTGATTAAATGAAAATCGTACGGTCTGGTATCGTATGAGAAACTTTTTTGCGCTTGTCCCTTCGGATATTGTTGCATGAATTTTTGTGATCGGCTCCTGAAAGCAATGTACTAACAATCAGATTATCGCACGATCGGTCCTTGTACAAAAATTTTTATATGATTTTCTTTTCATGTGTCAGGGCCATAAGGGTTACAAAGACAACTAAGACTATTGAATGGGTGATACGAATGGCTGCAAATCAATGGGAACACATGGCGTACAGGAAACATCCATCGTATGATTCTGTGTGGTAAACATGTGTTGAAACTTGTGACTGGAAGAGACGCTCGTTGTGGAATAAACTTTGGTAACTCTTGCAACACATCCGCTATGTACAATGTGAGACTCATCCATCATTGATGATTGCAGGACAAATGTAATCTGACTGAAGGTCAGGACTAAGTTCTGTATTGTTATCATAATCAGGTTAGTATTTATTCTGCAGGAAATGTTGAGAACGTGGCAACATACTTAAAGGGTATTGAAACACAAAAACATAAGTGTTTTTGGTTTTAATTGCAGATTACCAGTATATTAATAATAATGTTATTAATATGTAGCATTGATTTACCCAGTTTTTACTGAAGCTAACATCTGCTTATGTGTTTTTCAAAACCTATACAAAGTAAAATCACAGGTTTGATTTATAGTTTACTTTTTTTTTTTAATCTATTTATTTGTACTCCACTTTTTTCACTCTTCTCCCCCTTTCTTTCCCTTAGAATAGGATTTTATGGTATTTCTGTCCTTATGCTCTATTGTTAATCTTTAAACATTTTAATGGCTAATGTTACCTGTTAACTGCTGCAGAAAAAGAAAATGCTTTCATGCTGCAGGACTGTTAGCTGTAATTAGAAACGTGATAGAAGTGATTTTATTCATCATGGTATTTCTTTGTTGTGTTTTTTTCTTTTTTTAACTCGGTAAGGGCTCGTTCACACTTGACTGTTTTACCAACTCTTGCCAAACGCCCCTATAGCGTTTGGCAAGCGTTGGTCCGGCGTTTGCGGAGCGTTTTTTTAACGCTCCGCAAACGCCGCATGCGCGGTGCAGCGGCGGTTGCTAGGCGTTTGAGCGTTAAAAACGCCCCACAAACGCCTATAATGAAGTTTGAATGGTGTTACTGCTCCGCAAACGCCCCAAAACCGCGTCGCAACCGCACCGCAAACGCCGGCCGGGCGTTTGCGGAGCGGCACCATAGACTAGAATAGGAGGCTTCAACGCCTCCTGACTCGACCAGAGGCGTCCGTTTTGACGCGACGCTAATGCTTCCGTTAGAACAGCACTGTGTGCTGCAATGTGCAGAATTGTCTGAGGCATTTGGGAAGCGGTAAAAACGCTAGTGCTAGTGTGAACGTAGCCTAAAAATGACAGAGACCAGTATAACAAGTTCAATAGTGAACCAGAGTCTGTACAAATAGTTTCACACCTTTGCACTCTTGCTGGATTGAAATCAATAAAAACGTATCTTAGCACGTGCAGCATACTTCATGATGCACAATGAGGCATCATGGTGCACGCAATGGCATCATGAAATGCATCAATTGGTGTCAACATTAAATATAAAGTGAATGTGCAACAACATCAGCATTCAGCATAAATTGCATGCGCATCAAAATTCAGTATAAATTGTATGCACAACAACATGTGTTAGCTTTAAATTTAAATTGCATACACATAAACATTCAATAGAAATTGCATACACATCAACATTCAATGTAAGACTCCGCTCACACCAATGCGTTTTTTGTGCTTTTTGCAGAAACACACTGCAGTCCATTTAACATAGTTTCCTATGGAACATGTTCACATCTTTGCTTTTTGAGCTGCTGCAGTTTTGGAAAGGATCAGGGACTTTTTTAAAAGCAAAAAGAACGTTTTTGCTACAATAGATTTCAATGGAGAATCTGCTGAAATGCATGGTAATGCGATGTTGCTGCATTTTGCATTTTTATTCTTCCCAGCAGAAAAAAAATTTCACTTAAAGAAAAAAAAAAAAGCCAAGCAAAACGTGGTAAAAACACAAAGCAAACTGCAAAAAGCACTGCAAAACGGACAAAAAGCAAACTGCATAGGTGTGAACGGAGCCTAAAGTGCAATGAGCAATTTACATTAATTCCCATTTTGAATGCAAAATCAACAAAGTCATGCCATAGTTTAGGTTCTGTACATGAAAAGCTTGGAGCTGCTCTTTGTGGTAACAAGATGGGTCCTTCAGTCCCTCGCTGACCTTGCAGCTATTATCACGGGCGGCTGGTGCACTTTTACACTTGCATGGTGGGTGCGCTCTTGCTATAATGCACATCGTACTTGTATGGCACACTTACCCTCTAGTATTCCCTCCACCAGCAATGGGATATCTGCGCTCTCCCTTGTCTATGGGCCCTTCTTATGCCAATCTCTTGTTTCTAGTGTGTTCACCATTGTGCAGCCACTGATGGTATAACTCCTTTGCGTACAATAGAGTGACCTTGTCTCTGCACCTGACTCCATCTTGGCCTCTTACAGATGGCGTGCGCACTGCACATTGTTCCATATTGTGTATAGAAAATTAAAAAAAAACTGTTTGGTGGAAGAGGAAAGGAAAAGTAAATGAACCTGCCTGCTTACAGTCATGTAAATGTGCAGCCAAGTTTTCATTCCAGCACAGATCCTGTGTGATGGGATGACTGTACTTATCCCTTCACTCCCTGCAAGCCAATGAAGACAGCTGCATCCAGGAACCTGTAAGAGACCAGGTAGAAGAGATCGGCGAGGGATCTCAGACCAATGAAGGAGAAATAAGTATTGTAGATTTTGGTTTAACCTCCTAACCCTCTTGTGTTGATTTATATTGTAACTGTATTGTCTCCCTTTACTGTATAATGTAAAGTGTTACACAAACTGTTGGCCCTATATAAATCCTATATAAATCTTGCACCGCAATAAAAATATTAACTTTAACCACTTGCCCTCCTGAGGATTTACCTCCCTTAATGACCAGGCCTCTTTTTGCTACTCGGCGCTGCACTAATTTAACTGGTAATTGCACGGTCATGCAATGCTGCACCAAAACGAAGTTTACGTCCTTTTTTTCACACAAATAGAGCTTTCTTTCGGTGGTATTTGATCACCTGTGCGCTTTTTATTTTTCACGCTATAAACAAAAATTTTGAAGAAAAATTATTTTTTTTACTTTCAGCTATAAAAAATATATAGTAAACTCAAAGTTAGTTATAAATTTAGGCCAAATTGTATTCTGCTACATGTTTTTGGTAAAAAAAAAATAATCTCAATAAGTGTATATTGATTGCTTTGTGTGAAAGTTATAATGTCTACAAACTATGGTATAGATACTGCAATTTACGCCATTTTTTTTACTATACAGCGCTAGTTTAACGGACAATTGCGCGGTCATGCAATATGGTACATAAATGAAATTTACATCCTTTTTTTCCCACAAATTGAACTTTCTTTCGGTGGTATTTGATCACCTGTGCGTTTTTAATTTTTTGCGCTATAAAAAAAAAAAGGGTGACAATTTTGAGGAAAAAAAACAATATTTTGGACTTTTTACTATAAAACATGTCCAGTAAAAAAAAATGTAAAAATCAAATTTAGTCATAAATTTCTGCCAAAATGCATTCTGCGACATGTCTTTGCTAAAGAAAAACCCCAATACGTGTAAATTAATTCGTTTAGGTGAAAGTTATAGCGTTTACAAATGGCGGGAAAGATACTGGGATTTTTAATTTTTTTTTTATATTAATAATGGCGGCGATCAGTGACTTATGGCGGGACTGCGGCGGACAGTCTGACACTAGGGGGGAACTGACTTGGGGTCACTGACATCCCTAGTGACACCAATACAGTGATCAGTGCAAAAAAAAAAACACTTGACAGTGTACTAATGGCACTGGGGAGGAAGGGGTTAACTTTATTATTCAGTGCAAGGGTTAACTGTGTGAGGGGAGTGTTTTACTAGGGGGCGGGGGTGTGTACTGCACGGGGACAAGCTGATCGGGAGAGATAAACTCTTCTCTCCGGCTCAGCATGTCAGGAGCTGTCAGAGAACTGACAGAAAGCACAGCTACTGCAGCTGTGCTCTCTGTCAGTGATTGCCACTAATTGCCGGGACACAGCCGGTAACGACTGGCTGTGACCTGGCGACTGACATCCGCGGCCGTGATCGGCGGGACAGGTAGGGCGGTGGCGTGCCTCACGCGTGCCCCCTACCTATTTTGAAAACATGTTTTAAAAAGTGGTTTTGCCCAGCCGTGCCGCCCTGCCGCCATATTTCTACAGTTGCTGGGCGGCATGTGGTAAAAGTAGTAGTAAACTCATTTTTGTTATTTTTACCTACAGGTAAGCTTATAATAAAGCTTACCTGTAGGTAAAATTTAATATTTCCTAAATGTGCACCTTTTAGGAGATATTCCAGCGAGCAGCAGCCAGTGACGTTACCGACGTGCGCTCTGACGGAACAGCATACCCGTGCCGGTCCTTCAGAACTCTGTGTCGTGCATGGGGCTCCCACGCGCATGTGCAGGTGTGACGTGTTTAGCCCGGCCAGTCCAACGGCAGGAGCCCGCAAACCCAGAAGGAAGACCAGGTGAAGATGGAAGCTCTGTCAGCAATGACAGCGTGCCACTGGAGGACTTAGTTTAAGGTAAGTCTTTTATAATGTGCTAGTATGCGATGCATACTAGTGCATTATGATATTACCTTGCAGGGGGAAAAAATTTTTTTGTGAAGCTCTACTACCGCTTTGAGGTTGAATATAGGTAATAACCTCTGTCAAATGTTATTACTGTCTGTGTCTTTGTGGGGGAGATTTTTCCTTACTGTGTCAGGGTAAAAAAAGGCATAACCAGACTATAAAAATATATCTGAGTGGAATAGGATTGGTTAACTGTAATATGGGGAAATATCCAACACAATTCAAAGTAGGCACTGATCTTTTACCCAAGAATCCAAGACCTTCCAGGGATCTGCATATCCTTTTTTTTTTTTAGGTTTAGCGTCCCCTTCCCTTAGCCCTGAAGAATGGGACATATAAATGACAGGGCGGCAATTGAGGTCACGCATGAGGTGACTCCTTACACTTAAGTTATAGTGTCAGGTTCAGATAAACTAAGTTAAAAGTTGAATTCTAGGTATGGATTTTATTGCATACTTGCTTTGTGCACTGGTGTACAGTCATGCTGGAACAGGAAGGGGCCATCCCCAAACTGTTCCCCCAAAGTTGGGAGCATGAATTTGTCCAAAATGTCTTTGTATGCTGACGCCTTAAGAGTTCCCTTCACTGGAACTAAGGGACCAAGCCAAACCCCTGAAAAACAACCCCACAGCATAATCCCCCCTCCACCAAACTTTACACTTGGCAAAATGCAGTCAGGAAAGTTCTGTTCTCCTGGCAACAGGCAAACCCAGACATGTCCATCAAATTGCCAGATAGAGAATCGTGATTGGTCACTTCAGAGAACATGTCTCCACTGCTCTAGAGTCCAGTGGCGGCATGCTTTAGACCACTGCATCCGACGCTTTGCATTGCACTTGGTGATGTAAGGCTCGGATGCAGTTGCTCGGCCTTGGAAACCCATTCCATGAAGCTCTCTATGCACTGTTGTGCTAATTAGAAGGCCACACAAAGTCTGGAGGTCTTTAGCTAGTGACACTTCAGACAGTTGGCAACTTCTGCTTACTGTGCGCTTCAGCATGCGCTGACCCCACTCTGTCATTTCACGTGGCCGAGTTTCTGTTGTTCCCAGTTTCTTCCACTTTGTTATACCACTAACAGTTGACTGTGGAATATTTGTAGCAAGGAAATTTCATGGATGGACTTATTGCACAGGTGGCAACCTATCACGGTACCACGCTTGAATTCACTGAGCTCCCAAGAGGGACCCATTCTTTCACAAAGGTTTGTAGAAGCAGTCTGCATGCCTAGATTTTATACACCTGTGGCCATGGAGGTGATTTGAACTCCTGAATCCAATGATTTGGAGGGTTGTCCCAATACTTTTGGCAATATATTGTATGCGCATATTGCAGCACTGGCAACAAGAAGAAAAATGTTATGAATATATATGTATATGCACGTTTACGTATGTTTGTACGTTTATGCTTGTATGCAAAGTGTTAAATGAACATTTTATTCTTTTTGTCAACAAGATCCTGAATATAAACATCAGTAGATTATTACGTCCATCTGCAAAAGATTTTTTTATTATTATTATACAGGATTTATATAGCGCCAACAGTTTGCGCAGCACTTTACAAAATGAAGGTAGACATTACAGTTACAATACAGTTTGGTACAAGAGGAAACAGAGGGCCCTGCTCGTTAGAGTTTACAATCTAGGAGGAAGGGTTGAGTGATACAAAAGGTAATGGCTGTGGGGGATGAGCTGATGAAGGAAATAAAAGGCAGTTTACTAGTTACAAACAGAATAGGCCTCTTTAAAGAGAGAGGTTTTCAGGGATCGTCTAAAGTTGGATAGATTAGGAGATAGCCAGACAGATTGGGGTAGGAAGTTCCATAGGATGGGAGAAGCTCGGGAGAAGTCCTGGAGGCAAGTATGGGAGGAGGTGACACGAGAACTAGAGAGCAGAAGGCCTTGGGAAGATTGAAGAGAGTGGTTTGGTTGAAATTTTAAGACCAGGTTGGTGATGTAGCTGGGGGCAGAGTTGTGGATGGCTTTGTAAGTTGTTAGTATTTTGAATTTTATTCCTTGGGCCAGTGGAGGGATTGGCAAAGAGGGGTAGCAGACACTGAACGGTTGGTAAGGAGTATGAGCCTGGCAGCAGTATTCATGATGGACTGGAGGGGGGATAGCCTATGTAAAGGTAAGCCAATAAGGAGGGAGTTGCAGTAGTCGAGGCGAGAGATAACCAGGGAGTGAATTAGGAGCTTTGTGGTTAAAAAGGGGCGTATTCTGGAGATGTTGCGGAGGTTGAGGTGGCATGATTTGGACAGGGATTGGATGTGGGCCTGAAAGGATAGTTCAGAATCCAGGATTATCCCTAGTACACTGGCATGCGGGGATGAGTTGATAGTGGTGCTATTGCTCTTGACTGAGAAATCAAGGGAAGAGGCACATGGGGGAGGAAATATTATGAGTTTTAGGAAGTGGTGTGACATTCAGTCTGATATGTCTGTTAGTAAATCGGAGATACATGAGGAAACTGATGGGGTGAGCTGAGGAGTAGAGCAATATATTTGAGTGTCATCAGCATAGAAATGGTATTGGAAACCATGGGAAGCTATCAGTTGACCCAAGGAAGAAGTGTAGACCGAGCAAAGGAGACCGTAAGAGTAGGAGCGGAGGAAGTAGTGTTTTAAGTTTCACAGAAGGTGTGGTGAGAGAGGTAAGATTCGAGCCAACGGAGAGTACAGTCACGGAGACCAAGTAAATAGAGTTTTTTGAGGAGGAGGGGGGTGGTTGATTGTGTCAAAGGCAGGAGAGAGGTCCAAGACTAAGAATATGGAATAGTGACCATTGGTTTTAGCAGTTAGTAAGTCGTTTGTGAGTTTTAGGAGAGCGGTTTCTGTGGAATGTTGTGGGCGAAATCAAGAATGTTTTTCTCAATCAGGTGGCAGCTCAGCCTGTTGCAGACTAGATGTTCAAGGAGTTGGAGGCAAAAGGGAGCAAGCAGAAGGAGATTTAGAAGTAAATCTGTCTAGCCTATAATAATTTTAGGCCCGTTTAACACAGGGCAGATTCTGTTCTGATCAGCAGGGGGATAAGCCCACAGATCCCTTGCTGATTGGAGCAGAACGGGCGGATGATGCGTTCTACTTTATGGGCAGCTGGGAGTAAACTGACTTTGCTGTCCATTACACCTGACTACTCTATGATTCACCTAAATGGAAGAGGATTGATCCCCTTCTGTTTTTTTTTTTTTAGCGGACCAGATTGGATTCGGAGGTAGGCAGGTATAAACACACACAAGTCTGTTTACACTCGCTTGTCCATAGGCATGCATTGACCTTTCCAACCAGGTCTGCCTGAAAAGCTGACAGGCGGACCTGATCAGATCGCTTGTGTGAAAGGGGCCTTATAGTTCGTTTTTGATCATTGCATAAGCCCATCTATGATTGGTTAGTGAAACTACAATGCATCTGAGCACATAAACCAAAATCACTATTTATTTAATTTTTAGTATTCAAAGCAAACTCATCCATCCATATCTCCATGCTTTATTTTGCTGAGAAATTACTTCGCAAAACACCCCCTAGCATTTCTGGCCACAGCCATCTTGAGTAAGGGCAGATGATTTATGTAGCATTAACTTCCAACAGCTTCCTGGAATCCATCTGCCCTTAGCTCTGGCATGCATACAGGGGGGAGTGCTTAGCTGAGAAAAACCCTCCTCCCCTCCTAAAGACTCCGGGGATGCATGATCATTTGCCTTGGCATGGAAACTAGGAACTAAAGAAATGTAAAGAAAACTGTTTTAAAACATGTACATAGGATAGACTTTCCAATCTTTTTACTAATGCTAGCAGCATAAGGATTCAAAATAGTGTGGATGGAGCGAGTGAAGTGCCACTTTAAGCTCTTCATATTCATACTGACTCTGAATGTAGAGTCTGATGCTGCCTGGGAAGTTGTGTGCGAGATGGGAAATTAAATGAACCGTGGACGGTCCAAGCTGTTGAAATATTATGTGTCTGGCTGTATAATACGGATGCCTATCACAGGTTGGAGGTTATGATGGTAACCTTGATGCTGCAGCGATTTGTGTGTAAAGCGTTGCAAATTAGCTTTTTGCACAGGTCTGTGAACGTGCTCAAGTGCTGATTGCAATGATGAACACATTTTCCAGCACACTCTGTCACAGGCTGAGTTCCATGGATGACAGCAGCCAGTGACAACATATTTTTCTTTACAATTCCACATTAATGTGTTTGTCATCTGGCTATTCAGCTATGCACAGAGCAGGCCAGCTCAGTGTGTGTTTGTGTTGGATATGCCCAGCCAGGACGCTAAGGATTGTGGCCAGTCCGAGATCTGACAGACCAATAATTCATTAAGTTGTACGGGCTTCAGGTTCTATTAGAGTAATATGAAAAGCGAGATTTTACAAAGCATTTGCAAAACTCTTACTTAACAAGCTTGGGGAAGCTTCTTAAAGCCATTAGGGCTTATGCACACAGGTGCAAAAAAGCAGTGTTTTTATCAGCATTGCATTTTTTTCTTTTTTACCAATCTTAACACAGTTCTGTTGTTTTCTATGGCTTATGTGCACAGTATGTGAAACGTAAACTTACCTAGTGTTCAAATTTGTAAATCAAAATAGAAAAATCTGCATCCAAGGTCAGTAATTTACATGTACACATATAAATGTGTGTATACGTATGTATGCAACTGAATTTAATGGAATGGAAGTAGAATTTTACATGCTGGCTGAAAGGTTTGCAAATGCTTTGTAAAAGATAGGGGTACAGACTGCTCTCATACAAACTGAAACCTGTGTGTACAAAGCCTTAAACCTTTTCTTGCTGCTGGATGAAGATAGTCAGGAAGTGGCTGTAACCAGACCTGCCGGGTTGGATTCCAAGATTACAAATATTAAAGCTGAGGTTTTGGTATGGCAATTTTTACATAGTTAAATTCATCCAGCTTGACCCAATGTAAGTATGTATATACAATACCTGTGGGATCCCTGTGGAAGCTGAAAATCACTGTATTAGACACCGCTACCACAGTGATATCTAGTTGTTTCAGGGTGCCTTACCAAGTGGCTGCCCTGCTGCTTACTAAACACAGAAGGTTGCTCATTTGGCATTAGCACCATTCAGGGAACTTTTGCATTTTCGCAATGAATTCAAAGTATTCTCTTATTGGACCAGGTGGAGATTGTGACATCACTGCCTCACCTCTCCACTTTGCATTTTCTCAATGAATGCAAAGCATTAACTGATTGGACAAAGTGTTCCCTGAATGGTGCCCATGCTGAGCAAGCAACCCCCTGGGTTCAGTAAGCAGCAGGGCAGTCATTTGACAGGGGACCCCAAAAGCTAGTGGAGATCACTGTACTAGGGATGCTTACTACATCGATTTACAGCTTCCACCAGGATTCCACAGGTATGACACATATACTGTGACAGTGCTAGGCCCTGCCGCAGATTGAGTATAGGAAAAGGGCACACAGACTTCACACTAATGTAGTGTACGGGACTTCAGAGTGTCTGTACTGAGCGGAGAAAACTGGTTATTCGGTTTTCTTCAGGTTTTGTAATCCTGGATCAGGATCTGGAGCTTGAAGGCTTCTAAGTGTCTTGGATGAGATGAAGCCTTCAATCCTGTTTCCAGGTCTTTCTGGAGATTTGCAGGATGTATGATTTTGCAGGTGGTCTTGCTATAAGCAAGGCTTGGGCATATCTCAGGGCCCCATCAGGAGAGAGCTGTGTGCTCCAGCCAGGAGGGATTCCGCTTCCATCGGACTGAGAGAATTCAGGCATCTGTGCAAGTCTGGGAGACTGGGAAAGCTGGGATAGCTAGGCAAGTCCAGAGTGCTGAGGGTGTCTCAGAGGAGTGCGAGATCCCCAGGGTATCAGGAGAACCCCTACTGAGAGGCAAGGGAGTGGGCCCATGCTGCAGGGAGTAGCAAATGCACATTTGCAGTGACTAGGCTGACACCTGGAATTAGGGTGGCTGCAGGGAGCAGTGATCAAACCCTATTGTGTTGTGGACTGAAAGTGCTGTAACTGTAGGTTGAGTAAGCCAAGAGAACCAGTAAAGCTGGGTGATGGGTGATAAGGTCAGAAGGACCAGTGAAAATAGCAGTGGTGCTGCTGAAGAGTGAGCCAGGTAACTCAGCATTTTCTGTTTTGATGTTGAAATTCCCCTACATGGGCAACTGTGTTTATGAAACTTGAATTTTTGTTTCATAAAAGTGAGCCGCCAAGCCCTTAACCAGAGTTCAGACTAGCATGGCTCACTAAATGCAATGCCACTGAGCTAAACATCCCCCATATGAGAATACTTACATTGGTCCAAGCTGTACAAAATTGCCATCCCTAAAAATTAGCTTTAACTGTTAATCGTCTATCTCAATACAGCTTTATTTGTAAATAACACATTGTTTTGTCATATTTTGGTACTTTTGAAATTAGTTGATTTTTCACTCAACATGTGCATACATGAGACAGTTATCACAAAGTACTCTTGTAGTGTATCTACAGCTTTACTTCGTCATCAGCAGGAATGTCTGTAAAAAAAAACCTTTTATATAAATTAACCTGTACTACTGTCAGATTTTTCAAAATACTCAAACAGTTGGTTCCTGCTTCTACCTTACCAGACTTGCCCACTTCTATAGTCCACAACTTCAGTCCCCGAAAACTGTATGCAATACTGACTCTGAATGTGAATATTTTAATAGTGGTAGACATCCCTCAAACCTAGCAGTGTTGGGGGGCACAAGAGATCAGCTAATCAGACACTAAGAATTTAATTATGGGAGGACAGACGTACCCCAATCTCGGAAGTATGGGTTTTTACTGGTGCTCCAGTAGCTGAGTAGAGTAGGGGAGGTGAGTATCTTTGGGAAGGTAGGAGCAGAAGCCTCCTGTACAATGGCTTTGATCCTTTGGAGAGTTTTACTATAGCAAATGTTTACTTTCTAGCTTGGCTCCTCCCTCACTCCCCTCCCTTCCTTTGGGATGTATAATGCTTTCCATTTTTTATACTTAATCTTTCAAGATTTCAGGCCAGTCACGTGACATCCATGGTCCTCTATCCCTTTTCGCCTGTGCTGGGTGGATTTCAATGATGTAGAGAGCAGTGATTATTTCAGTGCTTCTCTGTATCATTGCAGCTCTGTATCATTGCAATATGCCCTCCGTTGTGTGCAGATGGTACAACAGGTGCTACAGCCTTTAACTTGTCTATTTGTTGTAGGCCTTAGATCAGCTACATCTTCCCTCTCGGACAATGCTGCAATACATTGTCAATGGCCACCATGAATTTTTTGCATAGTCCTAGTTTCCAGTGAACAATGAAGAGGGAAATTAGTCAGCTATATATAGCAATACTGCAATGTAAATAGAGTAGTGATCTGATATGGTGGTGAATAAGAAATGCAGAAGTGATGTACCTAGCTCTGTTTCGGGGAAAGTTTTGCCATGAGATGTTGCTCTGATCTTGATAGGCTGTGTGGGGTCTTAAGAGTCCATTTTCTTTGCCACCTCATGGGAGCTGCGTGTGACCAGGGGGGTTCCAGGAAGCCAGCATGTGTTCAGAACAGATTGTATTCGAAGAATCCACTGGACGTCTCTTTTTATGTTGTGATTATTTAGAACATCTGTTAGTTTTGCTTTATTGCAGAACTGTACTAAGAAACTTTACGTTGATTCTGTTTATCATAATTTTGTACATTCAGCTGGGATTCATAGTAATCTGAAACATAATACACACTGCTGGAGTATCAGTGATTTGTTTGTTTTTTTCTATAGTTTTAGATAGAGGTGTAAAGGGTTAAAAACTCCATTAGGGAGAATTCCTGGTTGCAGACATACAGTACAGTGCTCTGAAAAAATATTTTTGCATATTTGTCACTGTGAAATCATTCAGATCATCACACAAATTTTAATATTACATAAAGATAACCCCAGTAAATTCAAGATTCAGTTTTTTAATGATTTCATTTGTTAAGGGGAAGAAAGCTGTCCAAACCTGCCTGGCCCTATGTGAAATAGTAATTGCCCCCGATCCCCTCCTTTCTAAATCATAAATGAACTGTGATTAACCACATTTTTTGGAAATCAGAATTAAATTTCACTTGTCATACCAAGGCCTGATTACTGCCAGTCCTGTTGAATCAAGAAATCACTATAGAAGCTGACAAAGTGAGACATGGTTAAAGATCTCAAAAAGCAACACATCCTGTTGTGATTTAAAGAAGTTTAAGAACAGATGAGAAACAAAGTAATTAATATGTATCAGTCTGGAATGGATTACAAAGCCATATCTAAGGTGTTGGGACTCCAGCGAACCACGGTGAGAGCCATTATCCACAAATGGAAAAAACTTGAAACAGTGGTGAACCTTCCCAGGAGTGGCCGGCCTATCAAAATTACTCCAACAGCATAACAAAGACTCATCCAGGAGATCATAAAAGAACCCAGAATAACCTCTAAAGAACTGCAGGCCTCCCTTGCCTCCGTTAACGTCAGTGTTCATGATTTTTCTTTTAGCGAAGACATGTAGCAGAATACATTTTGATCTAAATTTATGACAAAATTAGATTTTAAAATTTTTTTTCTGGACATGTTTAATAGTAAAAAAATTGTTTTTATCTCAAATTCGGAGGTCTTTGTTTATAGCGCAAAAAATAAAAACCACAGAAGCGATCAAAAAAAGAAAGCTTTATTTGTGGGGAATAAAGGACGTAATTTCATTTTGGGTGCAGCATTGCATGACCGTGCAATTCTCAGTTAAAGTAATGCAGTGCCGTATCGCAAAAAATGGCCTGGCCAGGAAATGGGGTAAATTCTCTGGAGGGCAAGTGGGTAAAGTGAACCTGCACTAAAATAAGTCCTACACTATTCTAACTGCTCTGCCCAAATAGAAAAGTGGAGGAAGTGCTATTTACCTTTCCTGCAGTTCTGCCAGTGCCCTAATGAGACCAACTGCATGATCACAAAGGGAACTGATAATGTGAATTCTACTGCCCCCAACAATACATACTGTCCTCCTTCGCTTCCCAACTGCTCCATGTGGTATCTGGGAGCAGGTACGGGGTCTTCGATGTCTTGACCAGCACAAGATGCACATGCACACAAGCAATCACTTATTCTGGCCGAGGATGTACACTGAGCTGCTTGTGCAGCTTAGTGTACATTTTAAAGAAGACTTAAAACAGGCAGGTAAGTTTTATTAGCATGTCTCTTCTGCAATAAGCAGCCTGCCTACTTGCGGTGTTTTCTTTGTCACTTTAGCTCTGGCTTAAGCTGCCATGTTTCCAGCCAATCTGACCAGCTTGATGCACTTACATTGAGAGAGTAAAAATAAAGCATGGTCACTTAGCAGGCAGCACATCTATATTTGTAGTAAGTGATATACTTTTCCCATGGTTCAAAGTTTACAATAAGGCTCCATTCACATCTGAGCGTAGCATTTTTCAGTGTTTTTGTCACGTGCGTTTTTGAGGTTAAAGGGTTAATTATGATTTATTTATCATGATTTTGTTATTTATATGTGTATTTGTTTTATTTATTTTACATTTATTCATTCATATAATATTACTATTTTTTATTTAACTTTTTTGTTGGACATTGCCACTCATCCTAATGGCGGCAGGGGTGCAGGTGACTGTATGCCTTCAGGGCTACTCAACTGTATATTACAGGCGTTTTACAGATGTTTGTATCCTGGGTTGGTCAAGTGGATGAGTGCAGTTCTATAGGAGGAGAGGAATTCTACAATTGTAAAAACATGTTTACAGGCATTCCCATTTGAAGTCTATTGGACCAAAAATTGTATTATTTATTTTAATTTTATTTATTTCAGGTACTTGTATAGCACTGTCAATTTACACCGCGCTTTACATATATATTGTACATTCTCATCAGTCCCTAACCCTCAAAGGGCGTACAAGCTAAAGTCCCTAACTTACATTCATACATACACATACTAGGGCCAATTTAGACAAGATCCAGTTAACCTACCAGCATGTCTTTGGAGTGTGGGAGGAAGCCAGAGTACCCAGAGGAAGCCTGTGCAGGCACAGGGAGAACATGCAAACTCAAGGCAGGTGGTTCCATCATTGGGATAATAATGCCTGAATACGCTAAGAAAAAAAAGCTTGTGTACTTTTTTGAGCAAAAAGAGACTGCGTGTAAAAGTGTGAACAAGAACAATTAGAAAGAATGGGATCCTGTGTAGTCAGGTGAAGGATGAGCAGAAAAACAATCAGGGGATTGAATGGGAGCTGAGTGAGAAGAGTTGGAAGTTTTAAATATACAGTATATTCGGCTTGAAAATGAGCTTTGTGTTGGTGGCAGGTCTACTTTCAGTGTCATAGTGAAAAACCTCATCTTCTCACTTTTACTTGCACTTTCATTTCCCTCTGTCTACAATTTTTTTAGAGAAATGATAATACCTAGAAAGCAGTTACAGTTATTTATATAGATAGATAGATAGATGCAGTTAGTGGCCAAAATAGTGGAACTTGTTAAGTAGAATGTTGGACCAGTTGTGTCTCCCATACCTTCTGTAAGGCTACGTTCACACTAGGCTTGTGTGCAGGCGGCAGAGAGGCGTTTGGGAAGCGTTTTTACCGCTTCCCAAACGCCTCTGCCAACTCTGCACATTACAGCACATGGTGCTGTTCTAACAGGAGCGTTTGCGTCGCGTTGCGTCGCGGCAAAACGGACGCCTCTGGTCGAGTCAGGAGGCTTTGAAGCCTCCTATTCTCGTCTATGGTGCCGCTCTGCAAACGCCCGGCCGGCGTTTGCGGTGCGGTTGCGACGCGGTTGCGGGGCGTTTGCGGAGCGGTAACACCACTCAAATGCATTATAGGCATTTGTGGGGCGTTATTAACGCTCGGCAAACGCCTAGCAACCGCCGCTAAACCGCGCATGCGGCGTTTGCGGAGCGTTAAAAACGCTCCGCAAACACCGGACCAACGCTTGCCAAACGCTATAGGGGCGTTTGGCAAGCGTTGGCAAAACAGCCTAGTGTGAACGAGCCCTTAGAGACTCTGTTTGTGTTCTGCAGTTTCTTGCTTTGAAAGTCACTGCTATAAATGGCATTGCAGCAGCCAGATGTTTGTAGGAGGATGTTTCTTGTACAGATCAGACTTTCAAGTTCATCCCAAGTAAGTCTACCACCCCATTAGTGGTGTTAATGGGATTCATTTCCTGTTATGGACAACCCAGTAGTGATGTCCTTTAGCCCACACAATTTTTTTCGGTGTCTTAAAGCAGTATTAAACCCAAAAGCAAACATTTATTACAATGCAACGTAATAATTCTTAGATGTATTGGCTGTATTTTTTATTTTTGAGGACTCATTTCTTTTATTTTCATCTGTTGATATGGCCATTCAAGTGTTACTAAACCCTTTACCCTGCATTCACTATATGCAGTCTTCCACAGTACACAGAATTGCAATTATTTTAGTACATATAAACAGCTAAATACCCTTTATATAGCAGTCTTGTGACATCTATCAGTGTCTGTCCAGGCACTGGTTAATCTTGTAGGAGGAGTTCTCATTCTCCTCTGACTGTCCTTTGAGGCTGCATGACCCCTGACCCTCTGTCTAGACAGTGCTTATTGTCCCTGTGCTGATCACATATACCCTCGCAAAAAAAGAAAAAAAATCTCTAGCAATGTACACCAAACTGAGCATGTACAGAGTGCCTCCTAGGGCTCTGTTCTATCAGCAGATGGATTGGGGACTGTGGAAGAAAGGGAGGATCAGAGAAGACAGGATCTAACAGCCTTTTTACATAATGCAGAAGATTAACTCTTTGGGTTCCACAGGGAGCATAGCAAGCCTGCTTTACTATATATGCAGACTGATGTTACTGTTGTGGGTTTAGTAACATTTTAAGACTATTGTTTTTCAAAATAACAAGCTCTCTTGTACCAGTTAGAGACAAACCATTAAACACTTGCAGGGGTGCTTACAAATGATCATCTTTTATGTCAAACCTTTATCTTTAAAGGAAAAAACTGTTTTCTGTAACTGCTTATAAAGTATTAGATGGAGTGTGGCTTCAATTTGTTAGTGTATCTAAATCTGCTAGTACATCTAACATTCCCCTCCCCCCAGATTAACAATGCTTCTGGCCAAATGTGCCCACGTGCTTCTTCATCCAGAGTGGGGGTGCTCTAATACATGAGGTGTGTTACTGGCCTGATCACCAGGTGAAAATAGAGGGAAAGTCAAGAAAAGAAAACTGATGCAGCCACCACATCTAATGATTTTACCATAAATATAAATTACCAGCAATAAAACATTTTTTGGCTTTATACTGCTTTAACACAGAAAAAGTTCCTTTGTGGAGTCTACTGTTATGTCCAATAACATCACAAATGTAATAGATGTTAATACAGTGGTTCTCAACCTTCCTAATGCCGTGACCCTTTAATACAGTTCCTCATGTTGTGGTGACCCCCGACCATAAAATTATTTACCCAGTAATTATAATTCTTGAGTGTCGTTTTACCTCCAATACTGCTGCTTTCAACACAGTAGCTGCTTTTAACAGAGTAGCTGCTTTCAACACAGCAGCTGCTTTCTACACAGTAGCTGCTCTTTACACATCGGAAATATGTGTTTTCTGATGGTCTTAGGGGACCCCTGTGAAAGGGTCGTTCGACCCCCAAAGGGGTCGCGACCCACAGGTTGAGAACCACTGTGTTAATGTGATCTGTACTGTAATATTACAGGAAACTTGTACAAAGTGTTTGATATTGCTGATCTCTCGTTCTGAAAATGCTATTATGTTGATCCAATGGCTTTACTGTCTGACTCCTTGATCTGGAGGAAGCTTGCAGTTCAAAGGTTCCAACTTTACTTGCTGCTTTCTTGTTCTAGGTCTGTGACTCAGAATGCATTGAAACCTGAGACAGCCAGACAGCTAGCTTTTTTCATAAGAGAAAAATCATATGAAAATTTCTGTTCGAGGAATGATCAGTCGATTATCTGTCGTTAGCATAGTGCTTTCGACAGCCGATATTCCGACTGTTCGGATTACAAAAACTGAGGGTGAAAGCCAAAAAATTTTTATTGTACGTGAACAGTGTCTGATTTTCGGTCAAAGTTTACAGTGATCATATGGAAATAATTGAGCAGGAAAAAAACTGTGCATGATCAGAAGCAAGGAACGACCCTACAATTCCTCTTCTACTAGGCTAGTACGTAGCTATGTTTGCCTACCTCGGTTGAGAATCTTTGTACAAGTTATTACTGTTGTTGGTTACATCATGATGCGCACCTTCGTGGAAAATCGGACGATTGCTCATCTGATTTTCTCATAGTATGTAATAGGCTTTAGTCTGCAGCAAAACTCTTATTTCATTCAGCAAGTTTGCTTTGAAGCCTAGCTGAACTTTTTATTTTAAATTGGCTGAAAGTAATTTTCTGTGTAAACCCTAAATAGAAAAGTCTGTCCCCTGCCACCATGCTGCAGAGAAGAACTGTACTTTGTGTGGAAGTAGTGGTCTCTCTGCAGAGCTTTGACACACCCCCTTCTTACTCAGAGCTAGAACTCTCCAATCAGCTTTGCTGATTAGCATTAGGTTGTGTCGGACCTCTGCAGAAAGACCACTGCTTTCACATAGAGAGCAATGTGGAAGTTATTTTAATCTCCTCCTGCCCAGCCTGTTATAATACAGGTGGGTGGGAGCACCATTATCCTGGGTGTACATTTATATGACGTCCTCCCGTTTGTGCGCCTTGTGCCTGCCCTGGGTGCACGTAGCGGTGCTTTCAGTGATCCGCTGTGTCAACAGTGGAAGAAAGATTGTTGTACTGGACCAGCCCTGATACCATGTGATCGCTGTGACCAATCACATGTCAGTTGTAGACAATGGCTTTCATTGGGGTCAATTTACGAAAACTGGTGCACTCAGAGTCAGGTGCAGCTGTGCATGGTAGCCAATCAGCTTGTAACCTTAGCTTGTTCAGTTAAGATTTATTAATAAAACCTGGAAGCTGATTGGTTTCTATGCAGAAGTGAGCCTGATTTTTGCACTCTCAGCTTTAGTAAATAAACCCCATTGTGTACTATTGTGATCTCTGATTGGTCACAGTGATTACATGGTACAGGGTCAATCACAGATGACTGGAACCATGTGATAACTGTGTCCAGTCACAGCTATGACAATTGTAAACAATTCAAAAAGATAAATACGAGCGCATCTATGAAATAGCAGCTGAACATAAGGTACCCTACACCCTCAAAACAATATATATCACAAGATGCAGCGCTATAAACTATAACATATATGCATGAATCAAAGAATCAGTCATAAATGACTGAACAGTTGAAAGTTCATATAATAGGTGACTTTAGTGCTCTCTTCTACTTTATATCCTCCTGGTGGTCAGGCGTTTGTGCAAAATAGTGCTGAAGGGGTGCACACTCACCAGAACGCACAGGTATATGAGCGTTTAATATAGATTCCCCTTTAGGATCATCGACTGGACACGATGTGATATTAGGACCACCACTTTCCAGAGCTCCTAGATGTTCCTGTAAACTCCCTTGTTGGGTGACCTGCGGACTTCTCCTTAGGATCGGTATACGATTCGTACCCCGCAAAGAGATGGGTGACTAGAATGGGTACTCCCCAAGGGAGTCAGAACAAAACGCATCCATAGTGTAGTAGGTCATTTAAAAAATTTATTAAAAGTTCAACAATCCGTGTACACGGTGGTATATAAACAATATGGACTAACCGTCCAGTGATAAAGATGACCGCCGGAGCTCCACGATGCTCCGGCGGTATGACGTCACGGCGTTCCTGGCTCCTCCTACGCGTTTCGTGCACACGCACGTCGTCTGGGGGGATATGCCACTGAACGCCGAGCCGTGCGACGTCCATTTATATGCTAGGCGCATGCGCATTAGAAAGGCGCCATCATTTTGGAGTCTAACCACAGACAACCGGATTTTCATACCGGCGCCATTTTCCATTAGTTATATATGCTAATATCACAGCAATATGTATACTCGGCTGGTTGTCATTCCCAATCATCTGACTATGATCCTGTAGTGCCTTCTAATCGATGTTTTCGGCTTTTTCTCCAAGCCGATAAATGTACAATTTGCTCTATGTGATAATAAGACAAGTATATTTCCAATTAGCCAGAAATGAAATACGAATCAAAATCGCCTTGTATATATGGCACTAGCATATAAACCACTTGCCAAAATATATAATATACTGTTCATTAAAATACATATTAAATATAAATCAAACAATCCTAATGTTATGCAATTAAAACAAAGGACTACCGTGGGTCCTTGCTAAAATATAGGTTATAAACTAGTATATAAAATATTACAGTATAGACCTATCAATACCAGTGGATTTTTTATATAGATGGCACATCAAGATTCTCTAGAAGGGGAAATAAGTATATTAAGCCAACAGCATCGTATCCTATTTTCTTAGTATATTTTACACCACAGCCCATAAAGTTTTAACTGTTATTAATGAAACAATTAAGATCTATATCTATATTGTGACCTTTGGGCTGCAGGGTTTGGAGTTCATATATCCAACGTGTTTCAAGCTGTGAAACTTTCCGTATTTTGTTTACCCCCCTCCAGTGAGGTTGTACAGTATCTATCCCCACGAATTTCAGGGTTGATGGATCATTATTATGTTTGCATTTGAAGTGATAAGACAATGAATGATCTTTATATCCCTTTTTGATGTTACTGATATGTTCTTTCAGTCTATCACGTAGACGTCTGATAGTACGCCCCACATACTGGAGTTTGCAAGAACATTCAAGGAGATATACTACATTTTTACTGTAGCAGGTTATACACTTGTCTATTTTGTATGATCTTCCTGTGGTGCATGAAGAAAAGGTGAATAATTTCTGTCTCCTTACGTTATTCATTTTGCAAATAACGCACTTATTACAAGGAAAAAAACCTTTTATGTTTGGTGCAAAGGTAATCTTCTCTGGGGGGTCAATGACGTTCGGTGCTAATCGGTGTCTTAACGTAATAGCTTTTTTGTAAATAACTTCAGGTTTCACTGGGAGGATTTTAGAAAGGATAGGGTCCGCCATCAACACATTCCAGTTTTTGTTAATAATGTGTTTGATGGCTCTATGCTGTGTAGAATATGTAGTTAAAAACGGACAAGACAAAGACCTATTGGTTATTCTTTTTTCTTCCAATAGTGTGTTTCTATCTAGATTAGCCACTTGTTGTATGGTGTCATCCATATTCTGTTGGGAATAACCTTTTTCCACAAATTTCATTTTTAAGGTTTTGGCCTGTGTGTGATACATATCTAGTTTGGTACAGTTCCTACGTATTCTAGTGAATTGACCTTTAGGGATATTAACTAACCATACGGGATGATGACAACTATCTAGCGGGATGAAACTATTCCTGTCCGTTTTTTTGAAAAAGGATTTGGTAGTGATCATCCCATTGTCATTTAATAATGTCAAATCCAAGAAGTGTATTTCTGTATTGCTATATACATAGCTGAATTCAATATTACATGTATTGTCATTTAATGTTTTAAAGAAGTTATGTAAAGAATCCTCTTTCCCATTCCATAATAAAAACACGTCATCTATAAATCTTTTGTAAAATAATAGTTCCGGCCACTCTCTTGCATAAATTAAAAACTCCTCCCAATACGCCATTTCTGGCTAATTGGAAATATACTTGTCTTATTATCACATAGAGCAAATTGTACATTTATCGGCTTGGAGAAAAAGCCGAAAACATCGATTAGAAGGCACTACAGGATCATAGTCAGATGATTGGGAATGACAACCAGCCGAGTATACATATTGCTGTGATATTAGCATATATAACTAATGGAAAATGGCGCCGGTATGAAAATCTGGTTGTCTGTGGTTAGACTCCAAAATGATGGCGCCTTTCCAATGCGCATGCGCCTAGCATATAAATGGACGTCGCACGGCTCGGCGTTCAGTGGCATATCCCCCCAGACGACGTGCGTGTGCACGAAACGCGTAGGAGGAGCCAGGAACGCCGTGACGTCATACCGCCGGAGCATCGTGGAGCTCCGGCGGTCATCTTTATCACTGGACGGTTAGTCCATATTGTTTATATACCACCGTGTACATGGATTGTTGAACTTTTAATAAATTTTTTAAATGACCTACTACACTATGGATGCGTTTTGTTCTGACTCCCTTGGGGAGTACCCATTCTAGTCACCCATCTCTTTGCGGGGTACGAATCGTATACCGATCCTAAGGAGAAGTCCGCAGGTCACCCAACAAGGGAGTTTACAGGAACATCTAGGAGCTCTGGAAAGTGGTGGTCCTAATATCACATCGTGTCCAGTCGATGATCCTAAAGGGGAATCTATATTAAACGCTCATATACCTGTGCGTTCTGGTGAGTGTGCACCCCTTCAGCACTATTTTGCACAAACGCCTGACCACCAGGAGGATATAAAGTAGAAGAGAGCACTAAAGTCACCTATTATATGAACTTTCAACTGTTCAGTCATTTATGACTGATTCTTTGATTCATGCATATATGTTATAGTTTATAGCGCTGCATCTTGTGATATAAATTGTAAACAATGGCACATGAATGGAATGGCGTCCTATGATAACGCTGTACTGCTCTGGTGACTATGTAAAACTTTTTTTTTTTTTTTTTAAAGTGGAAAAAAAAGTTTATTTAATTCATTTTCCAAAAAATTGTGACAAAAAACTACAACTTAAATAAACTCACCATGCCTTTTAAATACATCAGGCTGTCCACTTTCCAGAAAGGCTCATATGTGGGGTATTTGTACCATTCTAGCATTTTATGGCCTCAAGAAATTAGATTGGCCGTCGGTACATCAGGAATAATCAATTTTCAGATATACTGTAGCTTGTAGACTCTATAACTTTCTCACAGACTAATATACACTCATTTGGGTTATTTTTACCAAAGAAATGTAACAGAATACATTTTGGCCTAAATTTATGAAGAAAGATTATTTATTTGCAAACTTTTATAACTGAAACTAAGAAAAAGTTTTTCGTTTTCTTTTTTTTCAAAGTTTTTAGTATTTTTGCTTTTATAGCGCAAAAAAAAACCTAGTGGTGATTAAATACCACCAAGGCAAAGCTGTCTAAAAAAAAAAAAAAATGATAAAAATTTCATTTGAATGCAATGTTGCATGACTAATTGTCATTCACAGTGTGACAACGTTGAAATCTGAAAATTGGCCTGGGCAGGAAGAGGGTGAAAGTGTCCAGTATTTAAGCGGTTAAAAAACTACTCCCATAGGTGACCAATAGCAGTCCAAAGGTGTCCTTGCAGGAGTGCAGAAGAAATGTTTTCTTGCTCACAATTACAAATCTGCTTATTACCATTTTTTACTGTCGGTATATCAATGATTTGCAGCAGATGCAGAATTTCTGTTTTTCTGGCGGCTGAGTCTATTCATATATATTATGTCCGTTCTATTCTCCTTGTTCCTGAGAGGGTCGGTTGCGCAATTTTTTCTCAGTAAAGTTTACTATCTTCATTGTACATTTTTCTGCACAAGTGCTTACGAGTTTCCTGAGTTTCCTTTTGTCCCGGCAATGTTCTTTTCCTAATAAACAAGATATTGAAAGTCTGCAGATTGTGTGGTTTATGTAGCCTGTTGTTCGCTTCCTATTTCTGAGTAACGGTCTGATTCAGCACAAATGGCAGCTCTGGCTCATTAACACAGTGCTTCCTGCATGTTCGTCTGTGCCAGGATTTCTCAGTCTGCGGCACATGTATCCCCGGGGGAAGGCTAATCAGAGGCTACGCCGGCCTTTTCGTGAAACTCCACAAGGCGATGTTTGCTTATAAAATGACCTACAAAAATACCTTTGTTCTATCATTTTAAAAAATAATTATAACCTTTTCTCAGAAAAAGAAATGTCTTCATTCCTCTGACAGGTACAGGTGCAGAGATGTGAATGTTTCTATGTCCTCTCCCTTATGCAGGCCATAGATGGGTCGAAAATCGGCCGATTTTTCGGCCGAAAATAAAATCGGCCGATTTTCGGATCGTTAGTGGGCTCTTTGTTTCGGCCGTTTTTCGGTATTTTGGCCGTTTTTTTTTTTTTTGGTAAAGTTGGAAAAAAATCGGCCGATTTTGCCGATCGGCCGATTTTCGCAGCAATTAGTGGGCAAATCGGCCGATTTTTTACCGATAAAAAATCTACGCATGAGCACTGACCTGCAAGAGGAAGACAAAAAGAAGAGGATGATGAAGAAGAAGAGGATGATGAAGAAGAAGAGGATGAGGATGAAGAAGAAGAAGAGGATGAGGATGAAGAAGATGAGGATGAAGAAGAAGAGGATGAGGATGATGAAGAAGAGGATGAGGATGAAGAAGAGGATGAGGATGAAGAAGAATAAGAAGAGGATGTGGATGAAGAAGAATAAGAAGAGGATGAGGATGAAGAAGAAGAAGAAGAGGATGAGGATGAAGAAGAAGAGGATGAGGATGAAGAAGAAGTAGAAGAGGATAAAAAAGAAGAAGAAGTAGGATGAAAATAAGAGGAATTCCAGTCCAGCAAAAAGTGTCTCTGCAGAGAGCTCCGCTATTTCTTTGACAGTTCTCTGACAGTTCCTTGACATTTACAGCGGTTGCAACATTGTATCTATTTGTTTCCGAATAAAAACATCTGTATCCTAAATGGAAAAAAATAGATACAATGTTGCAACCGCTGTAAATGTCAAGGAACTGTCAGAAATAGCAGAGCTCTCTGCAGGGACACTTTTTGCCGGCTGTAGACGGGATGAAAATCGGCCGATTTTTTTTACCATTGGTGGTAACGTCGGCCACTTGAACGACCGATTGTTCGTTTTTTTAAAAGACAAATCGGCCGATTTTCGACCCATCTATGGCCTGCATTAGCTGGGAGGTTGGGGCTGTAGTACTGTACTCATGACCAATGACTTTGGTTGTCTGGCGAGGTCCCCACTTTTCAGTTTTCATGATTTGAATGTAGTGCATGCCTGGAATTGAACGCCTGAGTTTAGGGGGCTCCCAATCCACATAGGCGTACTTGGAAACTGCCTGGAAGCTTTTATGACTCCCTCTTGGGGGTAATTTTCAACTGTTAGTGTTTTTTGCCATACAGTTTCACTTTAAAGTGTATCTCAAGGCCATAAAAAAAAAAACAAAAACCACACACATAGTACATCTTGGAAATACATGCACCTTTCCCCATGTTTATCCCCAAAAAGAGTTCCCCTAACATAAACAGAACAGTGGCTAAGTGGTTAGCACTTCTGCCTGGCAGTACTCGGGTCGTCTGTTCAAATCCCAACCACGGTACTACCTGCCTGGAGTTTGCCTGTTCTCCCTGTGCTTGTGTGGGTTTCCTCCGGGTACTCCAGTTTCCTCCCACACTCCAAAGACATGCTGGTAAGTTAATTGGCTCCTGTGTGTATGTATGAATGTGAGTTAGGAACCTTAGATTGTAAGTTCCTCGAGGGCAGGGACTGATGTGAATGTAAAGTGCTGCGTAAATTGATGGCGGTATATACAGGTACCTGTAATAAATGAAAAAAAAAATAAAATAAAATAAATAAAATAAAAACAGGTGCATGCACATCTATGAATGCAGCCCATTTAAAATTTAATAAGATTCATTACAAAACTTCCATTTTGCTTACATCCAATTGCTGGTCCTTGAAGCACTGGTGATGTAGCCTTGGCCTCACTGCTGCCCCCTGGGAAGGCTACATCAGCAGTGCCTTCCCTTCTGTAAAGATCTCACAAGATTTCAGGGAAAGTGCTTTCATTTAATTGAATTATTGTTTATGCATTGCATTGCATTGGCTTTGGCAACCTCAGTGTTGAGTGCCGCGATGCTGCTCAGGTTGCCATAACCATGACAACATATAAACATTGTACCACATGTACATTATCACTGATCCTTCCTGCCCCTTGGGCATTCAGAAATGCTTAAAGGGATGCCAGGGCAGATGGAAGGATTTAAACACTCAGCAAGTGCAGAAAAATAGCCGTTGATCTGCTAGGAAACTATTCAGTTGCTGGGTCCTGCTGTAGGCTGACAACACACAGTGTTTTCTTGTGGTCTGATGTGTCAGTCCTGCTTTTTTCTCTCAGGCTCTTCCATCTCCACAACATAAAGTCTGATCACTCTGTAGTCTACTATAAAACCAGGGCGGGCTGTTTGCAATCCTTGAGATAGCACAGGACAGGTCTGTATTCCTGATATGATTAACTGGCATTTTCTGCACTTATCCAACATATTTAGCAAAACTCTTCCAATGGTAAATTTATTAGACCAAAACTGAGCATATAAGGGAAGTTCTTTTTTGGGGTTTACATACTCTAAGGGTCAGTTCACACCAGAAGGCGCAGCGGGAAACCCGCATTGTGTGCATGCTTCCCTCACCACGTAAAAAACGCACTACACTTGCAATCTGCAGCGGGTGTCCGTGTTTACTTAACGACAGCCCAAACGTAGGTTGCTAATGCAGTGCGCTTGCTTGCATCGGATCTCATGGTACAGTGGTACCATGCAACTCAGTTGCTATGCGTAATATAAAGTAGTGCAGGCACTACTTCTGGTGCAGTCTGGCGCTATCTCAACCCATTCAAATGAATGGCCTGATATCGCAATGCTCCCAAATCGCATGTGAATTGCGCAGGAATACACAGCACATTCCTGTGCGATTCATGGTGTGAAACAGCCCTAACAGCATTATTTTTGTAGAATTTTTAGCACCCTGAATCTGTGATTTTAGTGATGTGTTTATAAATGGATTTAATTTCAAATGTATGCAAGCTCTGTATGGTTCGCTCTTGTGTCCTTGGTGTATCATGGATACTTTATAGCTAGTCTATGCATTCTTATACGATTTGTGTGCTCAGTGTCCATTTAGCTGAAGAACGCTTTGTATTACAAGCTTTCAAATGAAAGAATTCTGCTGCAAACAAAACCTTTCTTTATTCTGTCATCATCTTTAAATATGCACAGAAAAATCAAAAATTGAAATGCATTTAGTAATTTTTTTCTATAGATGATTTTTATTCACTTGCAATGTGCCTGGCTAGAAAATTGGCTTGTTATTGCCCAAGCACAGGCCCCTCCCTCAGCCCCCTTCTCCCCTTATACTCACCTGAACCTGAGCACGATCCAACACTGTTTACGAGAACGGAAGCTCTCCGGGGTCTCTGCCTCCTCATTGGCTGGGACACCGCAGTGGGAGCCATTTGCTCCCGCTGTAAATCACAGCCACTGAGGAGGTAGTGGGAAAAAGGGCCGAGTTGTGCTCTGTGTGTCTCATAGACACACAGAGGCGGCTCGAGAGCGAGGACGTATGAATGCCTCCAGAAGAAGCAGCTTGCTCTGGGGGCACTCAGCATGGGGGATGGGCCTGAAGAACTGGCAGGGGACCCTAGAAGAGGAGGATCTTGGCTGCTTTGTTCAAAACCATTGTACAGAGCAGGTAAGTCAACATGTTTGTTATTTAAAATAGAAAAAAAATCTGAACCTTTACAACCACTTTAATTATAATCCGATATGCAACAATCATAATTTACTTGAATCTGTCCAATCCCCAGAGTCTTTATGGGCATTTTTTTCTTTTTATCTGGAGGAGGGGAGTCTTCCAATAAGCATGCCCTCCTACCTGCATGCCTGAGCTAAGGGCTGATGGATTCCAGAAAGTAAATGCTACATAAATCATCTGCCTTTGCTCAAGATGGCCATGGCTAGAACTGCTCTGGACAAAGTGTTTTCTTAACAAAATAAAGCATGGAGACATGGATGGATGGGTTGCTGTGAATAAAAATAAATTAAATATTAAATAGCGTCGTCAGTTTGTGGTGCTCAGATACAGTTGCGTTCCAGTTTAAAGTTCAGCTTGAAAGACTGCTGAAGGTACTATTGTATGCAATTCATGTAATGTAACTTCAGCCTCTAGGGCAGACTTTTCTGAAAATCAATGAGCCAATCGCAGGGAGTAAGGAATGCCAAATCTGCACTGCAGAAATGTTTAATTTTATGACATTTTGAATATATCTTATATTGTATATGTGAATCTATTTTTTCTGTAAATAGGAATGGAAAGCAATGTGCATTGGCCCGATCCAGCCTTTGCATCCCTATTTTTGCTGTTATGTAATGTACTCGGTATATTGTGTATTGTACAGTTTGAAGCGGTGACACTGCTGGAGGCTAAGTTGGTTGGTGTAGATAATTACTATGCTTTGCTCAATACTCTGCTTTGCCTCCACAGGAATACATCATACGAGTCCAGCGAGGGGTATCCATGGAAAACAGCTGGCAGGTAATTCATGTGCTGATTTCTTCTTGTCAGCAGGATCTTCTGCATTGTAAACACGTCCTTAGCCACAGCATTATTGTGGCTGGTAAACACACAGATCCATCATCTGCGCTGTAATAATGACGTGCGTCACACAGCTCAGAGTGTTCAGCTGTCTGAGAACTGATTCTACATTGCTCTAAAATGGATAATCATTGGGATCAATAAGAAGGGAACCTTGACACATAACTCCTCTGATGAAGGTGTTCCTGCTTTCACACAATTTATGAGATGCAGGCATTCCTATTGTGGTAGAACTCCTGTAGGGGTTTATACAGCCCTCCTTGAACCTCCTGATGGTAAATCAGTTATGTACTGCTGTATGTTTTTGAAAGGCAAAAATGGTCAATGCTTTTTTCTGCAGTGCCTTTATAAACAGCACTGCGCGAATCACCCTGGGGCTGCCAGTGTGCCTACTAATGGCTGTAAACTCATCATTGGACAGCTCAGTTCAGAGACAGTGTACAGAGCCAATCCTAATGGCTCTGTACCACATGATCGCTGTGATGACCAGTCACAATGATCACAAATGTAAATAGTGCAGTGTTTTATATTGGAGAGCCCTCCACTTTCTCTTATAACAGAGGAAGTGAGGAACTAATGAATTAATTGATCATTCAGTAGTTCCTAATCAGCGGATTCCAGGATTGTGGGATAGTTTTGCACACTTTCACCCCCTCCTCTCCTGTATATCCCAGCTCCATCCTTTCTCTGTACTTTACTGTATATTAATCCATTTACTTCTATTGTCTTGCACATCTACACAGTACATCAACCCCTTTCCCTCTATCCTATATTTATTAACCCCTACTTTTTGAAGAGCAGTTATTTGTTTTCATACAGTAAAGTAAGGTCAACCTTTTTTTGTAAGCTTTTGTTCTTTTTCATAAATATATCACCAAAAGAAATCTCTATATGTCTCATTTCAAAATTAATTTGGGTACAGGGTTGCATGACCGAGTAGTTGCCAGTCAAATGATAGCAACACCTATACCTCCTCCCTCCATGCCGCCAAACAAGCCTACTTCGTTACCCCCATCAACACCCTCTCCACCTGTCCTCGCCGGCTCTTCTCCACTTTCAACTCCCTACTCTCCCCCCCCCCCCCCACCCAGTACCTCACTCATCGCCCACAAGATTGCCAATCACTTCCAAAACAAGATTGATACAATCTGTACGGACATCGCCAATGCTTAACCTACCTCCCCACCTAGCCTCCCTCCCACTGTAACCCCATCAACTCTCCCCTCCTCTGACCTCGCAACCGCCCTGCCCCCCACCACACCTAACATCCCGCACACCTTATCCTCCCCAACACTCCGCTCCTTCAGCACTGCTACCACTGAGGAGGTCACTAAGGTCTTCTCAGAAGCCCGACTCACCACTTGCCCCCTTGACCCTGTCCCCACAGAACTCCTCCGGTCACCTTCCTTCTCCATCCTACGCTCCCTCACCCACATCTTCAATCTCTCCCTCTCCACTGGCGCATTCCCCTCCCCCCTAAAGCACGCGCACATCACTCCCATACTCAAAAAACCCTCCCTGGACCTCACCAACCTGAACAACCTTAGACCCATCTCCCTGCTGCCATTTACTTCTAAGCTCCTCGAGCGCTTGGTCTACAATCGCCTAAGCGCCCACCTCACTGACAACAACCTCCTCGATCCACTACAGTCTGGCTTCCATCCCCTACACTCCACCGAAACCACCCTACTCAAAATCACTAATAACCTGCTAACCGCCAAAGCTAATGGCCACAACTCAGTCCTCTTACTCCTCGACCTTTCCACGACCTTCGACACAGTTGACCACCCCTTCCTCCTTAATAAACTACACTCCCTCGGCATCAGAGACTCCGCTCTGCCCTGGCTCTCCTCCTATCTATCCCAACGCTCCTTCAGCGTTACCTATAACGCCACCACCTCCCCCTCTCTGTTGGGGTCCCCCAAGGCTCTGTCCTCGGGCCCCTTCTCTTCTCCATCTACACCACCTCCCTCGGCAAACTGGTACACTCCCACGGCTTCAACTATCACCTGTACGCCAATGACATGCAAATTTACCTCTCCACCCCTCACCTCACCCCCTCAGTCTCCGCCCGTATCGCCCACCTACCGAACGACATATCAGACTGGATGTCGCTCCATTTCCTCAAATTGAACCTTTCCAAAACTGAGCTCCTAATTTTCCCCCCAGTCCGCGCCCCACCCTCTCCATCACGACCAACAACACCACCATCAGTCCCATCCGCAAGCCAAAATCCTAGGTGTCACTCTTGACTCAAACCTATCCTTCCAACCCCATGTCCAAACTCATGCAGGCTCCATCTCTGCAACATCTCCAAAATACGTACGTTCCTAACCCCAGACACTACTAAACAACTCATTCACTCCCTTATTATCTCACGACTTGACTACTGCAACTCCCTCCTCACTGGCCTACCTCATCACACACTATCCTAGCTTCAGTCTATCCTGAACTCAGCGGCCAGACTCATACACTCCGTATCCGCCACCCCCCTCTGCTAATCCCTCCACTGGCTTCCGATTGCCCAACTCATTATATTCAAACTACTAACAGTGACATACAAAGCCATTCATAACGCTGCCCCAAACTACCTCACCGACCTGATACCCGAATACCACCCTACCCGTAATCTTCGCTCCTCACAAGACCTCCTACTTTCTAGCTCCCTGGGCTCCACCTCCCACACCCGACTGCAGGACTTCACCAGGACTTCCCCCATCCTCTGGAACTCTCTACCCCAATCCATCAGACTGTCACCTTCCCTCCTCACCTTTAGGCATACCCTGAAAACCCATCTCTTCAGGGAAGCCTACCCCACCCTCACCTAATTGCTGATCTACACTCTACACTCCTCCTACTACTCCATCCCCCACAGCCACTTCCTTCTGTACCACTATCCCCTCCCTCCTAGATTGTAAGCTCGAAAGAGTAGGACCCTCGAACCCCTCGTGTTTTGTCTTGTTACTGTATTGTCTCATGTACTGTTTCTCACTATAATGTACAGCGCTGAGCAAACCTTTTGGCGCTATATAAATAATGTATAATAATAATATAATAATATGCTGGAAAACCTGAAATCGATACCTTTGCGGTGCAATTATGAGCTCATATGGTTCAGATCGCACTGCACCCACAGGGAAACGCTTTTGCAGTGTGATTTGAGCCCATTCATTTTTTGTATGGGCTCAAATTGCACTGCAGAGATATTGGTAATCGGTATCAGAAAGTACTTCAGCACAAGTATCGGTGCCAGTCGATAAAACAAAAAACGATATTGGTGCAACCCTAATGATTACCTATATATTTCATATTATAGAATATGATTCATTGTACCATCTATGATACATTTACTGTATATCACTAGCTTATATTATTTATGACGACATTGTGTTTTTTTTTTAATCTATTGATATCTTTCAGATACTAAGAAGATACAGTGACTTTGACATGCTCAACAATAACCTGCAGGTAAGGTTTAGCTAGATTTAGTCATATATTTTTTTTAGAAAGGTTTTAGAAGGTAGAAGAGTGAAAATTTCCCCTGCCATGATTAAAATGTTTGTAGAGTGAAAATATAAAATTTGTAAAAAGTTGAGAAAGGCTGCTCTTGGCCTCAGTCCTCTCACCACCTTACATGATTTGTGGGGTTCTTTTCTGTGTTTATTTCAAAATGTGCAAAATGAACTGCACTACTGTGATCCACAGGAGAGGTACAGCCAAACGAGCTTTGGCTGTACTTCTCCTTCAAAGGATAAGTTCACCTTTAGGAACATGTTGCACATTCACTCGTTTTTAGGGTGCAAGATGTGACATGTTCCCGCTCCTGCAGCTGCTCACCGATCCCATTCTGCCTGTGAGAAGTTCCCCGTACCAGCTGTCACTTTTTGAAAAGATTGCAGCCATGTAGGTTTCCACCCACACGGTCATGTCATTGTTTTGCAGAGTTCTATGAATGTAAAAGCTGCGAGCACCAACATCCTTTGTGGCCGTCAGCTTGTAGTTCTGAATGAACTACCACAGCGCTGTTGAGCATTGTGGTAATTCATTGATTTTTGCTGTCAGTGTGAAACTGCTTGCCCATACAGCTTACACTGACAGTCTGCAGGTGCCCTGCTTGGCATCAGTGATCTGCTGATTACTTCTGCAATGCTTTCCTGGCTCCGACAAAAAAAACTAATTTGTAAATGCACATTTTTTTTACCTGCAAATAAATGTACATTTATTTATTTTTTTTTAAAAGGTGAACTTATCCTTTAATCTAGTGGTCAAAACAGCCAAAGTTATAATTTGTATTCATCTACTGATTATTCATGGAAACCCATTCCATGAAGCTCTCTATGGACTGTTGTGCTAATCTGATGTCCACACAAAGTTTGGAGGTCTTTAGCTATTGACTCTGCAGACAGTGGGTGACTTCTGCGCGCTGTGCACTTCAGCATGCGTTGACCCCGCTCTGTCATTTTACGTGGCATACTACTTCTTGTTTGAGTTGCTGTTGTTCCCAGTTTTCCACTTTGTTATAATACCACTAGCAGTTGACCGCGGAATATTTAGTAGCAGGGAAACTTCACGGATGTGCTTATTGCACATGTGGCAACCTCTAACGGTACCACGCTTGATTTCATTGTGCTCCAGAGAGCGACCCATTCTTTCACAAATGTTTGTAGAAGTAGTCTGCATGCCTAGGTGCTTGATTTTATATACCTGTGTCCATGGAGGTGATTGCAACACCTGAATCCAATGATTTGGAGGGGTGTCCCAATACTTTGGGCAATATAGTGTATGTGCTAGCTTAGTCATGTATGACCTTGATTTGTTCAGTATGATATTCCCCATTCAAATATGACACTTAATATTAATGTGTCTTGGTCCTATTGGATTTTATGATTTGTGTGTGGATTTTGTCAAGTTGTGAAATGAGCAGAGGTCTCAGAGAGGTCGCCCACATCTGGCTGCTTTCTGTGTAGATATTTTATGGTATGCTATGTGTTCCTAGTGCTTTAGCTGCCCTACACATCATGTGTGACAGAACAAACGTATTTTGTCATTGTTTTACGATAGGTCAGAGGGAAGTGTTAATCTGAAGAGTTTTTTTATGATCCGTAGAAAAAACAGGCATCCTTCCAGTACTCGGTTATCTGTTTACAGCTCTGACCAAGGCCTGTGTGCTAGTGTCTGCTGTCCCTAAGTTGAGATAACAGGTTATTTTAAAGTGTGTTAAAAGTTAAGGCTATGAATTCCATATACCGCAGAAGGAGGGAGGGGGTAAGATCACTGGACTCATGAGAAAAAAAAATGGCTGAGACCTGACAAGATGGCTGTCACCTACAGCTTCCATGTGCTTAATGCGCACAACCATTACAACCTGCAACATCTGAAGCAAGTGGATGGTTGGTGTAGGGACAGTTGATGGAACTAGATGTACTCCATGGATATTTTTAGCTGTTACCTGTACTGTGTATTCAAATATTAAGGTGGCTTGTGGTGTCTGCACTTCTTTCAAGAAAATAAGCAAAATGTGCACGAGTCCTGGGGACCCGCTGGTTGCTTAGCAACTACTACAAATTAGCCTTATTCACAATACATAGATTTTCAGTGGGGCAGTTGTCTTCAAAGGGGTTAAAGAAAAAATGCAGGTTACATTGCTAATTATAACTTATTCACAATACTAATTGATGTTTGGTTGCGTGGCTGGAAATGAAGACCACACCATGTACCCACCCCATCTGAAACCAACTTTGGTGATGAAGTCTGGTCTGGTTATCTGATTCCAGTGGCTTGTACACATAGACGTTACAGTAGCATGTTTAGCTTTTATCTCACATTTTCTTGGGCAGCCATTTTTGACCAGGGTTTTATGGAACCCTAGGATTCCTCCAGAGCTTGCTAGGGGTTCATTGTGCTGTGGCTGAATGACCTCCTGTGTGACGATGCCTTCATAGTTCCAGAGTCGAAAGCAAGTGGCATGACACCAATAATCTTTATATCTGTTTGTTAGGGTGGCATTCGGACCACCAATGTAAGGGGCATTTTTCCCACTGACCCCTGATGATTACGTTTTTTTGCAGGGATTTCCCTTACTGTGAAAAATATTTTAGGGATTCCTCTGTAGAACAGGCTGGTGTGTCTTTCAGTGCTCTCACCTCCCTGTGTTATGGAGATAAGAAAAGGGTAGATATTTTGTAGTCCTAACACACTTTCCTTTCTTATTGTGACAACACTGTCACCCTATGATAGGAAGTCACTCACTATGATATGAGCTTTATTAACAGACGTTAGTTTTATGGAATATTTAAATGAGAATCTGGTTTTGTGTCAACAGAACTGAAAAAGACAAAGAAAATGTTTTTCTGCTTGAACCCTACATTCTGTCCTTGCCATGCCAAATGTGCACTTGAAAGTAGCTTTAGAATATCCCCACTTATAAGTATGATGAAAGCTATAATAACACTGAATAGATTTATAGAACCTTTTATAGGACGCTCTAGATTTTTGTTCTGCTCTGTCATCACAATCGAGAAGGTGATGGCACTGAAAATGCTTCAATGAGTGAGCTGCACACTCTCCCCCTGCGGTTGACCATTTCATTTTTCTCTGTTCTCGCTCTTAAATGTGACTTGTTTCAGGTGTAATTGGATTTTCAGCCTCTTGTCAGATCTGATAATCTCCATTGCTCACATCTAGCATGTAAACTGGCAGTAATTCCTCCTTTTTAACGCAGGCCACGCTTCATATCCTCTTCATTACCATGCCCTATATCTCGCACTTTGGCTTTCTCCTGGGCTGTGCTTAATGCGCACAAATTGAATTTCAGGACAGATGGTTATAAAGTAGAACACAACTGTGAAAAGAAAATACGTTTTATAATGCCACGAGTTCAGGATACAAAGTCAGGCTGGCAGAGAACATGACGTTTTTATGTCAGATGGGCAGTTTATTTTAAGATCTGTTATTCTGATATAATCTTTCAGCTAGCAGACACAGGTCCTTCTTTATCTCATCTGCATGCGGTATCTGTGTTCATTTATAAAAGCAGAAGAATGGCTTCTTATGAAGTATACAATACTTTGAAATAAGAATTTTGTGTGAAAAATAGACCGAGGAAAAAATCCTGTGGTAGCGGTGATAATTACATGCTTCAGCTGGGTTTATAACAAAATCAAACCATTGTAATCTAGTGTAGCAATTAAATTAGCTGTCCAAACGTCCATATGATTTTATTCCCAGGGTTATCAAAAGCTTCTTGTATTCATGTTATTAGCGATGTAGATAGATGAGCATGCTCAAGTCGTAATAGAAGAAATGCCTAGAAAACCAAAAATTACAGCTGACCTTTGAAGGATAAGTTCATCTTAACCACTTGCCTACCGGGCACTTATACCCCCTTCCTGCCCAGGCCAGTTTTCAGTTTTAAGTGTTGTCGCACTTTGAATGACAATTGCGCTGTCATGCAACACTGTACCAATATTAAATTTTTACCATTTTTTTAACACAGAGCTTGCTTTAGGTGGTATTTAATCACCTCTGGGTTTTTATTTTTTGATAAACCAAAAACTGAAAATTTTGAGAAAAAAAAAGATTTTTCTTTGTTTTTGTTATAAAATTTTGTAAATAAGTGATTTTTTTTCCTTCACTGATGTGCGCTAATGAGGCTGCAGTGATGGGCACTGATTGGCTACACTGATAGGTGGCACTGATTGGCATTGATAGGTGGCACTGATTGGTATTGATAGGTGGCACTGATTGGCATTGATAGGTGGCACTGATAGGTGACACTGAAAGGCAGCTCAGATGGGCATTGATATGTGGCATTGATGTGCACTGGTAGGCACTGATATGTGGCATTGATGGGCACTGACAGGTGGCATTGATGGGCAATGACAGCTGGCATTGATGGGCACTGACAGGTGGCACTGCTGGTGCTACACTGATCATCAGGGCACACTGATCATGTCCCCTCCAAGGAATGCCGATTACCGGCTCTCCTCTCGAGCTGTCAGCGTGACAGCTCATGAGGAAAGAAATGCCGATAACAGACATCCCCCTATTTACATGTGATCAGCTGTGATTGGACACAGCTGATCACATGACCGAGCCAACATCTTCGGCTCTTTCTGTTGATCGGTGATCCCTTGTGTCCGAGGGACACGGCGCACCACCGATCGCCGTGCTGCACGCTCCCTGAGCCGCGCATGTGCAGCTAGAGTGCAGTTAGAATGCTTTTGGGTGTACTCTGCATGGGTGTATGAACAGGGTGTGCAAAGATGGCGTCCACGCCGGAAGTGCGTCACTACGTGCTGGCCTACGCTTTACGTCACAATACCATGTGACTTCCTCAGGACTTCCACACCCTGTTCATACACCCATGCAGAGTACACCCAAAAGCATGAGGTTAAATGCTGTTGTATGCTGAAGATACATGTAAGTGCAATTTGAATACATTTCTTTTACTTCTTTGGAATAAACATATTACACTATGGGAAGCTGTATTCATGTCTTTTAAATGAGATATTGGCACATATCCCTACCTGTATTTGGAGAGGAGCCACCACATGAGTGCTGACCCCTAAGAGGGAGATCTATTTGCGGGGAGAGCAGTGGAGAGGCTGTATGCTTGGTGGATCTGAGGGTGTGATCCCATACATACGCTTTCACCCGTACGGGTCGAATCTCTGAGGTGAGAGGCTAATCTAGCCACCTGTTGGATTTTGGCAGCAGTTACCCACAGTCACTAATAACAGCACGAGTGTGTTTTTTGGATTTGGATTAAGTGGTGTTATCAACACCAAATTGGACTTTGGTGCACAGATCAGACATGTAGTTTGATCAAAGTGTGTGTTTTTTTTTTTCACAATATTGGCACAGAATATTTGTTACCTTGATTTTGGTTTTTATAAATACATTTATTTCACCAATTGATACATTTTACATATTCTTTGTATATTGTACTTTTTTTTTTTTTGGCACTAGTAGTTATTTAGCGGGTGCATTTATTATTTTTCATGCACATAGGTTTTTTGCATGTTCATGCGTTTGTTATTTCTATAGTGGTATAGACTCATCACAGGTTAATTCCAATTGGATCACCATTCACCATCATATCCTGTTTAAGATATTATTATTTGTGTCATTTAGATTATTTGTCACACTGCTTGGATGTGCATTGTTTCAGTGTTGTTTCACTTATTTGATTTAAGATTGTGGCACATCTGCTCATTGTCTGAGATCTGCTCAAAGATATTGATCCGTTCAGACATTATACTAGCAATGGAGGTTTATTGTGTATGTGAGTGTGTTCTTGGCGATCAAGGGGTTAAATGTGATTACTGGTGTACTGCCAGGCAATCTGACGCTATCTGGGAGGGGCGCTAACTGACGCTAATGCTATCTGAAGTCGCTGGCGACACTAATACAGTGATCAGCAAAAAATCTGTACACTGTACTAATGACACTTGTGAAGGGGTTAACGGGGGGGGGGGGGTGTAAAATCAAGGGGTTCAGTGTGTCCTAATGTGTTCTAACTGTTTGCAAGTGTGCTGCGTGTACTCGCTGTGTTTTCTTTCTTCTCTCTCTGGGACGGAATGTGCCTGGAGAGAGAAGATTTCATCATTTTCTGTACCTTTGTAAGTGTAAACACAGGTACAGGAAGATCCCTGATAGGACAGGAATCGATCATCTGATTTAGGCTAAACATCACTGGCCTAAATCGGATGATTGATCCCTTGGGGATCAAATCATGGCATCCGCGGGTCGGCGGGGGCGCAAATATCGTAGGAGCGAAAATCGCGTATATACGTGATTTTGCACACCCGTGCCGCCCTGTAGCAGTATTTCTGCTATAGGGCGGTCAGGAAGCAATTAAACATAACAACACACTTTTTCGTTTTTTTGAGCAGTGTTGGTTTAAATATAGTATTACTGTACATAAAAAGTGCATATTTTATATTGTAATATTTGCATATATTGTAATTTGTCTTGTTTAACTGTTTCCCACTCAGCCAATACCAGATTGACAGCTGGGTGGGCCTTTCGTCCCTTCGGGTGGACGTCATATGATGTCCTACCAGTCATGGCGCGTAGTGAGGCAATCTGCGGAGAGCTGGGTCCCTCGGACACAGCTCATCACCGATCATGGTAAAGAGCCAATGACATTCCAATCAGAGCTGATCACATGTAAACAAATGCCAGTTATCAGCATTCCTTTTCTCAATGCAGTGACAGCGCTGAGGAGAGCCGATAACCAACTTTCCTGTGACAGGGAACGTTTACACTGATATTCAGAGCACTGATAGTGCCCTGATTATAAGTGCAGCCCCATCAGTGCAGAATATCGGTACAGCCCCATCAGTGCCAATCCACATCCAGCCATGCAGCATATCAGTGCCACCTATCAGTGCCTTTCAATGCAGCTTATCAGTGCCCATCAGTGCAGCCTCATCAGTGCACATCAGAAATGGAAAATGTACTTTTGCAATTTTTTTTTTACAGAAACGACAGAAATAATAAAAATGTCATTTGGGTAGAGTTTTGCATGACAGCGCAATTGTCGTTTAAAGTGCAACAGCACTGAAAGCAGAAAACTGGCCTGGACTGGAAGGGGGTGAAATTTTGCACCTTTTAAAAATGTGTAAATATATGTTAAAGGTGTAAAAATATTAATGAACAATTTTTAATGAACAAAAATTGAGAAGACAGGAGTCCCGGCATAGCTAAGACTTCAGTGCATATCACTGGGTTTGAAAGGGAGCTTAGGTGAGTATTGGGGGGGATGCTGCACAGAGAAGGTTTTTTTACCTTCATGCATAGAATGCATAAAGGTAGGAAAACCTTGAGCCTTTAGAACCAATTTAATTAGGGATGATTAGAGTAAACCACGGGTTAATAAGGGGTTAAACAGAGGAACATTAAAAAAACACACTTTTTTTTTTACCTGCCAGGTTGCTTTCAACAGAATTCGGCTCCATGTACAGGAACACTCTTTTTAAGATGAAAAAATGCTGGATAAAAAACCGCTGGTAACAGCGATTTTAGAAGCGTTAGCATTTTGTTAGCATTTTTACAGTACATGTAGAAAAAGTAAAAGCTAGAAAAAAGTTGTAAGTAGCGTTTTAGGAGCATCTAGGAGCGTTAAGCATTTTTTTCTGCTTTTAAAACACTCCAAAAACTCTACAAAATTTTTTGTTTCTGCTTCTAGAAGCTGAAGCTCAAAAAATACTAACAGCCTATATTAGTGTGCACGGAGACATAGGATAACACTATTTAGCTTCTAGGAGCAGAAAACAAATGCTGATTATAGCTTCTAGGAGCTTAAAGAAACGCAAGTGTGCATGGAGCCTTCATTGATCAAAGTTTTTCCCTTTTGATTTTTTTTTTAAGTTTGTTTCCAATTTAATATACCCCAGGATACAAAATAAGATACCAAGGGACGCTACTTGTTGGCTATTCTATACTTATGCTTTGAGAGTTGCCATTGAATGCCCAGGTCCGTGTAAACAGTGTTTAGTTTACATTCATCTGTCTGAACTGTGCAGGTTGGAGGGTGATGTGACTTCAGAAGTACAAGGATCGCATCTGCTCCATATCTGTGTTCAATGTATTCAATTCCAGGAGCTTTAAATTATTTTAAACTACACTATGCTTATCTACTCCTGGAGCAAAAGATCATAAACCCCTGGACTGCGTAAGTTTAGCTAAATCATGCCCTTATTCAGGTAGCTCATGGTTGAAACCTGATTGCACATATAGGGGTATTCCATATGCCTTTCCTTCATTCCAGGTCACCGGCAAGTGTCTCTCTCTCTATAGTTTAGAATGCAGACCAGAGACAAGCTGAATGTAAACAAAGCAGTTGCTTGGACTTCTGATAACTCTTAAAAATGGAACTTCACTCTCTCAATCAACATTGACTATTCTGAATCCTTATGCTGCTAGCATTAGTAAATGGATAGAAAAGTATATTATAGTTGTTTTAAACAGTTTTTTTTACATTTCTTTAGTTACTTCCTAGTTTCCATGTTTAGGCAAATGGTGTCATACATCCCAGGAGTCTTCAGGAGGGGAGGACTGGTTTTGACAGCTAAGCACACACCCCTGCCTGCATACCTAAGCTAAGGGCAAATGGATTTCAGGAAGAAAATGCTATGTGAATTATCTGCCCTTACTCAAGATGGCCAAAGCCAGAAATGCTGGGGGGTGTTTTTGTATGTGGCTTCTCAGCAAAATAAAGCATGGAGACATGGATGGATGGGTGTGTTTGCTTTGAATGTTAACAATGAATTAACTAGTGCTTTTATTTTGTGGTGCTCATATTCAGGTTAGTTCTACTTTAAGCACACCAAAAGAAAAAGTAAAGGGCTATATTTGCAAAATTGCTTCTTTTCTCATGCAAATTATTGTTTTGCAAACTTTGTTCACCCAGCTGGAAATATTTTTCTTAGTGACATTTAACAATATTTTGCCTATACTTTGTGCTCTTATGTCTTCCCAGATCTCAGGTCTAAGTCTACCTCTTCCCCCCAAGAAACTCATTGGAAACATGGACCGTGAATTTATTGCTGAGAGACAGAAAGGGCTCCAAAATTATCTAAACGTTATCACCTCCAATCATATATTGAGTAATTGTGAAATTGTAAAAAAGTTCCTCGACCCAAATAATTATTCTGCAAATTACACAGGTAGGTCACAAGACTGATGTTTTAAGTGCCCCACAGTGAGTCTGATTGTTGTATGATTCAGATTTTGCAGTTGTGTAATAGTCTCATTGTGTACTATAATGTCACTAAATCTACTGATCTGCATTAGCTGAAGGAATGTTATTTGGCAGGTCCTTACTACTGTGGACCAGTAAAGACAAACCTAAAATGTTTAAGGTGCCCACATATGTAATTATTTTACAGGGTATTGCTGACCTACTTTGCCGATATTTAGGCTGCTATTAGATTATCTCTGTTTCTCACAGCTGGCTGATCACTGAAGGCTGCTTTATGCGGCCTTATAATGGGTTCATCAGTGTAAATACCTAAGATAACTATTATTTTCTCTACTGCATGAATGCTGCTGACAAGATATATCAGACTTCAGCTTCACTATGATGTAACATGGCACCCATGCCCAGTTGTCAGATGGCCTGATCTGCATCATTATAACTGCCTTAATGCTGATCTTCAGGCTCTCTGAGTTATCCTTTTAGATAGATCAACCCATCTTAGCAGGTTCTGAAAATGCACTGTATATCCTTAAAGTGCCTCCAGGGGTTTTGCTAATTCTTGCCCTTTTGTCTAGTTATTGCAGTAAAGACAAGGAAATGACCCAGTGGTATATTAATGTGTACTTTACTAAACAATAATGCTGTGTATACAAACTATTTTCAGTTACAGGACTAAAATACAAGACACATTCAATAGTCAGTCTGGATACACCAGGGGTCACTTAGCATCAGTTATTGCTGGTCCATGATTTCTGAAGAAACTGGATTCTGGGCATTTCAGGGGATTGCAGGAAAACAGGTTTCTCTCACTTGTAGTGTGGCTTTTAGTGTCCTGAGGAGTCGCAAATTGTTTTCAGCTGGAAAATAATGCAGATCCTGGACAGGATCCCCTAGCTGTGTGCGTTATATTCTTAGCACTCTGTATGTCTTGTGCTGTATTCCTATACATATAAATAGTAAGTATATGCAGCATTCTTGTTTAGTAAAGGTGCATTGAAGTGGAACTAAAGGCACTACACTTACCTCCTCTCTAATGGTCCAGGACCCTCGCTGACGCCAGCATTTTCTCACTGGGTGCCAATCTTCAGGCATTTCCATGGGCTGGCACAGGATCACTTAACTCTTGTGCATCAGTCATTCTGGCAAAGAGACAATACCAGTGATGTAAGCTGAACTGTGCATGCTCAACTAGTTTATATGCCACAGAGGTCTGCAAACAGGTACATAGGAGTATTTTATTGCAGAAGGGACATTGCATGTCTTTTATGTTATAATAGCCTGTCTCCTTGCAGTCTTTTGTTAGATGCCTTCACTCACTTTCATGGTCTACTGGGTCATTTCCTTGACTTGACTTTTTGCAATAATTAGACAAACCGCATTACTGCGCAAAAAGCCATGTGCCTTAGTTTGACTAATGAATTTCTGCTCATGTGTCTCTTCATGCTTTGATTTTGGTTTGGTTTTGAAAAATGTTAGGTGAGTGTAGTGATGTGCTATGTGCTATATACCAACTGGATGACATAGCCTCCCCCGTTGAGGATCTCCTAACAGGCTTTAGTGTGACACCATGTAGTGGGAAGGTTGTGGATCATGTTTTGGGAGTTATGAGTGGTAACAAAGCAGTAGGTACCACATTGTAGGTAGCGCTATCAGATATGCAGGTTTAGCTGAGCGAACATGGAAGTCATGATGAACGTAACGTTTACGCCTATGAGTAATTTACATGACAGTACTGGCAGTTGCTGAATCTGCTTTCTGTAAGGTGAGAATTGGACCAGTCTGGTGTTCCTTAGAGGTATATAGAAAAGAGCAGTCCGGGAACTTTGAAAAAACAACCTCAAGAAGTATTATGGCATGGATATAGGCTGCATTATTTGTGGAAACAGAGCTGTAAAATACTCAGAAGTTTAAGTATGTTTAATCAGGACCAGGTTGGATAAAAATCAATGATTTTTAAAAAAAAAATCAAAAAAATCAGATTTTTTTTATTTAAATCAGATTTTTTTTATTTAAATCGGATTTTTTTTATTTAAATTGGATTTTTTTTAAATAAAATGATTTTTGAGGAAAATATTTTACCATCCAAAGGTTATTCCATCATGAAATAAAGATTCGTTTTTTAATTATGTAGAATAAGGCTGTATATGTTTAATTTTTTTGGTAAATAAATTTCCATGAATCCATTCACAATGTCATGCTCTTCCAGAGGTTTTTGTAAGATTATTGGGCAGTTTCTCTGCCTACAAGATATTATCACAGATGCTTGATTTACTTTTGCAGTTCTCAAAACTGAATTTGACTCAGCGGAGATCACATGCCTCTTCTTCACAGCAAAAATGTTATAACATGAACAGAGTTAAGAAAAAGACCTCAATCCTAACTTCTACAAACCTATGAATACAGAATCAACCCCTTCAGTGCTAAGTTTCAAGAAGTTCAGTGAATAGAATAGAAACAATATTTTTCTGATTGTTTGGAGTGGAATAGATCTGCACAAGAAGAAAGTGAAACTAAGTGTGAGGAGGAAGGGGCTGACCTTCTATGTTCCTAAAATATATATATTTTGTTTAGCCAAATTAGTTAACAAACATGGATGTTTGTTTAAGCAAATAACATATGCTGGAATGTTATTGTTTCAGTTGAATAAATCTATTTAAATTGTTATTATTAAGGTAATGATTATTTTTCTCCTTCCTAAGTACAACAGAAAAGTTGTCCAAATATGAATGATTAACCTATTAAACTGGGGATAAAAAAACTAATATGAAAAGTTATTCTAAAAATCTTCATCTACTTGCATATTAAAGTTATACCAGCAAGAATTAGTCTTTATGTAGAAAACTAGGATTTAAATCAAGCCTTACTGACTAGTGATTTAAATCGTGATTTAAATCAGTTTGATTTAAATCAAATCCACCCTGATCAGGACTATTGTTTATCTATAGTTTTTGTTGAACCCAGAGTGCAGCCTTAAGATTTAAGAACAATTTTGTTTTTTGGGGAAAAAAATGGTTTTCTTTTGATCGTACTGCTTTTGGGTTACAGACTCAAATCAACTGTGTATCATCTGCTCTGTGTCTAGCATGTTTTATCACATAATGGAAAATAAAAGCCAGCTGTAGCAGCTGCCTCTGATGTCTACACAGTCTCAGTGAGGTGATGAAATACCTTGTTTTTATCAACACATGTTCTGCAAGTGTTCACATATTTCACAGAACAAAGGCCCAAAGCTTTGCTATAATGACAGCTTTAGCAGACAAAAGCAAGGGAAATGGTATGAATGGACAGCTTAAAGAGGAAATGAACACTGGAAACTGTACTCCTAAAAAAGACAAGCAGAAGCAAAAAGTCCAATCACCTGTATTACCTGTGGTCTCCTTGCAGCTGATCTTTCCCCTTTTACTGACTTCACATATATTCTGTACTGTGTCTCTCTGTGGAGATGGTCATCTTAGTACAGGGAGGGCTTTACTTGCAGTATGTCAGATTTTCCAGCAAGGAGACCAGTGAACAGCATGGTTGTGATGTTATTAAATCTCCCTCGAAATCGTTTGAAGCCTAGCAGTGCCTTAGATCTCACACTGCAGATATATTGACCAGTAGGAACAGGAGTGCCTAGGCACCCTCGCGTACCAGGAAGTGCACATTTTTTTTCAGGAGTAATTCAGTTGAAAAGGTACACATTTCAAAGTACTGACTAGACAAAATGAATATCTCCTAATATTTCCTATAAAATAGCAAGTACTTACTTTTTCAATCCATGTCTACTTTTGGGATCAAGTTTATTTAGATGTGCAAATATGAAAACTGTCTTTTCACAACTACATCTTGTTTAACTTAAAGTGGTTGTAAATCTCAGGCATTAAATATAAACAGCATATCCTTCTATAGTGTGTAATTTTCTCATTCCAGAGCACTAAGTGTAATTTCTCTCTGCTTCTTTGTTCCTCTGCTATAAAC